>NC_086445.1:533943344-534270487 GCF_028390025.1 Pseudophryne corroboree
CCGTTTTTTCAATCCCAGGATTCGGGATTGAAAAACGCTCAATCCCGGGATCCCGGGATTGCAGTAGGGATCAGTGAAGAAGGGTGTAGGGAGCAGCGCTGGAGGGTAGGTAGCGGTGCGGGAGGGTGTAGGTAGCGGCGGGGAAGGGAGGGTGTAGGTAGCAGTGCAGGAGGGTGTAGGTAGCTGGGTGGGAGGGTGTAGGTAGCGGTGCGGAGGGTGTAGGTAGCTGGGCGGGAGGGTGTAGGTAGCGGTGCGGAGGGTGTAGGTAGCTGGGCGGGAGGGTGTAAGTAGCTGGGCGGGAGGGTGTAGGTAGCTGAGCGGGAGGATGTACAGTAGGTAGCGGGGAGGGTTGGTAGCGGCACGGGAGGGAGGGTGGGTGTAAGTACCACTTACTATTAGGTGGGCGCCAGCCATGGACACACTGAACGCGGCGGCATTTCAAATGAAGCGCCGGCCGCCAGCCAACCAGAGCTGGCGGACCAGCAGCCAATCAGGGAAGCGGCCGCAGCAGTCGCTCCTGATTGGCTGCCGCGGCAGCTTCCCTGATAGGCTGCCGGTCCGCCAGCTCTGATTGGCTGGCGGCCGGCGCCACATTTGAAGTGCCGCCGCGTTCAGCGTTCGTCTATGGCTGCCGCCCGCCTAATTGTAAGTAGTATAATTTACACACACTCCCTCCCGCACATGCGCAGTGTAATCCCGTGAATCCCGGGATTGGATGCTCCAATCCCGGGATTCAAATCCCGGCATTTTTGGGCCCAAATCCCGGGATCTCGCCGATCCCGGGATTGGCCTCCCTAATCAAAATGAACCATCTATGAGTTTTATATAGATTGTGCACCCGACACTTTTCGGGTTTTGTGTTTTCCTGTTTGATCTGGATCTCTGTTCATGTTTTGTGTCTGGATTGGTTTTGCCAAAACCACCCTTTCGGGTTTTGGTTTTTCTTTTGCTTTTGGATCTGGATTGTTTTTTAAAAAACAAAACATAAAAACAGTTAAAATCACAGAATTGTTATTATTATTATTTTTTATTCCTACAGTATTATTAACCTCAATTACATTCATTTCCACTCATTTCCAGTCTGTTCTGAACACCTCACAATGGGGGTCATTCCGAGTTGATCGCACACTAGCTATTTTTTGCAGCCGTGCGAATGCATAGTCGACGCCCCTGGGGAGTATCATACTCCGAGTATGTATATTTGCTGTGCAAGGGTGCGATCGCATGTGCAGCGAGCGGAACAAAAATAGTTTGTGCAGTTTATGAATAGCTCAGAACTTACTCAGCCCTTGCGATCACCTCAGCCTGTCCGATCCCGGAATTGACATCAGAAACCCACCCTGCAAACGCTTGGACACGCCTGCATTTTTCCAAACACTCCCAGAAAACGGTCAGTTGACACCCATAACCGAATGGATTCTTCGTTAAATCCATCACAAAGCAACGATCCGCTTTGTACCCGTACGACGCACCTGCACACTGCGGTGAATACGCATGCGCAGTAGTGACCTGACCGCTGCGCTGCGAAAAACTGCAGCGTGCGATCAGGTCGGAATGACCCTTAATATTGGGAGTAATTCAGAGTTGATCGCAGCAGAAAATTTGTTAGCAGTTGGGCAAAACCATGTGCACTGCAGGGGAGGGCAGATATAACATGTGCAGAGAGAGATAGATTTGGGTGTGGTATGTTCAAACTGAAATCTAAATTGCAGTGTAAAAATAAAACAGCCAGTATTTACTCTGCACAGAAACAATATAACCCACCCAAATCTAACTCTCTCTGCAAATGTTATATCTGCCACTCCTGTAGTGCACAAGGGGGGGTCATTCCGAGATGATAAATTTAGCACAGCTACGATCATTCACACTGACATGCGGGGAGGACGCCCAGCACAGGGCTATCCCGCCCCGCATGTCAGTGCTGCCCCCCCCCCCCCCCGCAGAAGTGCAAAGGCATCGCACAGCGGCGATGCCTTTGCACTTCAAGAGTAGCTCCCGACTAGCGCAGCTTTAGCATGCTGGCCGGGAACTACTCATCACTCCCCAGACCGCAGCGGCTGCGTGTGACGTAGTCACTGCGGCCCGTCCCACTGTTCGTTCCGGCCACGCCTGTGTTGGCCGGACTGCACCCTCGAAACGGCAGCCAAATGCTGCCATTCCGCCTCCCCTCGCCCAGCGACCGCCTCTGCCTGTCAATCAGGCAGAGGCGATCGTAGCAGTCCGACGGCCTTCGGCCATCTGGCATGCGCCGGCGCACTGCGGCACCGGTGCATGCGCAGTTCTGACCCAATTGCACCGCTGCGATTAACTGCAGTGTGCCATCAGGTCAGAATGACCCCCATGGTTTTGCTCAACTGCTAACAAATTTGCTGCGGCAATCAAATCTGAATTACCCCCTTTGTTTTTAGGCCAAATTGTTGCATCGAGGTAGCTAAGCAACACAAGTGGGCGGCACAAACATGTGATCCATTTAGGAGTGGCACTGCAGTGGCAGAAAGGATGGCAGTTTTAAAAACTAGGCCCAAAAGAGCACATAATGCAAAGAACAAAAAGAGGTGCAAGATGGAATTGTCCTTCGGCCTTCCCACCTACCCTTATGTTGTATAAACAGAACATGCACACTTTAACAAACCAATCATTTCAGCGACAGGGTCTGCAACACGACTGTGGCTTATTGCTTTGTTTGGGCCCTCACCAAAAAAGAAGCAATTAATATCTCCTTGCACAAACTGCCTCTACAGAGGCAAAATGTTTTCCTCATCCTCATCCTCCGATTCCTCACCCCATTCAGTGTTTACATCCTCAGCCTCACAGAGTATTAACTCGTCCTGCTGAAATCCACCATCACAGGTCCCTGTGCACATTCTGGAGGCAATTGCTGGTAAAGGACTTCCTGGAGGAATTTATAATTCATTTTGATGAACATCATCGTCTCCACATTTTGTGGAAGTAACCTCCTACACCGATCGCTGACAAGTTTATGATGCACTAAACACTCTTTCAGAGTACACACTGGAGGAGGAGCAACTTAGGTAAAATAAAGCCAGTTTGTGCAAGGGCCTCCAAATTGCCTCTTTTTTTCTGTCAGTATACATACAGACAGTCAGACATGCCTACTTCGATGCTGTCACCGATATAATCCGCCACCATTCTATCAACGGTGACAGCATCATATGTAGTGACAGTAGACATGTCAGTAATTGTTGGCAGCTCCTTCAGTCTGGACAAGATGTCAAAACTTGCTCCTGACTGCCCTGAATAACAGCCAGCGGATCGGCTAGGAAATTGTATTTTTTTCATCGCAGCCCCAGTTGTGGGAGAAAATGAAGGAGGAGCTGTTAATGTTCCACGTTCCTCTTGAGCTGACAATTTTCTCACCAACAGGTCTTTGCACCTCTGCAGACTTGTGTCTACCGGAAAGGGAGGTACAATGTAGGCTTTAAACCTAGGATCGAGCATGGTGGCCAAAATGTAGTGATTTCAACAGACTGACCACCCTAGAATCCTGACAAAGTGAATGTAGGGCTCCATCCACAAGTCCCACATACTTAGCAGAATCGCTCCATTTTAACTCCTCCTTCAATTTCTCCAGCTGCTTCTGCAAAAGCCTGATGAGGGGAATGACCTGACTCTTGCTGGCAGTGTCTGAACTGACTTCATGTGTGGCAAGTTCGAAGGGTTGGAGAAATGCGGAAATCATTCTCCACTGTGCTTGAGTCAGTAGCATTTGCCTATGTCATAGGTAGATATATAGGCTTGAATGGGCTTCTGCTGCTCCTCCATGCTCTGAAGCATACAGAGGGTTTAATTCCACCTCATTACTACTGTACCTCTTGCTTCAGGTGACGGAAGGGCAGGGTCAAGAGTGTTTGCTGGCACTCCAGTCTTCGGCAAGCAGTCGCTGTATGTCGAAAGTGGGGACGTGTTGGAATTTGCCCAGATGTAATGCACGCACAATATTACATAGTAACATAGTATCTGAGGTTGAAAAAAGACAATTGTCCATCGAGTTCAACCTATTTGTGGTCTCCTATGCATGATGATTTGACTAAAATTTCTGACTGATGCTGATGTCAGCCGTTGCATTTTATCCCTATTTATAGTAACTATTGATAAAGCTAAATATTTATCTTATTTAAAACCCTTTAAGAGGTCTAAGAACACTGTACGCTATTGACGTATGGAGTACCGTAAGGGTACGCACGTTGCGTAGCAATCGCTTAGCCATAGTCGAGACGCTCAAGCGTCACGTTCGCTCACGGCCAAGAGATCACAGGCAGGCACGCTATTGGCTGCCGACTAACGTAATGGTTCGCTATAGCGTAGCGGACGCTCGGGACCACGAGGAGATCACCAGCGGCGCTGACGCTCACAATGTTAAACCTTTATATGTAAACCATGAACAATGTATTATACAGGAAAACCTTAGTGTAGTGGTAGAGTGTAGATGCAACACAGTGTAACCTTATTAACTTAAAAGCTGTTCGAGCGTCACCGACGCTCTGAGAATACTTAACACTATAAGAAATACACAAATACCGGGCTTAGGGTCTAACGCCTTATATGAATGTTATACTTGAAAAAGAATAATACAATACAAGTCATACACTACAATATAACATAGACTAACTAACCAGATAACTACACAGGAAATACAATACAATACAATTACGTTTAAGGGAAAATGAGAGAGAAAGAGGAGGAGAGAGATAGAGAGAGATAGAGATATGGCTCACAATAACAATAAAGACAATATGATTGCGGAGAAAACTTACGCACAAGGGGAACGATCGCATGCGCCTTTCTGAATATCCAGCTCCCGATTATCAGTGATGAGAACCGTTGAAGAGAGTGAGTTGGATCAGGTCGGCTTGTCTATTTATGCCCCACACACAATACAATTCAATGGTCCCTACAATCTCATTGTTCATTGGACACAGGAATTCGTCTTCGCATTATAACAAAAGGTCATAGGTTGATTCATACAGGTGGGCTGAGACCATTTCCAACTGCTCAGGTGGGTGGGAAACTAGGTTTCCCGCCGCATGGATAAGTAAGTGCAAATAACAGTAAAAGTACATAAACTTCTTATGTCCATAACTATTCGTGATTAATCCGCTTCAAACCAACACCGGAATATTGCTAATTAAATACTCTTCGGATGGATACTAAACACCACTGTATGACCCATGTCTGACCCTTCGTATCAAACAAAGAGGGATCTCTTTGTCCATGAACATGCTATATTAACTAAACTTTCAGAATCTATCAAGGGGACCATGATCTACAAAATACATTATATAGTTAAAATATGTAACGATTGAGTCGCACGCTGGGCACACAGAAACTCTACCGTAAATGCGCACACCATGCGTCTGCGGGTGCACGTAACAGCGGGTATGCGCACGCACGGGAGAGCGCACGCATGCGCAGCGCGGACCTGTATGAGGTGCAAATATGGTAGTGTGCATCGTGATATTTTTCCGACTTTGACAGTCCACCCTTTGGCAGTCAACATTAACTGCCACTTCCTACAACATTCCAAAACGAGAAAAATATATGTCAGGTGTAAATACATTTCCATGGTTGGGTAAGGGAGGAGAGAAGAAGGTGTGAAAAGGGTATGACCTAGTGAGATAGCAGTAGCATGTGTGTATGAATCCATGTTTGGGGGGTCATGTATCATCGTGCCGTACGTGTTTTAAATCAAGCTTCGAGGTATTGCGAAGTATACATTTAAATTCCTTCTTATCCCGCGGTACGGGTCTGTGGATGGGCTGTCAAACTTTACCGAGCTCTTTTCGGATTTTGGTTGCAACAAAATGGGGGAGCACATTTTAGTTGATGATACATGAATGGGGGGATATGTGATTGCTGATATCTGTGCCTGTGTTCCCTATCGACTATGTGTGTCATTACCTGAAGGTTGTAGAAATGAAGATAAAGAACAATTATGGTAAATGCAGTGGTATTCTATGTCAGGTTAATGAACATTTGTCGGTTGAAGTCTTGTTCGGTGTCTGTTGAATGCAGTCTTCTTTGGGCTTTTGCCAAAAAGTGTGGGCAAAAGCTTTGTCAATGTCCATAGACTTACAAAAGTGTTGGGCTAGCGTAATTTTAAAATTTCTAGGGAAACTGGGGGTCTATGGCATAGTTCATCAAATATCTGTGTATAAGGTTGTCAAAACTTCTTCTTTAATCCATCAGTTGTCTGTATACAGGATCATCAAATTCCTTGTCCAAGTGGGTCTTTTTACCTTGGAGAAAACGGAAAAACAGGTGAAAGAAACGGACCGTATAATCGCATTTTCATCACATCATTGTCTCTACCGTTGGGTCATAAATCAAATCCATTGGAATTACAATTTCCTCACTCCTTAGACTCATTACCCTGGTACTACGTTTGCACTTCATTAAAGCCTGACCGCATCTAAATATCAAGCCAATCGATATGACAACACCTAAGATACATAGAAGAAACTTCCCAACATCCATTATGACTCCTTGAGCCCATTCTCCTAAACCAGAGAACCAATTTCGCGGGTTCAACCATGACACCCAACCAGTCAACTCATTACCCACAGCAGCAAGGGTGAGATTGTGTCTCCTGCGAAATTCCCACTTTAATTGGAGAATATCGTCCATCTTTTGGTCTATGACCTCGACCGGGTCCTCGGTACTATTCGTAATATATGTGCAGCATTTCACGCCGTACTGCGTTGCCAGTGTGACACAATATCCACCTGTCACTGCTGTGAGATAATTAAGAACCATTCTATGCTGAACCAGTTCTGTTTTATAAGCTTGAAGCTCTCTTCCAGTATACCTAAAAGTGTCATCATACATTTCTGTGATATTGTCTAACAAATTTGCAAGCGCAGAGATATACCTATAGTTCAGCACTCCTCTAGCGGTGCGAGTGATATCTAACTCGATTAGGAATTGAATCCCGGTGGATTCATGGATCAGATCAGAGGCCGGGTGCTCTGTCCTTTCTGTCAGTTGCCTTTTAACTACGTGCTCGTAGTGGGTGTGAGTATAAGGAGCTTGGGCACCACGGTGTATATCTTTCATTTTGGCATGTGATACAGTCATTACTTCAGGCAGTACCTTTCCAATATAACACAATCCTTCAGAGTTTGGGGCAAGCCACTTATACGCCTTCCTCCCGCATATGAAATATGCATCATCGGGGAGAACATATGGGACGGAGTAGGACATAACCATATTACACATCCTCCATGTGAAATCTCCTACCCCTAATTCTCCCATCTGTCTAGTACACGTATCTGTTTGTACGATATGTGCACAGTATCCTGGTGATACCTCTCCAACTCTCGTAATCCTACTTCCTAGGGTATACCTATATCGGAGAGATTTTTCTCTACTGGCTATGTGGCGTATAAGCTCTGTATCTGTAGGCATTCTATCGGCTCTATATGAAAAGGTCATGGTTTGGTTACTCCATGACACTTCCCAATTTCCCGGCTTTCGGGGATTGGTAATGTTAAAACATATTAGGGATCTATCCACATGATATTGGTGGAGCTTCAAACTAGGAGGACTGGAGATATTAAACCTCCTGTCCACCGGTCTCCCACCCTTTAGCTCAAGTACCTCTCCTACTGTTAAAGGGAATGGTACTAGTCCTGATTTGCTATGACCTTGAGGTACTTGAGAGCATACCCAACAATCTGTTTGATTTAACACACTACCCACTAAGGAGTGATAGTCACTCAATGGATGCCGGTCCATGTGGATATTAAAACTGGATTGGCATTTCTTAATGCACCCATCCTCAACTACATTGTCACAGAGCCTACAGATACAGTTTTCTTCAGCTAACAATCCTTCACAATTCCTTCTATTGTCAATGCTATCGGATCGTTTTCTGATACTCGCCTTTACTTGTTGGTTAAGTTGTTCTTGGAAAACTACGCCTCCATCTTTGTCATCAGAACCCATTCCAGAACCTCTCTCGACCTCCATGGTACTCTCGCCGGAACAGACTGCTCTGGTCAACATCATGGTCAACAGGAAAATCCGGATCACAGTCTCTTGGGGCAAGTCCATCTTATAGGAGGAAACGGAGAAGAATGAGAAGGGGGAAAAAATAGTTGAGGGAGAGGGGATGGGAAGTGGAGAAAAACAATAAACGGGAACAGGGAATCGACAACTGCTTTTGATCTTGTGATCTTCAATGCTCAGGTGCCGCCTCAGTCCTCCTGGAACAGACACTCCAGTGATACAACTTCCTCTACCGTCTGTTCCTTATCACGGGACCTCTTTGGATCAGCAACCTTCTTACAGTGGGATGAATGAACCCAAGTCTCTCTCTCGGCAACCTTCAATGCTGTAGTGCTAGTCAATAAGACTTGGTATGGTCCTTCCCATCTGTCAATAAGGCAACCTGAGCGTAGAAAATTCTGTATCATTACATAATCCCCAGGTTCAATGTCATGACAATTACTATCTGGTAAATCAGGAATCATTAACTTCAGATTATCATTTTGCTTCCTTAACTGTTTACTCATGTTAACCAGGTACTTTACAGTCACTTCATTGTTACACTTCAAATCATCCTGAGGGTTAATCATAACATGCGGTTGTCGACCAAACAAGATTTCAAAGGGAGACAGATTAAGAGGGGACCTGGGAGTGGTTCTGATGCTGTATAGTACAATGGGTAAAGCTTCTGGCCATGTCAATCCTGTCTCTGCCATAACTTTGCTCAGTTTATTTTTAATAGTGCTGTTCACTCTTTCCACCTTCGCACTCGCCTGGGGACGGTATGGAGTGTGCAGCTTGCTATCAATTCCCATCAACTTACACATTCCTTGAAAGACATCACCTGTAAAATGGGTACCCCTATCACTTTCAATTATTCTAGGGATACCATATCTACATACAAATTCCTGCACAATTTTCTTAGCAGTAAACATAGCGGTGTTTGTGGCCGCAGGAAATGCTTCGACCCAATTTGAGAATACATCTATACAAACAAGTACATATTTCAAATTTCGACAAGGGGGTAATTGAAAAAAGTCAATCTGTATTACCTGAAAAGGGCCGCCTGTAGGTGGGATATGAGATGGTTCTGTTGGTATTGCCTTTCCGATATTCTTTCTCAAGCAGGTAAGGCATGACATTGCTCTCTTACTCGCATGAGATGAAAATCCTGGGGCGCACCAATATGCTCTTACCAACTTGCACATTCCCTCCTTGCCCAGATGAGTCAGCCCGTGTGCTGCCTCAGCTAAACATGGAAGATATGCTCTGGGGGCCACTGGTTTACCTTGTCCATCCGTCCAGAGTCCTGAGGACTCCTGGCCATATCCCTTTGCCTCTCAGACTGCCTTTTCCTGCGTGGAACACAAATTTTGCATTTCACACAACTTCTGTGTGTTGATGGTATTAAATACCATCAATTGTGTGGTGTCTGTCTGTCTGGGTGTACCAGCTGCTAACTTAGCAGCTTCGTCTGCTCGGCTGTTACCAAGTGATACTGGGTCCTGGCTATATGTGTGTGCTTTACACTTGATAACAGCCACTCTGTCGGGTTCCTGTATCGCTGTTAGAAGCCTTTTGATGTGAGCTGCATGCGCTACCGGTGTACCAGCTGCCGTCATGAAATTTCTGAGGCACCATAGGGCTCCGAAATCATGGACTACCCCGAAAGCGTATCTAGAGTCGGTGTAGATATTGGCTGACTTGCCCTTAGCCAATTCACATGCTCTGGTTAGGGCGACCAGTTCAGCAACCTGGGCTGAGTGAGGTGGGCCTAGCGGTTCAGCTTCTATGGTGCCTTGGTCGTCTACGACTGCGTATCCAGTACACAAGTCTCCCGAGTCTGACTGTCTGTGACAACTACCGTCCGTGTAGAACGTAAGATCTACATCTTCCAGTGGGTTGTCACTGATGTCAGGCCTTGCGGTAAAATTTTGGGTCAAATATTCCATACAATCATGCATGTCATCTTTTGTATTAAATCCTCCTTCCCCACCACTCTCATCCTCCACCCTTTGTGCCTGTCCAGGCACACCTGGGAGATATGTTGCAGGATTTAATGCACTGCATCTCCTTATGGTGATGTTTACGGGGGCCATTAGTGCCAATTCCCATCTTGTAAACCGCGCTGATGAGACGTGCCTGGTTTGGGCAGAATTTAGCAAGGCTGACACTGCATGTGGTGTATGAATTGTGAGGTTGTGACCTAGCACTACATCTTCGCTTTTCGTTACTAGCAATGCTATCGCAGCAACGCTTCGCAAGCATGTGGGGAGGGATCGCGCTACCGTATCTAGCTGAGCGCTGTAGTATGCTACCGGCCTGCTGGCATCACCATGCTTTTGGGTTAGGACGCCTGCCGCGCAACCAGCACTTTCTGTTCCGTACAGCTCAAAGGGTTTCCCATAGTCTGGCATACCTAATGCTGGTGCCTGCGTTAGGCACTGTTTAAGTCTCTCAAATGCCATTTCGGACTCGTCTGTATGCGAAATCCGATCAGGTTTGTTTGATGAGACCATCTCCTGCAAAGGTAATGCCTGAATGGAAAATCCTGGGATCCAGTTACGGCAATACCCACACATTCCTAAAAACGTTCTGATCTGTTGCTGGGTTTGTGGCAGAGTCATGTCTCTAATTGCTTGAATTCTATCAGCGGTCAGGTGTCTCAGTCCTTGTGTTAGACAGTGTCCCAAATATTTTACTTTAGTTTGGCATAATTGTAACTTGTCTTTGGAAACCTTTTGTCCTGTGTCTGAAAGATGAAACAGGAGCTGTTTCGTATCCTTCAGGGACGCTCCCAATGAATCTGAACACAGTAGTAAATCATCCACATACTGTATCAATACTGATCCACTCTCTGGTTGGAAAGACTGTAAACAATCATGCAAAGCCTGGGGAAATATACTTGGGCTGTCTATGAATCCTTGTGGTAATCGAGTCCATGTGTACTGGACTCCTCTGTATGTAAATGCGAACAAATATTGGCTGTCAGGGTGCAGAGGTACCGAAAAGAAAGCGGAGCAGAGGTCAATAACAGTGAAAAATTTCGCAGTGGGAGGGATTTGCATAAGGATGACAGCTGGATTTGGCACTACGGGGAACTGACTCTCAACTATTTTGTTAATCCCCCTTAGATCCTGCACTAGCCTGTAACCCCTCCCCCCACTCTTTTTCACAGGGAAGATGGGACTATTGGCAGTGCTGGATGTTCTTACCAGAATGCCCTGTTGTAGCAAGCGCTCTATTACGGGATACACTCCTAACTCCACCTCTGGCTTCAGAGGGTACTGTGGGATTTTTGGAGCTATCCTACCATCTTTTACTTGTACAACTACCGGAGCTACGTTTGCCATTAATCCAGTGTCCTGTCCATCTTTAGTCCAAAGTAAGTCTGGTATCTGGGATGTCATCTCCTCTACCTGGGAGGGAGTCCTATTTGTCATAATGGTATGTGACATTAATTTTGATGGGGAGTCTAACATGTCTCGCACTTCCTGAGCGTGGTTCTCAGGTATGTCCAAGAATACACCTTCAGGAGTACAATAAATGACGCACCCCATTTTACACAATAAGTCTCTTCCCAGGAGATTAGTCGGTGCCGATGCAGCCAGCAAAAAGGAATGCTTGGTATGTAAAGGCCCTATTGTAATCTCGGCTGGTTTGCTAACAGGGTAGTGGTGGACTACTCCCGTTACTCCCATGGCTGGAATTGTCTTACCAGTGGTTCTCATGCCCACTGTCGAATTTATCACTGATTTGGCCGCCCCCGTATCTACAAGAAAGTTTAATGTTTTACCAGCTACATCAATTGCAATTTCGGGTTCACTTCCAAGACTTGCAATCAATTTTACTGGCTGCAGATTACAGGTATGGCCACACCCCTATTGGGTATGGTGACCTCCCTGAATCCCGCTGGCAGCAACTACTTGTGAAGGGGTTAAATGGGAACTGCCAGAAGTTTGCCAGTCTCCTTTTGGGGGATATCTTTTTGTTTCCCCTGTATGTGGCTCATAACTCCGTCTCTGCGGACCCTGATCCCAATTTCGTGTGTCATGTCGTTGTCTAGGGGGTTGGTATGATCTTTGTGAATTTTTCGCTCTACAGTCTCGTGCTATGTGTCCCTGTTTATGACAAAAATAACATGTTACCACATTTGACTTACCCACCGAGTTTGGTGATTTAAACAAAGGCTGCTTTGTGGTCAGGGCCTGTATACTTACGGCCATTAACTTATCACCTTGTGACTCCCTGTGTCTGGTGATATTCCGGTCGTGATCAATAGCAGCCTCTCTCAAAGTAGCCACCGACAGACCTCGCCAACATGGTTGCGTGGTCTGTACCCTTGTCTTTAATGCTTCTTTTAAACCATCCATTAGCACAGATACTGCTACTTCTTGATGATTTGCATTGGTCCTAATGTCCTCTATGCCAGTGTATTTTGCCATTTCTAATAGTGCCCGGTGAAAATACTCAGCAGCTGTTTCTGACTCTTTTTGTTTAATGGAAAAAATTCTATTCCATTTGGCTACAGCTGGAAAATACTCCTTTAACTGTAAATTTATTCGTTTTACGTTGTCTTTGTTGTACACATCTGTAAGGGGTACATCCTGATCCAATCCACAGTCAGCTAAAAATTGAGCTGAGTCGACATTGGAGGGTAAACATGCCCTCAGCAATATCTGCCAGTCTTTGTTATTTGGCTCTACAGTGTTTCCTAGGTCTCTGATGTATTTCTGGCTAGCAACTAGATCTTTCCTGGGATCAGGGAATTCAGACACTATGGTTCTTAATTCCATTCGGGAAAATGGGCTATACATGGCAATGTTCCTAATGGGAGTGACTCCTGTGGTGTCTGTTTTCCCATTTGGAACAGCTATCACCCTAACGGGAGCAAGTTTAATAATGTCATTCTGATTAGATTCTACAGCCTGTGGTGAAATGGTTTCAGCATAGTGTAAGGTGCCGTACTTACCCGTTGATACGACCTCACCTGTCCCTCCGCTAGGGGCCTTTGTTACTAATCTTAAGGGTTGGGCCGTGCCTACTGTTGTTTCCGATATGGTGGCTGCTAGAGAGAGCGCCGATATTGTTGATGCTTCGTCTTCTTGATCACACTCCTGGGGAAAGTTCAAAACAGGGTACAACTTGCACGGGTTAATACTTGCATTGGTTAACTTATTAACATTTACACAGTTGCTAAGTGTTTGTTTGTTACACCCTAGTGCGTCATTCTCCGCAACCAATTTCTCTCCTGATATGTATGGTGCCGGCGGGGCCGTGGCTATCAGTTTCCTGATAGGATTAGATCCCGCCGCCTGAGCCAATCCTCTCTGTATTTCACCCTCCTGTTGCCATAACTGCAAATAATCATAACGTTTGATCCGTCTCTTTGTTGATTTAATGAGACATATCCTCCTCCTTAGATTTTGTAACACTTCTGGGCTAAAGCTGCCTACTCTTGGGAACTTCTCCCCGTCATGTACCGTCATTCTCTCCCATTCATCACATAAAACTTCTGTGTGTGAACCGTATTTTTCACACATTACGTACCTTGCCGACCCGATTGGTCGGTTCACTAAATCAACCCGAACCGAGGTTGATCGCCCCCTTCCTGAACAACTGGCCCCCATAATTTGCAGGTGTTGCTTGCTCTACCTCTGACCTTTATATCAGGGTCTTCAGCGAACCCTTACAAAAAACCAAAATATTCAAAGATAGGTTGACGGTGGTAGTTTACCGAGTACCCCACTTACTCGCCCACGCCGACCAATACGACCTCCACACTGATATAATGCTGGCGTACTCGACCCAGGGCCCCTATGAACCTTTGTTTACTGGAACATGTGAGTGTGATCCGCAGAGCATTAACCCTTTCCAGTAACTGTGGGGTTGTTGGATAATTCCTGAGTGACCAGCGAACTTCCCTTTTAAAAATAAAAAATTACACAAATCACGTTAGAATGTACAAATAGCGTTTATGACCCCTTTCGTACACAAATGGTACTAGGTCAGATTACTAACTAATGCACACAATTACGTGCGGTACAATCGTTCAGTACATAAGCAACTAATCTTATGTACGTAGCGACCAACGGAATCGACATTCAGCAGCTGCGAATTCCTTCAGCCTGAGCTTTATGGCCTATATGGGTTCCGCCCCAACCCTTCTTGGTGTTGGGCTACTTGACTCTATAGTGGACTTCCTTGTCTGCTGTACCTGGACCTCCTGGTCTGTTATGCGACCTCCTGGTCTGACCTCCTGGTCTGACCTCCTGGTCTGCTACAGTATGACCTCCTGGTCTACTACACTCTAATGCTCTTTATATGTTTAACAAGGGATGCCTCCCTAGCCACCGTGCATGTCACTTACACGTATGTACTTTCACGAGAACTCGATGATTTCTGTGGTTCAATCCCCAAAATTGTAAAAACTTATATATGCAAACACTCACTCACCACATGTACACTTTTGTTTCTATTTCTATTTCTGCGCAGAAATTTCTTTCCTTTAGACCAGATGTGTTGTAAATTTGGAGAAGGATCTGTTAGTCTAAATTTCGGACACTAAAATAGACTTGCGCTATTTATCGCGTCGCCACCTTTTCGCCTGTTAAAATAACACTAGCGTGTGATTTGAGTTACGTGGGCGTACCCGGACGCTCCGTTGCGTAACATACGCTGCGTGCATCGGCCTTTGCGTATGCGAGTCTCACCCTTTGTTAGAGACAGGTGTACACCAGTCTTTATCCACCGTAACACAACTAACACGTTTATCAATGTAGATGATCCTCGATCATCTACCGAGCACCACACCGATCTCTCCTTGTATCTTTAGGTAGAGCTGTGTGCGTGCTTTGCAATTTATCCCTTAATGTATTACTTTTACACTTTAACTATGAAATAGCGACAAATCTCTCTTAGCACGTTTATCAATTATAAAATGGCAAACAGGAGAGTGATATATGAAAATACACGAATGAAAAAGAAATGCAGATATGCGTGTGTGCGTACGCAAGACAGAAATAAACAGTTTTAAAAGACACTAGCGTGTTGTTCTTACCTCCGGTTCCGGATTCCCTCAGCACCCTTTACTAAGCGAAGCAGACGCTTATCCAGACAGCACTACGAGGAATATGATCTCCCGCCCTTTGCTGATGGATAATGTCTGCTGAAATTACCTAGCAGAGATATGTGAAGGACGGACGAGCCGCCAATTGATAAAGCTAAATATTTATCTTATTTAAAACCCTTTAAGAGGTCTAAGAACACTGTACGCTATTGACGTATGGAGTACCGTAAGGGTACGCACGTTGCGTAGCAATCGCTTAGCCGTAGTCGAGACGCTCAAGCGTCACGTTCGCTCACGGCCAAGAGATCACAGGCAGGCACGCTATTGGCTGCCGACTAACGTAATGGTTCGCTATAGCGTAGCGGACGCTCGGGACCACGAGGAGATCACCAGCGGCGCTGACGCTCACAATGTTAAACCTTTATATGTAAACCATGAACAATGTATTATACAGGAAAACCTTAGTGTAGTGGTAGAGTGTAGATGCAACACAGTGTAACCTTATTAACTTAAAAGCTGTTCGAGCGTCACCGACGCTCTGAGAATACTTAACACTATAAGAAATACACAAATACCGGGCTTAGGGTCTAACGCCTTATATGAATGTTATACTTGAAAAAGAATAATACAATACAAGTCATACACTACAATATAACATAGACTAACCAGATAACTACACAGGAAATACAATACAATACAATTACGTTTAAGGGAAAATGAGAGAGAAAGAGGAGGAGAGAGAGAGAGAGAGAGATATGGCTCACAATAACAATAAAGACAATATGATTGCGGAGAAAACTTACGCACAAGGGGAACGATCGCATGCGCCTTTCTGAATATCCAGCTCCCGATTATCAGTGATGAGAACCGTTGAAGAGAGTGAGTTGGATCAGGTCGGCTTGTCTATTTATGCCCCACACACAATACAACTCAATGGTCCCTACAATCTCATTGTTCATTGGACACAGGAATTCGTCTTCGCATTATAACAAAAGGTCATAGGTTGATTCATACAGGTGGACTGAGACCATTTCCAACTGCTCAGGTGGGTGGGAAACTAGGTTTCCCGCCGCATGGATAAGTAAGTGCAAATAACAGTAAAAGTACATAAACTTCTTATGTCCATAACTATTCGCACGAGCGATTAGTCCGCTTCAAACCAACACCGGAATATTGCTAATGAAATACTCTTCCGATGGATACTAAACACCACTGTATGACCCATGTCTGACCCTTCGTATCAAACAAAGAGGGATCTCTTTGTCCATGAACATGCTATATTAACTAAACTTTCAGAATCTATCAAGGGGACCATGATCTACAAAATACATTATATAGTTAAAATATGTAACGATTGAGTCGCACGCTGGGCACACAGAAACTCTACCGTAAATGCGCATACCATGCGCCTGCGGGTGCACGTAACAGCGGGTATGCGCACGCACGGGAGAGCGCACGCATGCGCAGCGCGGACCTGTATGAGGTGCAAATATGGTAGTGTGCATCGTGATATTTTTCCGACTTTGACACTATAATGCATGACTATGCACCATACCCCTGGATATCCTTATCCATTAGGAATTTATCTAACCCATTCTTAAAGGTGTTGACAGATTCCGCCATTACAACTGCCTCAGGCAGGGAATTCCAAACACGTATTGTCCTTACCGTGAAAAAGCCTTTACGCCGTATTGTGCGGACTCTCCTCTCCTCTAACCTGAGCGAGTGTCCACGAGTCCTCTGTGTTGATCTAACCAAAAACAGGTCCCGCGCAAGCTCTGTGTATTGTCCCCTTATATATTTGTAGATGTTGATCATATCCCCTCTTAGTCTCCGCTTTTCCAATGTAAACATGCTTAGTCTTTCAAGCCTTTCCTTGTATTCCATCGTCTCCATGCCCTTAATTAGTTTGGTCGCCCTCCTCTGAACCTTTTCTAGCTCCAGGATATCCTTTTTGTAGTACGGTGCCCAGAATTGTACACAGTATTCAAGGTGTGGCCTCACTAGTGATTTATATAACGGGAGTATAATATTCTCGTCCCTAGCATCAATACCCCGTTTTATGCATGCTAATATCTTATTAGCCTTCTCTTTGCTGCAGTCCTACTTTGGGTACTACTGCTTAGTTTGCTATCTATGAGGACACCTAAGTCCTTTTCCAGTACAGAATCCCCAAATTTTACCCCATTTAGTAGGTAGGTGTAATTTTTGTTCTTGTTACCACAGTGCATTACCTTACACTTGTCTGTGTTGAAGCGCATTCTCCATTTGGCTGCCCATGCTTCTAATTTAACTAAGTCGTTCTGAAGAGACTCGGCATCCTCCTCTGTATTTATAGCCTTACACAATTTGGTATCATCTGCAAAAATTGACTTAGCACTTCAGTCCAAGTTGAAAAAGATCCATTAACCACAATGCGCTGCTCCCTATTATCTAACCAGTTTTTGACCCAAGTGCACATTGTGCTTCCTAGCCCTGATTCTTGTAGCTTGTAGATAAGTCTCATGTGTAGTACAGTATCGAACGCTTTGGCAAAGTCTAAAAAGATTACATCCACGTCTTTACCCTGATCTAGGTTTGCGCTTACTGTTTCATAAAAGCCAAGTAAGTTGGTTTGACAGGATCTGACCTTCATAAACCCATGGTTATTCCTTTTAATGACCTTATTGACTTCAAGGAACTTCTGAATACTATCTCTTAGAATACCTTCCAACACTTTCCCCACTATAGATGTAAGACTAACTGGTCTATAATTACCTGGTTCAGCTTTACTTCCCTTTTTTAATATAGGCACTACTTCCGCTATACGCCAGTCTTTGGGAACCATACCTGATATAACTGAATCCTTAAAGATCAAAAATAGCGGTTTTGCCAGTTCAGAGTGAAGCTCCATTAGAACCCTTGGGTGAATACTAGAGATGAGCGGGTTCGGTTTCTCTGAATCCGAACCCGCACGAACTTCATGTTTTTTTTCACGGGTCCGAGCGACTCGGATCTTCCCGCCTTGCTCGGTTAACCCGAGCGCGCCCGAACGTCATCATGACGCTGTCGGATTCTCGCGAGACTCGGATTCTATATAAGGAGCCGCGCGTCGCCGCCATTTTCACACGTGCATTGAGATTGATAGGGAGAGGACGTGGCTGGCGTCCTCTCCATTTAGATTAGGAGAGAGAGAGAGATTGACCTGAGGCTTATACTGTAGAAGAGAGTGCAGAGTTTAGTGACTGACCACAGTGACCACCAGCAGTGCAGTTGTTTTATTTAATATATCCGTTCTCTGCCTGAAAAAAACGGTACACACAGTGACTCAGTCACATACCATATCTGTGTGCACTGCTCAGCCCAGTGTGCTGCATGCCTGCATCATCTATGTATATATTATATATCTGACTGTGCTCAGCTCACACAGCTTATAATTGTGGGGGAGACTGGGGAGCACTGCAGTGCCAGTTATAGGTTATAGCAGGAGCCAGGAGTACAAGACAGTCACATACCATATCTGTGTGCACTGCTCAGCCCAGTGTGCTGCATCATCTATGTATATATTATATATCTGACTGTGCTCAGCTCACACAGCTTATAATTGTGGGGGAGACTGGGGAGCACTGCAGTGCCAGTTATAGGTTATAGCAGGAGCCAGGAGTACATATTATATTAAAATTAAACAGTGCACACTTTTGCTGCAGGAGTGCCACTGCCAGTGTGACTGACCAGTGACCTGACCACACTGACCACCAGTATAGTTAGTAGTATACTATATTGTGATTGCCTGAAAAAGTTAAACACTCGTCGTGTGACTTCACTTGTGTGGTGTTTTTTTTTTTTATTCTATAAAAAACTCATTCTGCTGACAGACAGTGTCCAGCAGGTCCGTCATTATATAATATATATACCTGTCCGGCTGCAGTAGTGATATATATATATTTTTTATATCATTATTTATCATCCAGTCGCAGCAGACACAGTACGGTAGTTCACGGCTGTAGCTACCTCTGTGTCGGCACTCGGCAGTCCATCCATAATTGTATACCACCTACCCGTGGTTTTTTTTTCTTTCTTCTTTATACATACATACTACTACATCTCTTTATCAACCAGTCTATATTAGCAGCAGACACAGTACAGTACGGTAGTTCACGGCTGTGGCTACCTCTGTGTCGGCACTCGGCAGTCCGTCCATAATTGTATACCACCTAACCGTGGTTTTTTTTTCTTTCTTCTTTATACATACATACTACGACATCTCTTTATCAACCAGTCTATATTAGCAGCAGACACAGTACAGTACGGTAGTTCACGGCTGTGGCTACCTCTGTGTCGGCACTCGGCAGTCCGTCCATAATTGTATACCACCTAACCGTGGTTTTTTTTTCTTTCTTCTTCATACATACATACTTCGACATCTCTTTATCAACCAGTCTATATTAGCAGCAGACACAGTACAGTACGGTAGTTCACGGCTGTGGCTACCTCTGTGTCGGCACTCGGCAGTCCGTCCATAATTGTATACCACCTAACCGTGGTTTTTTTTTCTTTCTTCTTTATACATACATACTACGACATCTCTTTATCAACCAGTCTATATTAGCAGCAGACACAGTACAGTACGGTAGTTCACGGCTGTGGCTACCTCTGTGTCGGCACTCGGCAGTCCGTCCATAATTGTATACCACCTAACCGTGTTTTTTTTTTCTTTCTTCTTCATACATACATACTACGACATCTCTTTATCAACCAGTCTATATTAGCAGCAGACACAGTACAGTACGGTAGTTCACGGCTGTGGCTACCTCTGTGTCGGCACTCGGCAGTCCGTCCATAATTGTATACCACCTACCCGTGGTTTTTTTTTCTTTCTTCTTCATACATACATACTACGACATCTCTTTATCAACCAGTCTATATTAGCAGCAGACACAGTACAGTACGGTAGTTCACGGCTGTGGCTACCTCTGTGTCGGCACTCGGCAGTCCGTCCATAATTGTATACCACCTAACCGTGGTTTTTTTTTCTTTCTTCTTCATACATACATACTACGACATCTCTTTATCAACCAGTCTATATTAGCAGCAGACACAGTACGGTAGTTCACGGCTGTAGCTACCTCTGTGTCGGCACTCGGCAGTCCGTCCATAATTGTATACTAGTATCCATCCATCTCCATTGTTTACCTGAGGTGCCTTTTAGTTGTGCCTATTAAAATATGGAGAACAAAAATGTTGAGGTTCCAAAATTAGGGAAAGATCAAGATCCACCTCCACCTCGTGCTGAAGCTGCTGCCACTAGTCATGGCCGAGACGATGAAATGCCAGCAACGTCGTCTGCCAAGGCCGATGCCCAATGTCATAGTACAGAGCATGTCAAATCTAAAACACCAAATATCAGTAAAAAAAGGACTCCAAAACCTAAAATAAAATTGTCGGAGGAGAAGCGTAAACTTGCCAATATGCCATTTACCACACGGAGTGGCAAGGAACGGCTGAGGCCCTGGCCTATGTTCATGGCTAGTGGTTCAGCTTCACATGAGGATGGAGGCACTCAGCCTCTCGCTAGAAAAATGAAAAGACTCAAGCTGGCAAAAGCAGCAGCACCGCAAAGAACTGTGCGTTCTTCGAAATCCCAAATCCACAAGGAGAGTCCAATTGTGTCGGTTGCGATGCCTGACCTTCCCAACACTGGACGTGAAGAGCATGCGCCTTCCACCATTTGCACGCCCCCTGCAAGTGCTGGAAGGAGCACCCGCAGTCCAGTTCCTGATAGTCAGATTGAAGATGTCAGTGTTGAAGTACACCAGGATGAGGAGGATATGGGTGTTGCTGGCGCTGGGGAGGAAATTGACCAGGAGGATTCTGATGGTGAGGTGGTTTGTTTAAGTCAGGCACCCGGGGAGACACCTGTTGTCCGTGGGAGGAATATGGCCGTTGACATGCCTGGTGAAAATACCAAAAAAATCAGCTCTTCGGTGTGGAACTATTTCAACAGAAATGCGGACAACAGGTGTCAAGCCGTGTGTTCCCTTTGTCAAGCTGTAATAAGTAGGGGTAAGGACGTTAACCACCTCGGAACATCCTCCCTTATACGTCACCTGCAGCGCATTCATAATAAGTCAGTGACAAGTTCAAAAACTTTGGGTGACAGCGGAAGCAGTCCACTGACCAGTAAATCCCTTCCTCTTGTAACCAAGCTCACGCAAACCACCCCACCAACTCCCTCAGTGTCAATTTCCTCCTTCCCCAGGAATGCCAATAGTCCTGCAGGCAATGTCACTGGCAATTCTGACGAGTCCTCTCCTGCCTGGGATTCCTCCGATGCATCCTTGCGTGTAACGCCTACTGCTGCTGGCACTGCTGTTGTTGCTGCTGGGAGTCGATGGTCATCCCAGAGGGGAAGTCGTAAGCCCACTTGTACTACTTCCAGTAAGCAATTGACTGTTCAACAGTCCTTTGCGAGGAAGATGAAATATCACAGCAGTCATCCTGCTGCAAAGCGGATAACTGAGGCCTTGACAACTATGTTGGTGTTAGACGTGCGTCCGGTATCCGCCGTTAGTTCACAGGGAACTAGACAATTTATTGAGGCAGTGTGCCCCCGTTACCAAATACCATCTAGGTTCCACTTCTCTAGGCAGGCGATACCGAGAATGTACACGGACGTCAGAAAAAGACTCACCAGTGTCCTAAAAAATGCAGTTGTACCCAATGTCCACTTAACCACGGACATGTGGACAAGTGGAGCAGGGCAGGGTCAGGACTATATGACTGTGACAGCCCACTGGGTAGATGTATGGACTCCCGCCGCAAGAACAGCAGCGGCGGAACCAGTAGCAGCATCTCGCAAACGCCAACTCTTTCCTAGGCAGGCTACGCTTTGTATCACCGGTTTCCAGAATACGCACACAGCTGAAAACCTCTTACGGCAACTGAGGAAGATCATCGCGGAATGGCTTACCCCAATTGGACTCTCCTGTGGATTTGTGGCATCGGACAACGCCAGCAATATTGTGTGTGCATTAAATATGGGCAAATTCCAGCACGTCCCATGTTTTGCACATACCTTGAATTTGGTGGTGCAGAATTATTTAAAAAACGACAGGGGCGTGCAAGAGATGGTGTCGGTGGCCAGAAAAATTGCGGGACACTTTCGGCATACAGGCACCACGTACAGAAGACTGGAGCACCACCAAAAACTACTGAACCTGCCCTGCCATCATCTGAAGCAAGAAGTGGTAACGAGGTGGAATTCAACCCTCTATATGCTTCAGAGGTTGGAGGAGCAGCAAAAGGCCATTCAAGCCTATACAATTGAGCACGATATAGGAGGTGGAATGCACCTGTCTCAAGCGCAGTGGAGAATGATTTCAACGTTGTGCAAGGTTCTGATGCCCTTTGAACTTGCCACACGTGAAGTCAGTTCAGACACTGCCAGCCTGAGTCAGGTCATTCCCCTCATCAGGCTTTTGCAGAAGAAGCTGGAGACATTGAAGGAGGAGCTAACACGGAGCGATTCCGCTAGGCATGTGGGACTTGTGGATGGAGCCCTTAATTCGCTTAACAAGGATTCACGGGTGGTCAATCTGTTGAAATCAGAGCACTACATTTTGGCCACCGTGCTCGATCCTAGATTTAAAGCCTACCTTGGATCTCTCTTTCCGGCAGACACAAGTCTGCTGGGGTTGAAAGACCTGCTGGTGAGAAAATTGTCAAGTCAAGCGGAACGCGACCTGTCAACATCTCCTCCTTCACATTCTCCCGCAACTGGGGGTGCGAGGAAAAGGCTCAGAATTCCGAGCCCACCCGCTGGCGGTGATGCAGGGCAGTCTGGAGCGACTGCTGATGCTGACATCTGGTCCGGACTGAAGGACCTGACAACGATTACGGACATGTCGTCTACTGTCACTGCATATGATTCTCTCACCATTGAAAGAATGGTGGAGGATTATATGAGTGACCGCATCCAAGTAGGCACGTCACACAGTCCATAATTATACTGGCAGGAAAAAGAGGCAATTTGGAGGCCATTGCACAAACTGGCTTTATTCTACCTAAGTTGCCCTCCCACAAGTGTGTACTCCGAAAGAGTGTTTAGTGCCGCCGCTCACCTTGTCAGCAATCGGCGTACGAGGTTACATCCTGAAAATGTGGAGAAGATGATGTTCATTAAAATGAATTATAATCAATTCCTCCGCGGAGACATTGACCAGCAGCAATTGCCTCCACAAAGTACACAGGGAGCTGAGATGGTGGATTCCAGTGGGGACGAATTGATAATCTGTGAGGAGGGGGATGTACACGGTGATATATCGGAGGGTGATGATGAGGTGGACATCTTGCCTCTGTAGAGCCAGTTTGTGCAAGGAGAGATTAATTGCTTCTTTTTTGGGGGGGGTCCAAACCAACCCGTCATATCAGTCACAGTCGTGTGCCAGACCCTGTCACTGAAATGATGGGTTGGTTAAAGTGTGCATGTCCTGTTTTGTTTATACAACATAAGGGTGGGTGGGAGGGCCCAAGGACAATTCCATCTTGCACCTCTTTTTTCTTTTATTTTTCTTTGCGTCATGTGCTGTTTGGGGAGGGTTTTTTGGAAGGGACATCCTGCGTGACACTGCAGTGCCACTCCTAAATGGGCCCGGTGTTTGTGTCGGCCACTAGGGTCGCTAATCTTACTCACACAGTCAGCTACCTCATTGCGCCTCTTTTTTTCTTTGCGTCATGTGCTGATTGGGGAGGGTTTTTTGGAAGGGACATCCTGCGTGACACTGCAGTGCCACTCCTAAATGGGCCCGGTGTTTGTGTCGGCCACTAGGGTCGCTAATCTTACTCACACAGTCAGCTACCTCATTGCGCCTCTTTTTTTCTTTGCGTCATGTGCTGATTGGGGAGGGTTTTTTGGAAGGGACATCCTGCGTGACACTGCAGTGCCACTCCTAAATGGGCCCGGTGTTTGTGTCGGCCACTAGGGTCGCTAATCTTACTCACACAGTCAGCTACCTCATTGCGCCTCTTTTTTTCTTTGCGTCATGTGCTGATTGGGGAGGGTTTTTTGGAAGGGACATCCTGCGTGACACTGCAGTGCCACTCCTAAATGGGCCCGGTGTTTGTGTCGGCCACTAGGGTCGCTAATCTTACTCACACAGTCAGCTACCTCATTGCGCCTCTTTTTTTCTTTGCGCCATGTGCTGATTGGGGAGGGTTTTTTGGAAGGGACATCCTGCGTGACACTGCAGTGCCACTCCTAAATGGGCCCGGTGTTTGTGTCGGCCACTAGGGTCGCTAATCTTACTCACACAGTCAGCTACCTCATTGCGCCTCTTTTTTTCTTTGCGTCATGTGCTGATTGGGGAGGGTTTTTTGGAAGGGACATCCTGCGTGACACTGCAGTGCCACTCCTAAATGGGCCCGGTGTTTGTGTCGGCCACTAGGGTCGCTTATCTTACTCACACAGTCAGCTACCTCATTGCGCCTCTTTTTTTCTTTGCGTCATGTGCTGATTGGGGATGGTTTTTTGGAAGGGACATCCTGCGTGACACTGCAGTGCCACTCCTAGATGGGCCAGGTGTTTGTGTCGGCCACTAGTGTCGCTTAGCTTAGTCATCCAGCGACCTTGGTGCAAATTTTAGGACTAAAAATAATATTGTGAGGTGTGAGGTATTCAGAATAGACTGAAAATGAGTGGAAATTATGGTTTTTGAGGTTAATAATAATATGGGATCAAAATGACCCCCAAATGCTATGATTTAAGCTGTTTTTTAGTGTTTTTTAAAAAAAACACCCGAATCCAAAACACACCCGAATCCGACAAAAAAAATTCGGTGAGGTTTTGCCAAAACGCGGTCGAACCCAAAACACGGCCGCGGAACCGAACCCAAAACTAAAACACAAAACCCGAAAAATTTCAGGCGCTCATCTCTAGTGAATACCATCGGGCCCTGGTGATTTATTAATCTTTAAATGTTTTAATCGGTCACAGACTACTTCCTCGCTTAAATAAGTACCTATCAGTGGGATATTCTCATTATTGAGATTGTGTCAGTCCCTGAATTGGGCCTCTCTAGTAAATACTGTTGAAAAAAACTCATTTAGTGTGTCCGCTATGTCATTATCATTTTTTGCTTAAGACTCCCAACTTGTCTTTTAAAGGGCCTATACTCTCCTTCTTTAATCTCTTGCTATTAATGTATTTAAAGAATTTTTGGGGATTTGCTTTGCTTTCCTTTGCTACTAGTTTTTCAGTTTCTACTTTAGCCGCTCTTATTTCCTTTTTGCAAATTTTGTTACATTCCTTATAGTGCTGAAACGACTCTGCTTCCCCGTCAGATTTGTATTTTTTAAATGCTCGCCTTTTCTTGCCCATAAGTACCTTAATCTTTTTGTTAAGCCACATCGGTTTATGATTTTTATTCCTTTTTTTGCTGCTCATAGGAATAAATTTGAGTGTATTTTTAGCTAGCAGGAATTTTAGCACCTCCCATTTCTCCATAGTATTTTTTCCTAAAAACAAACCTTCCCATTCAATATCTCTGAAAAATACCCTCATCTTTTCAAAATTTGCTTTTCTAAAGTTTAGAGTCCTAGTTGAGCCAGTATAGGGCTGTTTATGGAAACTGATATTGAATGTGACCATATTGTGGTCGCTGTTTCCTATGGGTTCCCCTACTATAATACCTGATACGAAATCCCCATTGTTTGTTAATACCAGGTCTAAGATTGCATTGTACCTAGTTGGTTCCTCAATTAGTTGGACTAAGTAGTTATCATTAAGTGTGTTTAAAAACATATTGCCCCTAGCAGTATCACATGAATCATTTTTCCAGTTTATCTCTTGATAGTTAAAATCTCCCATCACTACTATGTCTCCTACTCCTGCTGCTCTTTCAATTCAGGCAGCCTATAGCATACACCCAATACTAACTTTTTTATTCCTTTTTCCCCGCATGCAATTTCTACCCATAATGTCTCGACAGTGTCTACAGTCCCCTCCTGAATATCTTCCCGAATATCAGGTTTTAAAAACGGCTTTACGTAAAGACACACCACTCCACCCTTTTTATTTAGTCTGTCTCTCCTAAACAGTGTATAGCCCTCTAGATTGACTGTCCAATCATGAGATTCGTCCCACCAAGTTTCAGTAATGCCTATAATATCATACTGTTTGCTTGCTGCAAGTATTTCTAGTTCACACTTTTTACCAGTAATGCTTCTGGCGTTTACATACATACAACTAAGATAAGTATTTTCACTTGTGTTAGGGACATCTTTCACCTTATGTAGCAATGATGACCTGTAATCGTCATTGGTTAGTGCTTTGGTAAAATCTCTTTTAGTACAAATGTTAGTAACCTTACCGCCTGCTCTTACCCTCCCCCCAACTTCTCCCCCATTTCGTTTACTACCACCATCCCCACTATTCTCACTGCATGACCCGTAGTTTCTAGCTAAACTCTCCCCCCAGGCTCCTAGTTTAAAATCTCCTCCAACCTTCTAACCATCCTTCCCCCCAGCACCGCTGCCCCCTCCTCAGTCTGGTGCAATCCGTCACGACAAAAGAGATGGCGCCTGACTGAGAAGTCCGCCCAGTGTTCCAGGAACACAAACCCCTCTTTCCTGCACCAATCCCTAAGCCACACATTTACCTCCCTAATCTCCCTCTGCCTCCCTGAACTAGCGCGTGGCATGGGTAATAATTCCGAGAATATTACCTTAGATGTCCTTGCCTTCAGTTTCTTTCCTAAGTCCCTATAGTCTTTCTTAAGGACATCCCACCTTCCGCTAATTTTGTCATTGGTGCCAACGTGCACCAAGACCACCGGGTCTTTCCCAGCCCCTCCCAACAATCTATCTACCCGGTCCGCGATGTGCCGTACCCGAGCACCCGGGAGACAACAGACTGTACGGCGATCGCGGTCCCTGTAGCAGATTGCCCTATCTGCCTTCCTGATGATAGGATCCCCTACCACCACCATCTGAATAGGTACATCACTATCTTTTATCCCAACCGCGCCAGAGGGACCGCTCCTCTGGATGCTAGAGGGAGCAGTCTCCTCCGGCACCGTCATTTCTTCACTATCATCCTCCGATTCCTCGTCCAGTCGGGCAAATTTGTTGGAGTTTGATAGTTCGGAGATGTCGAGCCTACCCCTCTTTTTCTTCCTTCTAACTGTGACCCAGCTGGCTACCTGATCATCATCCTCTTCTACCAGTGACCCCTCCCGCAACTCCTCCACCGTTCTGTCTAAACTACGCTCGAGATTGTGAATCTCCCTCAGTTGCGTAACGGTTTGCTCTAGATCAGTTACCTGGGCTTCCACTGTAGAGATGTGCACCGGAAATTTTTCGGGTTTTGTGTTTTGGTTTTGGGTTCGGTTCCGTGGCCGTGTTTTGGGTTCGAACGCGTTTTGGCAAAACCTCACCGAATTTTTTTTGTCGGATTCGGGTGTGTTTTGGATTCGGTGTTTTTTTCAAAAAACCCTAAAAAACAGCTTAAATCATAGAATTTGGGGGTCATTTTGATCCCAAAGTATTATTAACCTCAATAACCATAATTTCCACTCATTTTCAGTCTATTCTGAACACCTCACACCTCACAATATTATTTTTAGTCCTAAAATTTGCACCGAGGTCGCTGGATGACTAAGCTCAGCGACCCAAGTGGCCGACACAAACACCTGGCCCATCTAGGAGTGGCACTGCAGTGTCACGCAGGATGGCCCTTCCAAAAAACACTCCCCAAACAGCACATGACGCAAAGAAAAAAAGAGGCGCAATGAGGTAGCTGTGTGACTAAGCTCAGCGACCCAAGTGGCCGACACAAACACCTGGCCCATCTAGGAGTGGCACTGCAGTGTCACGCAGGATGGCCCTTCCAAAAAACACT
The DNA here is from genome assembly GCF_028390025.1 of Pseudophryne corroboree. Classification (NCBI taxonomy): domain Eukaryota; kingdom Metazoa; phylum Chordata; class Amphibia; order Anura; family Myobatrachidae; genus Pseudophryne; species Pseudophryne corroboree. Next base: position 533,971,295 of record NC_086445.1, read on the forward strand.
CCCCAAACAGCACATGACGCAAAGAAAAAAAGAGGCGCAATGAGGTAGCTGTGTGAGTAAGCTAAGCGACCCTAGTGGCCGACACAAACACCTGGCCCATATAGGAGTGGCACTGCAGTGTCAGGCCGGATGGCCCTTCCAAAAAATACTCCCCAAACAGCACATGACGCAAAGAAGAAAAAAAAGAGGCGCAATGAGGTAGCTGTGTGACTAAGATAAGTGACCCTAGTGGCCGACACAAACACCGGGCCCATCTAGGAGTGTTCCACCTCGTTACCACTTCTTGCTTCAGATGATGGCAGGGCAGGTTCAGGCGTTTTTGATGTTGCTCCAGTCTTCTGTACGTGGTGCCTGTATGCCGAAAGTGTCCCGCAATTCTTCTGGCCACCGACAGCATCTCTTGCACGCCCCTCTCGTTTTTTAAATAATTCTGCACCACCAAATTCGAGGTATGTGCAAAACATGGGACGTGCTGGAATTTGCCCATATTTAATGCACACACAATATTGCTGGCGTTGTCCGATGCCACAAATCCACAGGAGAGTCCAATTGGGGTAAGGCATTCTGCGATGATCTTCCTCAGTTGCCGTAAGAGGTTTTCAGCTGTGTGCGTATTCTGGAAAGCGGTGATACAAAGCGTAGCCTGCCTAGGAAAGAGTTGGCGTTTGCGAGATGCTGCTACTGGTGCCGCCGCTGCTGTTCTTGCGGCGGGAGTCAATACATCTACCCAGTGGGCTGTCACAGTCATATAGTCCTGAGTCTGCCCTGCTCCACTTGTCCACATGTCCGTGGTTAAGTGGACATTGGGTACAACTGCATTTTTTAGGACACTGGTGAGTCTTTTTCTGAGGTCTGTGTACATTTTCGGTATCGCCTGCCTAGAGAAATGGAACCTAGATGGTATTTGGTACCGGGGACACAGTACCTCAATCAAGTCTATAGTTGGCTCTGCAGTAATGATGGATACCGGAACCACGTTTCTCACCGCCCAGGATGCCAAGGCCTCAGTTATCCGCTTTGCAGCAGGATGACTGCTGTGATATTTCATCTTCCTCGCAAAGGACTGTTGGACAGTCAATTGCTTGGTGGAAGTAGTAAAAGTCATCTTACGACTTCCCCTCTGGGATGACCATCGACTCCCAGCAGCAACAACAGCAGCGCCAGCAGCAGTAGGCATTACACGCAAGGATGCATCGGAGGAATCCCAGGCAGGAGAGGACTCGTCAGAATTGCCAGTGACATGGCCTGTAGGACTATTGGCATTCCTGGGGAAGGAAGAAATTGACACTGAGGGAGTTGGTGGGGTGGTTTGCGTGAGCTTGGTTACAAGAGGAAGGGATTTACTGGTCAGTGGACTGCTTCCGCTGTCGCCCAAAGTTTTTGAACTTGTCACTGACTTATGATGAATGCGCTGCAGGTGACGTATAAGGGAGGATGTTCCGAGGTGGTTAACGTCCTTACCCCTACTTATTACAGCTTGACAAAGGCAACACATGGCTTGACACCTGTTGTCCGCATTTCTGTTGAAATACTTCCACACCGAAGAGCTGATTTTTTTGGTATTTTCACCAGGCATGTCAATGGCCATATTCCTCCCATGGACAACAGGTGTCTCCCCGGGTGCCTGACTTAAACAAACCACCTCACCATCAGAATCCTCCTTGTCAATTTCCTCCCCAGCGCCAGCAACACCCATATCCTCCTCATCCTGGTGTACTTCAACACTGACATCTTCAATCTGACTATCAGGAACTGGACTGCGGGTGCTCCTTCCAGCACTTGCAGGGGGCGTGCAAATGGTGGAAGGCGCATGCTCTTCACGTCCAGTGTTGGGAAGGTCAGGCATCGCAACCGACACAATTGGACTCTCCTTGTGGATTTGTGATTTCGAAGAACGCACAGTTCTTTGCTGTGCTTTTGCCAGCTTAAGTCTTTTCATTTTTCTAGCGAGAGGCTGAGTGCTTCCATCCTCATGTGAAGCTGAACCACTAGCCATGAACATAGGCCAGGGCCTCAGCCGTTCCTTGCCACTCCGTGTGGTAAATGGCATATTGGCAAGTTTACGCTTCTCCTCCGACGATTTTATTTTAGATTTTTGAGTCCTTTTTTTACTGATATTTTGTGTTTTGGATTTTACATGCTCTGTACTATGACATTGGGCATCGGCCTTGGCAGACGACGTTGATGGAATTTCATCGTCTCGGCCATGACTAGTGGCAGCAGCTTCAGCACGAGGTGGAAGTGGATCTTGATCTTTCCCTATTTTTGGAACCTCAACATTTTTGATCTCCATATTTTAATAGGCACAACTAAAAGGCACCTCAGGTAAACAATGGAGATGGATGGATACTAGTATACTTATGGATGACGAGTGACTGACGACACAGAGGTAGCTACAGCCGTGGACTATAGTACTGCGTCTGCTAGTATAGAGATGATAATGATATAAAAAATATATATATATCACTACTGCAGGTATATATAATATAATGACGGACCTGCTGGACACTGTCAGCAGACTCCTAAACTACTAGTATGAAGAAGATAGAAAAAAAAAACCCACCATAGGTAGGTATACAATTATGGACGAGCACTGACGACACAGAGGTAGCTACAGCCGTGGACTACCGTACTGCGTCTGCTAGTATAGAGATGATAATGATATAAAAAAATATATATATATCACTACTGCAAGTATATATAATATAATGACGGACCTGCTGGACACTGTCAGCAGACTCCTAAACTACTAGTATGAAGAAGATAGAAAAAAAACCCCCACCACAGGTAGGTATACAATTATGGACGAGCACTGACGACACAGAGGTAGCTACAGCCGTGGACTACCGTACTGCGTCTGCTAGTATAGAGATGATAATGATATAAAAAATATATATATATCACTACTGCAGGTATATATAATATAATGACGGACTTGCTGGACACTGTCAGCAGACTCCTAAACTACTAGTATGAAGAAGATAGAAAAAAAAAACCACCACAGGTAGGTATACAATTATGGACGAGCACTGACGACACAGAGGTAGCTACAGCCGTGGACTACCGTACTGCGTCTGCTAGTATAGAGATGATAATGATATAAAAAATATATATATATCACTACTGCAGGTATATATAATATAATGACGGATCTGCTGGACACTGTCAGCAGACTCCTAAACTACTAGTATGAAGAAGATAGAAAAAAAAAACCCCACCACAGGTAGGGATACAATTATGGACGAGCACTGACGACACAGAGGTAGCTACAGCCGTGGACTACCGTACTGCGTCTGCTAGTATAGAGATGATAATGATATAAAATATATATATATATCACTACTGCAGGTATATATAATATAATGACGGACCTGCTGGACACTGTCAGCAGACTCCTAAACTACTAGTATGAAGAAGATAGAAAAAAAAAACCCACCACAGGTAGGTATACAATTATGGACGAGCACTGACGACACAGAGGTAGCTACAGCCATGGACTACCGTACTGCGTCTGCTAGTATAGAGATGATAATGATATAAAAAATATATATATATATCACTACTGCAGGTATATATAATATAATGACGGACCTGCTGGACACTGTCAGCAGACTCCTAAACTACTAGTATGAAAAAGATAGAAAAAAAACCCCCACCACAGGTAGGTATACAATTATGGACGAGCACTGACGACACAGAGGTAGCTACAGCCGTGGACTACCGTACTGCGTCTGCTAATATAGAGATGATAAAGATGATAGAGATGAACAAAAAAAAATATAACACTACTGCAGGTAAATATTTATATAATATAATGAATGACGGACCTGCTGGACACTGTCAGCAGAATGCGTTTATAGAATAAAAAAAAAAAACACCACAGGAGTGTTTAACTTTTTCAGGCAGACAATATACTGGTGGTCACTGGTCAGTCACACTGGCAGCAAAAGTGTGCACTGTACTCCTGCTATAACTGCACCCCAGTCTCCCCCACAATTCAGCTGTGTGAGCAGTGAGCACTCAGCACAGTCAGATATACATATAGATGATATTATCATGCAGCACACTGAGGCTGAGCACAGATATGGTATGTGACTGTGTATCGTTTTTTTTCAGGCAGAGAACGGATTATATTAAATAATAAATAAAACTGGTGGTGGTCAGTCACTAGTAACTATCAGCAAAACTCTGCACTCTGAGTACTCCTAATGCTCCCCAAAATTACTAAGTAATCAACTCAAGTGTCTCTATCTATTCTAACGGAGAGGACACCAGCCACGTCCTCTCCCTATCAATCTCAATGCACGTGTGAAAATGGCGGCGATGCGCGGCTCCTTATATAGAATCCGAGTCTCGCGATAGAATACGAGCCTGGCGAGAATCCGACAGCGGGATGATGACGTTCGGGCGCGCTCGGGTTAGCCGAGCAAGGCGGGAAGATCCGAGTCTGCCTCGGACCCGTGTAAAAAGGCTGAAGTTCGGGGGGGTTCGGATTCCGAGGAACCGAACCCGCTCATCTCTAGCTTCCAGGGCAACCGTTAGCACACACCTCGTGCAGATGTAATCACACTGGGTCGGTAGCTCCAGGTGTGCATACATCTTGCACAACATGCACTGAGTGAGGTCCCCAATCACATCCCCACCCATATTGTTTGTAAGGTCTAACTCCCTGTTATTCTCAAAGAAAAAGCAGCAAAAATAAAAAGTAGAAGACAAACAATCTCACTTATACAATAATTTAGCTGTCTTAAACTTATCTATCTTTGTGCGGTTCTTGGTCCTTCACTTTTATGCAGCCGTAGTACTCTCTCCTGCGGCACCTATACTCCACTTAGCAGTTGCAGTTGTTCCAGCTCACTGCACCTCCTTTTCACTCGGCTTCCAGATCCTTTTTCTGTATTCTAACTCACCTTTTGCTGTTTACAACTCACACTTACAAATCCAAGCAGCACTTTAAAATACAAGCCCTTACAAAGAGGAATATTGGTGGTGTTGTCCAATATCACAAATCCCCAGGAAAGTCTAAGTGGGGTAAGTCATTGTGCGATGATGTCCCTCAGTTTCCGTAAGAGGCTTTCAGCAGTGTGCCTCTTACGGAAACCAGTGATACACAGCGTAGCCTGCTTAGGAACGAGATGGCATTTGTGAGATGCTGCTACTGGTGCCGCTGCTGTTGTTGCTGCGGGAGGCAATACATCTACCCAGTGGGCTGTCACAGTCAGTAGTCTTTAGTTTGCCATGCTCCACTTGTCCATGGTTAAGTGGACAGTGGGTACAACCGCATTTTTGAGGACACTGAGGACACTTTTCTTAATGTCCCTGTACAGTCCGGGAATCGCTTGCCTAGTGAAATGGAATCTAGATGAGATTTGGTACCGTGGACACAGTACGTCCGTCAACTGTCTAAACCCCATTGCACGTCTCTCACCATCATAGTTGTTATGGCCTCAGTAATCCACTTTGCAACAGGGTGATTGCTGTCATATTTCATCTTCCCCGCAAAGGACTGTTGGACAGTCAATTGCTTAGTTGAAGTAGGATAAGTGGTCTTCCGACTTCCCCTCTAGGATGACGATCGACTCCCAGCAGCAACAACAGCAGCGGCAGTAGTAGGTGTAGCAATCAAGGATTCTCCTGAGGAATCCTGGACAGGAGAGGACTCGTTAGTCATACCAGTGACATCGCCTGCAGGACTACTTCTGATCCTGACTGAGGAGGAAATTGACATTGAGGGAGTTGGTGGTGTGGATTGCAGGAGCTTGGATACAACATGAAATAGGGATTTAGGTATAAGTGGACTTCTTACGCTCTTAGATAGAGAATAGATGATAAATGAATAGGCACACCACACCCTACACCAACAGCCAACAAAGCCTCAAAGAAGTTAGCACCCAACTTCTGAAGTTTAAATGGAAAAAGAAAATGAGACTCAAATGGGCGCTGGGTAGGAGGCTGGTTTTCCCTTTGTGCACGTGCTTTTGTCCGGACTTAATGCAATGCCTGATTCCATCTAAGAAGACTACCTACTTCCATCTATTACCCTTGGATTTCTACTTTGTGGTAGATATTCTTGTATATGTTTTAATCATTGTGAGTGCGATTCATTAAATGGTTTATTTGTTTTTATATAAAAAACGTATTTGCGCCATTATTTGTGACTTTAAATTTGTGAATCTTATGAAACTGAGGATCATCTTGAGATATTTCGGTGAAACACTCACAACCAAGTGAGAGATGTGCCTGCTCCTTTCTATGTAAATGTGAGTGCGATATTCATCTGATCTGTATCTTAGTATATATACAGTATTGCACTATTGTTTCCTTCTCCTTCATTTTTTGGGTAGTTATTGAGGATTAAGGATATACCTACTGTGGTCCCTGGATTGCTTATGATTACTCACGGACAAGTGAGATAAACGTCTGCCTCTTTATTTTTGAATGGTATCACTCCGATAAAGACATCAAGGGAGTTTGCTGAAAAAGGAACAGGCACAAAGGGAATTTTTGGCTGATAATCTTGATAAATAAATAATTGATTCTGATTTTAAGGAAAGTTATACTGAAAATACCAGCTGTGTGGGTTGTGGTTCAATGTCTATTTGTTTCATATAATCCTACCCCGCGCCTATTTGAGTCTCTTTTTCTTTTTCTGCTTACGCTCTTACCCAAAGTCTCTGAACTTGACAATGGGGGTCATTCCGAGTTGTTCGCTTGTTGACGATTTTCGCAACGGAGCGATTAAGGCAAAAATGCGCATGCGCATGGTACACAGTGCGCATGCGCTAAGTAATTTAGCACAAAACTTAGTAGATTTACTCACGTCCGAACGAAGAATTTTCATCGTTGAAGTGATCGGCGTGTGATTGACAGGAAGTGGGTGTTTCTGGGCGGAAAGTGACCGTTTTCTGGGAGTGTGCAGAAAAACACAGGCGTGCCAGGATAAAACACAGGAGTGGCTGGAGAAACGGGGGAGTGGCTGGCCGAACTCAGGGCGTGTTTGTGACGTCAAACCAGGAATGAAACGGGCTGAGCTGATCGCAGTGTAGGAGTAAGTCTCCAGCTACTCAGAAACTGCTAAGAATTATTTATTCGCAATTCTGCTACTCTTTCGTTCGCAATTCTGCTAAGCGAAGATACACTCCCAGAGGGCGGCGTCCTAGCGTGTGCAATGCTGCTAAAAGCAGCTAGCGAGCGAACAACTCGGAATGAGGGCCAATGACTTATGATGAATGCGCTGCAAGTGACGTATAAGGGAGGATGTTCTTAGTTGGTTAACGTCCTTCCCCCTACTTATTATGGGATGATGAAAGCAACACTGGGCTTGACACCTGTCGTCGGATTTATGGATAAATAATTCCACACTGGATTTTTTTTAGTATTTTGCCCAGGCATAACAATGGGCTTTTTCATTCCATGGCCAACAACTGTCTCCACTGGTGTCTTATTCAAACAAACCACATCACCATCAGAATCCTCTTTATCAACTTCCTCCTCAGCACCAGCTACACCAATATCTTCCTCATCCAGGTGTACTTCTACAGTGACATCCTCAATCTCAATATCAGCAACTGGACTGACGGTGCTCCTCCCAGCACTTGCAGAGTGTGTGCAAATGGTGGTAGAAGCCTCCTCTTCCAATACAATCTTGGGAAGGTCAGGCCTAGACATCGCAACGCGGACACACTTGGACTCTCCTTGGGGATTTGTGATAACTCTGAGTCTGAACACACAGTTGTTTTTTCCTGTGCTTTAACAAGCTTTATTTATTTATTTTTTTCGAGAGGGAGGAGGGCTTCCATCTTCAGGAGAAGCTGAACCACCAGTCATGAATATAGGCCAAGGCCTTTCCTTGCCACTTCGTGTCGTGAATGGCATATTGTCAATTTTATGTTTCTCATCAGATAATTTCTTTTTTTTGTGGTTATTAATTTTTGCTTCTTGGATTTTACATGCCCTCTATGACATTGGGCATCGGCCTTAGTAGACAACGTTGATGTAATTGCATCATCAATGTCATGACTGGTGGCAGCAGCTTCAGCACTAGTACTATAAAGTGGTTTCTGATCTTTCACTATTTTTTCCTCAAAATTTTTGTTCTCCATTTCACAGGACAGCGCCCCTTTATTATTACAGCACACAGAACAGTGCACCTTTATTTTTACAGCAAACAGAACAGTGTTCCACCCCTGTATTTTTACAGCATACAGGACAGGGCCACATCGTTTCTTTATTTTTACAGAACCGCTGTATTTACAGCACACGGAACAGGGCCACAGCATTCCGTTATTTTTACAGCATCCCTGTATTTTTACAGTATACAGGACAGGGCCACAGTGTTCCTTTATTTTTACAGCACCCCTGTATTTTTACAGCATACAGGACAGGGCCACAGCTTTCTTTTATTTTTACAGCACCCGACAGGGCCACAGCATTCCTTTATTTTTACAGCACCTGACAGGGCTACAGCGTTCCTTTATTTTTACAGCACCCCTGTTTTTTCCAGCATACAGGACACGGCCACGGCATTCCTTTCTTTTTACAGCACCCCTGCATTTTTTACAACATACAGGGCAGGGACGCAGCGTTCCTTTATTTTTACAGCACACCTATACTTTTACAGCATACAGTACAGGGCAGCAGCATTCCTTTATTTTTACAGCACCCAACAGGGCCACAGCACTCCTTTATTTTTACAGCACCCCTGTATTTTTACAGCATACAGGACCACAGCGTTCCTCTATTTTTACAGCACCCGACAGGGTCACAGCATTCCTTTATTTTTGCAGCAACCCTGTATTTTTACAGCATACAGGACAGGGCCACAGCATTCCTTTATTTTTACAGCAACCCTGTATTTTTCCAGCTTACAGCACAGGGCCATATTGTTCCTTTATTTTTACAGCACCCCTGTGTTTTTACAGCATATAGGGAGGGGTCACAGCATTATTTTATTTTTACAGCACCCAACAGGGCCACAGCGTTCCTTTATTTTTACAGCACCCCTGTATTTTTACATCATACCGTACAGGGCCACAGCATTACTTTATTTTTACAGCACCTATGTATTTTACAGCACACAGAACAGTGCCCCTGTACAGCATAGGACTGCAGCAACCCTGTACAGCACCCCAAACAGGATACCCCAGAACAGCACCCCTGACATCACAGGACAACACCCCTGTACAGCACAGGACAGAAGCACCCATAACAGCACAGGACACCACCCCAGAACAGCACGCCTCCTGTTCAGCACAGGACAGCAGCACCTCTAACAGCACAGTACACCAGTACAGGACACCACCCCAGATTGGTACAGGACAACAGTACCCCTAGCAGCACAGGACACCACCCCAGAACAGCAAAGGACAGCAGCACTGCTGTACACTACCACATACAGCGGTCTGTCTCCCTCACTCTCCAAGTCTGGAGTAAAAATGCCGGCGACACACGGCTCCTTATATGGAATCCAAAACCCATGAGAATCCAACAGCGGGATGATGATGTTTTGCCTCGATCTGGGATCCAAGTCTGGCGGGAAGTCCCGAGTTGGACTCGGATCCCGGCTTGGATCGTGAAATTCAGAGGGGTTCGGATCTCTGAGAACCCGCTCATCTCTAGTTTTATACCATCTGCCACAATAATATTGGTTTGTCTGAATAAAAAAAAACAAAAAGAAACTTCAAAATGTGAAAACTTAAGGAGTATCTGAAATCATGGTCAGTAAAATGGTACTCCTCTACTACATACGAGGGTGGGTGCAAAACCCACTCTCCCAAAAGCTGCGGTATTGAATCACATTTAGTGTTATTGCATGTAGACAAGTGCATTGCAGACAATTTATAGATGTAAAATATGGAGCTCTATTGTGATCTATGGATGGATTGAGGGACTTATTTATCAGTTCAGCTCAAAAATAAAGATTTTCTTTTGAAATTTATTACAGTGTTTGAAAATCTATAATAAAGCCAATTTATAATAAAAAAAAAATGTTTTGCCAGAGCAGCTGAGCAATACTCTATGCCTATGGCGATACTGATTGGCAGTAGTAAGAAGAGACTTACTGCTTCACCGGTCAGTCCAGGTCAACTATGCTCAGGCATGACCCTGCTGGGTCACACACGCGCACTGCAGTGCAAGCCCGGACTTAGGTTTTCATTTGCTGGTTCATGTAAAAATAAAAGCTAGATAAAAAATTGTTGAACTTAATTTAAGTTTTAAAGGTAAAAATATGTTATTTTTAGTAAGAAACTATTTTTTCCATGGGAAGCAGTCAATTGACCTCCAGTCAGGATCCTGGTGGTCAGGATACTGATGCTGGAATCCCGACACCAGCTGAAATACCGACTGCCGACTGGTTCCCCCACTTGGATGGTGGTCCATGCTACCACCCGAGGGGGAATAGAACCTGTTGCCACCGGGCCCGAAGCGTGGCGAGCAAAGCATGGCGGGCATAGCGAGCTGACACAATGCACTCACCGCTAGGATGCCGGCTGTCGGGATCCCGGCATTGGCCTCCTGCCCGATGGGATCTCAACAGTTGGGATCTCATACTGATCCATTTTCCATTACAGGCACCCTCCATCCGGCCTGCAGTCGCCATACTGAGAGATCAGAGGACAACATTGGTAAGTGGGGGTCATTCAGACCTGATTGCACACTAGGATTTTTCGCTGCGCTGTGATTAGGTCAGAACTGCACATACGTATGCACCGCAATGCGCAGGTGCATCATACGGCTACAAAGCGTATCGTTGCTGGACGATGGATTGTACGAAGAATCCATTCGCACAGCCGATTGCAAGGTGATTGACAGGAAGAAGGTGTTTCTGGGTGTCAACTGATCGTTTTCTGGGAGTGGTAGGAAAAACGCAGGCGTGTCCGAGTGTTTGTAGGGCGGGTGTCTGACGTCATTTCCGGGCCAGAACAAGCTGAAGTGATCGCAGCGGCTGAGTAAGTTCTGAGCTACTCAGAAACTGTACAAAACATTTTTTGTAGTGCTCGGCTGCACATGCGATCGCACACTTGCAAAGCAAAAATACATTCCCCTATAGGCGGCGACTATCTAATCGCAGTGCTGCAAAAAATAGCTAGCTGTACAATGGCTGTACAGTGGGGTCTGAATGACCCCATTGTACAGCCAATTGTCAAATATGAGATAGCTACAGCCTGCATTACTTGCCAAATAGAAACTGCTATCAGTAGCCAATGATAACTAGGCAAAACTCCTATTGTCAGAAAAAAAATAGACTTGGGGCCTAATTCAGATCTGATCGCAGCAGCAAATTTGTTAGCTAATGGGTAAAACCATGTGCACTGCAGGGGGGCAGATATAACATGTGCACAGAGAGTTAGATTTGGGTGGGGTGTGTTCAAACTGAAATCTAAATTGCAGTGTAAAAATAAAGTAGTCAGTATTTACCCTGCACAGAAACCAGTGCTTAAAGTGGTCCTAGAGAGGCGGTGGAACTCACCCCCCCTCCCCAAGCGCCCAGGTAATAAAGGTATTGCACGCGCCGTAATCACGCGCCGCAAAAAGGGCGTGGTCTCAAAAAGAAAGGGGCGTGGCCACACAATAGTAATAAAGCTCACAGTAGTAGCACCCCATAATACACACAATGCCCACAGCAGTAACGCCTCTTATACAATGCCCACAGTAGTAGTGCTCCTTATGCAATGTCCACTGTACTGGTAATGCCCACAGTGGTAGTGCCCCTTATATAGAGCCCATAGTAGTGGTGCCTCTTATGCAATGCCTGCAATAGTAGTGCCCCTTATGTCCCCAGGAGTGATGCCCCTTATGAAGTGCCCCCTTTATAATGCCCTCATTAGTAGTGCCCCCAGTAGAAAATGCCTTTAATGGTAATGCCCCTGTGTAGTATTGCCCCCAGTAGTAATATTGCCTGTAGTAATGCCCCCAGTTGTTTAGCCCCCTGTAGTTTAGCCACAGTAGTTATGCCCCCAGTGGTAATGCTCCTGCAGTTATGACCCCAGTAGTTTACCCCCCCCCCTTTAGTTTAGCCTCTCAGTAGTATAGCCCTCATGTAGTTTGCCCCATGTAGTTTAGCCTCCCAGTGGTAATGCCCCCAGTAGTTTAGTTCCAGTAGTTTGCCCCTTGTAGTTTAGCCCCCAGTAGTTTTCCCCCAGTAGCTTGCCCCCCAGTAGTAATGCCCCCAGTAGTTTGCCCCCAGTAGATGCCCTTCAGTAGTAATGCCCCCCAGTAGTTGCCCCCAGTAGATGCGCCGCTACACAAAGGGAAAAAACAAACAAAAATCACAATACTCACCAAGCCCCGCTCCCGTGTCTGACCGCTGCTGTCCTCTGGGCGTCCGCTCCTCGGCATTATGGGAGAGACGTCATGACGTCACTCCCATAGCGCACAGTGACAACGCTGGAAGCCGAAGCTCAGTAGTGAGTTCTTTCAGCCAGCTTCCATTGTGGAGAGAGAGCCGGGCGCCCGCTGGTAACACAATCGCAGCGGGCGCCCGGCATCTCCCTGCAGCGCTGGCCACACATCTGGTTAGGTGAGCCAGAGGAGGCGGAACCGTGTTCCGTCTCCAAATGGGACTGACAGAACGCAGTTCCGCCCCGTTCCGGCTCACTTTAAGCCCGGACAGAAACAATATAACCAACCCAAATGTGCATATCTTATATCTGTCCCCCCTGCAGTGCACATGGTTTTGCCCATTAGCTAACACATTTGCTGCTGCGATCAGATCTGAATTACCCCATTGGTGGAAGGAGCTGTTTGATTCATTTGTACTGGGTCCCACAATTTCTGATGGCAACCCTGGGGCCTATATTTGAGGTGGCTATTGCAATGCCGGTTGTCATACTTTAGTTTTTCCAAGGGTTATTCAAACTTTAAAGTATTAAGGATAAAAATAATCTGTAAACATGCTATACGGTATAATGAAGGTTTCATTTAACCTCTGCAGAAAAAGAAAATTCACTTGAAAAGCAGAAAAAAAACTGTCAGAACAATTATACTTTTCTTAATGACACGTTTTGCTTTTGCTGGGTAGTGATTTAAATGCAACTGTGTGAAATCACTATAATTCAATTTTTCTGATCATTTGTACATCCTATAATATATTGGTTAAAGGGAAAAGCTTTTTGACATTTAAGTAAAATTAGATAAAAATGTAATATTTCTGAAGTGGTAAGATAAAATGTTTTTGCTTAACATTTTTTTCTTTTGCATGAACATAGAGACTGTGTTTATTCTAAACAAGATAGATTGTAAAAATCCTGCATCAGTATAATGAGTCCCACACCTCTACTACTCTTGATCCTTCTAAAATCTAATTTTCAGTACTGTATGTGTCTACTATAGAATGACAGCGCAATTCTGCTCTATACCCTATTCAAGTGCACGTTAAAAAAACATTTTTTCCAAACAAGTGTTAAACGCAGGAGTGTCTGGAGAAACGGGGGAGTGGCTGGCCGAACGCAGAGCGTGTTTGTGATGTCAAACCAGGAACTAAATGGACTGAGCTGATCGCAATCTGTGAGTAGGTCTGGAGCTACTCAGAAACTGCAAGGAATTATTTAGTAGCAGTTCTGCTAATCTTTCGTTCGCTATTCTGCTAAGCTAAGATATACTCCCAGAGGGCGGTGGCCTAGCGTGTGCAATGCTGCTAAAAGCGAGCAAACAACTCGGAATGAGGGCCAATATGTTTACAGTGGCATGAGGAGGAGGGGGCGGTATCAGAATCAGAATAATCTTTATTGGCCAGGTGTACTCACGTACACTAGGAATTGTTTGCGGTACAGTGCGGTACAGTGCATCGCCAAGCAGCAACATAAAGGGGGAATACATAGCAAAAGAAGGGGGGGAAACGTAGCATATATTACATCGCGTACTGATTACCAGGGCAGGGGCCTGCTGAAAGGTGTAGCGCGCGGCCGCACAACGACTAATATTTCAGACATTTCCTAAGGCAGGGGCTGGCCACACCTCCCAGTACTTGGACCTGACACAGCTGTCGTCACCCCTGTACATTTGTCACACATTAGCCTGTTAGGCTCCGTTCTCGGCTTTAGAGTGGTGGGTTCTCGCATACTCCTTTCAGTGCTATCTCCACCAACCAGCGTCCCCGCAGCATGATCTTGGCTGCTGTCACCTGACTGCCAAACTTTCAACCAGATCTCCAGTTTAGATCATCTGACCAGTGCAGCCTACGGGGAATAATGGTGTCCAAATTAAAACGGTTCTGGCATTCAGACCCTTGCCAGAACAGCTTCACTCCTGTGTCTGTTTCCTAGCTCTAGACTGTGTTTCTCATACGTCCTAGAGGATGCTGGGGACACTTCAAGACCATGGGGTATAGACGGGATCCGCAGGAGACATGGGCACTTTAAGACTTTAAAAGGGGTGTGAACTGGCTCCTCCCTCTATGCCCCTCCTCCAGACTCCAGTTAGATTCTGTGCCCAGAGAGACTGGTCACACACTGAGGAGCTCTCCTGAGTTTCTCGGAAAAGACTTTATGTTAGGTTTATTATTTTCAGGGAGCACTGCTGGCAACAGGCTTCCTGCTTCGTGGGACTGAGGGGAGAGCAGCAGACCTACTTCTGTGAGTTTAAAGGCTCTGCTTCTTAGACTACTGGACACCATTAGCTCCAGAGGGTCTGATCACTTGGTATAGCCTAGCTGCTCGTTCCCGGAGCCGCGCCGTCGTCCCCCTCACAGAACCAGAAGAATGAAGCCGGGTGAGTAACCAAAGTACAGAAGACTTCAGTAAAGACGGCAGAAGACTTCAGTCTCAGAGGTACCGCGCAGCGGTCGTGCTGCGCGCCATTGCTCCCACACACAAGCGGCACTACAAGGGTGCAGGGCGTGGGGGGGGGGGCGCCCTGGGCAGCAATAAAACCTCAATATTAAGCCTGGCATAAGAGTTATACAGTGCATAGGCACTGTATACAGACCCCCGCCAGTATAAATAGCTAGAAAATAGCAGGGCTGAAGCGCGCCATTGAGGGGGCTTGGCTTCGCCCGCACAGCTCGAACCAGCGCCATTTTCTCCTCAGAAACGCTGGCCCTGCCAAAAACACTGCTGAACAAGATCACAGTGAAAAACCGGGGGGGTGGGGGGGCACAGTGGTTTAGTGCAATACATGTTAAAAAAGCACAATATATAATGAGCAAAAGAGCTGGAGAGTGTTTCTTTGTTTCCCTGACACAAAATAGTCAGTGTAATGTCGGTGGGTGGTTGGTACATGTGTGTCGGCATGTAGGAGGCTGAGTACTCTGCCACAAATGGCTATGGGAATGTCTCAGTCGGCACCGCCGACTCCTGATGGTACTTGGTTCATGTAAATGTGTGTCAACATGTCAGTAAATCTATGTTTTTTCCAAGGAGAAAACTATATGGGAGACACAGACGTGTATGGGTGATCCTGTCGGCACCAACAAATCTGACTGGGTAAAAACATTGACATGGTAATGTGATGCATTTCAATACCTGTATGTATATATATATATATATATATATTTATATAGCAAACTGGAATGGTTGGCACTCCCTGCCCATGAAGCAACTGCCCCGGTGCCTTCCTTGTGGTGTATAGGAATCTGTGGTTTTCTAGAGAGGGGTTAGCCTCGGCCCGCTCCCAATCAATAAAAAACAGGCGGCACTCCAGGGACTGGTAAACTCAAATGAAATGTATTAATAAATCAAAAAATGGTGAACAAAGGCATATCTTGCCGACATTTCAGCGCCACGCAGGACGCTTTTCTCAAGGCTGTATGCAGTGCCTGGTTTTTATTGATTGGGAGTGGGCCGAGGCTAACCCCTCTCTAGAAAACCACAGATTCATATATATATATATATATATATATGACAGAAAAAAGGGGGGGATAATTGCGCAATACTCCAATCAGTCCAATATACTTAGGAATGTCCAGTATTTGTATGATCTTGATCAGACTCTTTGTATCCACCGCTGCTTCCTCCAAAAAAGCTGAACCAAGGCTTAATAAGGATACATGTAAAAGAACAAATGAGGAGCGCGGATATCAGTAAAAGTTGTGAGCATTTAATAAAAAGAAGTATACATATACATACATCTCAGAAAGAGATAAGCAGCACGATGTTATCACACACACGGCACCTCCGGATAGCACCAGTGGAGCAGCCGCCGGTCACAGCTCATCAACCGATCCCTCTCGGGACCTCACAGGATCAAGTCAACAGCGATGTAGTTACATCCAGTGTCCAATTACCACGCCAACTCGTGACGAAACGCGTTGGCGTGGTAATTGGAAGCCGCTGAGCCCGGAGGGAGGCGGGGAAACGCGTCAACTACTCATTTAAATTGCTATACATACCACTATCTGGAGGTCTCGACAACCGACACGTACACTCCAGCAGGTTGTAGGTGGAATTCTTCACCTTTTCTTATGATCCCCCAGAGATGACTGCACGATAAAGGTTGAAAGCACCAGCAGCCGGGGAGGACATTCTGGGTGAAATAATCCATACACAGGAGTGGTGAGACCGCACTGCATAAATGTCTGGCCAGACACGCTTTCAGAGGGAGCATTGGCTCACATTATTAACAGGCTGTGGCTATACAAAGCGCATATACCCGCATTCTATGTGAGGAATAACTTTATTTCATCATTTTTTCACCAAAGTGACTGTTATATAGCCCCACAGAAAAGAACATTGTGTGTATTATTCAGCCTCAGTAAATATTGGATAAGTTAAATTTTAACCATTGCAATAGGTGTTGTTAAGAAATTCTAAGTGGATATAGAGTAACTTGTTATAATATATGTTACATCCAGTTCATATGTGAAATAATCATTGTAAAGGTATATTGACCGGCCGGTGGTATAAATTGCATATTTTATATATATATATATATATATGTATATATATATATATATATATATGTTTTTTAATAAAAAGACCCTTATAAATTCTAATCCATGTGCGCTGTAACACTAGTTTTTTTGTTGCTTGTTTGATTTTTTAATCTAATAGGGGTGAGTAGCCCTATGTTACTGGCAGCATATTGATTGGAGTGACAGAGCGCTAGATTCAGTATTGGTTGTTTAATACTAATAATAATATGTATAGATTTCCCTCAGACCCTTCAGTGTCGCATAAATGTTATGTTGCCCAGTTACTACTAGAGATGTGCACTTGAAATTTTTCGGGTTTTGTGTTTTGGTTTTGGGTTCGGTTCCGCGGCCGTGT
Organism: Pseudophryne corroboree; assembly: GCF_028390025.1. Classification (NCBI taxonomy): domain Eukaryota; kingdom Metazoa; phylum Chordata; class Amphibia; order Anura; family Myobatrachidae; genus Pseudophryne; species Pseudophryne corroboree. The sequence goes on from NC_086445.1 coordinate 533,988,499, forward strand.
TTTGGGTTCGACCGCGTTTTGGCAAAACCTCACCGAATTTTTTTTGTCGGATTCGGGTGTGTTTTGGATTCGGGTGTTTTTTTCAAAAAACACTAAAAAACAGCTTAAATAATAGAATTTGGGGGTCATTTTGATCCCAAAGTATTATTAACCTCAAAAACCATAATTTCCACTCATTTTCAGTCTATTCTGAATACCTCACACCTCACAATATTATTTTTAGTCCTAAAATTTGCACCGAGGTCGCTGGATGACTAAGCTAAGCGACCCTAGTGGCCGACACAAACACCTGGCCCATCTAGGAGTGGCACTGCAGTGTCACGCAGGATGGCCCTTCCAAAAAACACTCCCCAAACAGCACATGACGCAAAGAAGAAAAAAAGAGGCGCAATGAGGTAGCTGTGTGAGTAAGATAAGCGACCCTAGTGGCCGACACAAACACCTGGCCCATCTAGGAGTGGCACTGCAGTGTCACGCAGGATGGCCCTTCCAAAAAACACTCCCCAAACAGCACATGACGCAAAGAAGAAAAAAAGAGGCGCAATGAGGTAGCTGTGTGAGTAAGCTAAGCGACCCTAGTGGCCGACACAAACACCTGGCCCATCTAGGAGTGGCACTGCAGTGTCACGCAGGATGGCCCTTCCAAAAAACACTCCCCAAACAGCACATGACGCAAAGAAGAAAAAAAGAGGCGCAATGAGGTAGCTGTGTGAGTAAGCTAAGCGACCCTAGTGGCCGACACAAACACCTGGCCCATCTAGGAGTGGCACTGCAGTGTCACGCAGGATGGCCCTTCCAAAAAACACTCCCCAAACAGCACATGACGCAAAGAAGAAAAAAAGAGGCGCAATGAGGTAGCTGTGTGAGTAAGATAAGCGACCCTAGTGGCCGACACAAACACCTGGCCCATCTAGGAGTGGCACTGCAGTGTCACGCAGGATGGCCCTTCCAAAAAACACTCCCCAAACAGCACATGACGCAAAGAAGAAAAAAAGAGGCGCAATGAGGTAGCTGTGTGAGTAAGATAAGCGACCCTAGTGGCCGACACAAACACCTGGCCCATCTAGGAGTGGCACTGCAGTGTCACGCAGGATGGCACTTCCAAAAAACACTCCCCAAACAGCACATGACGCAAAGAAGAAAAAAAGAGGCGCAATGAGGTAGCTGTGTGAGTAAGCTAAGCGACCCTAGTGGCCGACACAAACACCTGGCCCATCTAGGAGTGGCACTGCAGTGTCACGCAGGATGGCCCTTCCAAAAAACACTCCCCAAACAGCACATGACGCAAATAAAAATGAAAGAAAAAAGAGGTGCAAGATGGAATTGTGCTTGGGCCCTCCCACCCACCCTTATGTTGTATAAACAGGACATGCACACTTTAACCAACCCATCATTTCAGTGACAGGGTCTGCCACACGACTGTGACTGAATTGACGGGTCGGTTTGGACCCCCACCGAAAAAGAAGCAATTAAACTCTCCTTGCACAAACTGGCTCTACAGAGGCAAGATGTCCACCTCATCATCATCCTCCGATATATCACCGTGTACATCCCGCTCCTCACAGATTATCAATTCGTCCCAACTGGAATCCACCATCTCAGCTCCCTGTGTACTTTGTGGAGGCAATTGCTGCTGGTCAATGTCTCCACGGAGGAATTGATTATAATTAATTTTAATGAACATCATCTTCTCCACATTTTCTGGAAGTAACCTCGTACGCCGATTCCTGACAAGGTGAGCGGCGGCACTAAACACTCTTTCGGAGTACACACTTGTGGGAGGGCAACTTATGTAGAATAAAGCCAGTTTGTGCAAGGGCCTCCAAATTGCCTCTTTTTCCTGCCAGTATAAGTACGGACTGTCTGACGTGCCTACTTGGATGCGGTCACTCATATAATCCTCCACCATTCTTTCAATGGGGAGAGAATCATATGCAGTGACAGTAGACGACATGTCCGTAATCGTTGTCAGGTCCTTCAGTCCGGACCAGATGTCAGCATCAGCAGTCGCTCCAGACTGCCCTGCATCACCGCCAGCGGGTGGGCTCGGAATTCTGAGCCTTTTCCTCGCACCCCCAGTTGCGGGAGAATGTGAAGGAGGAGATGTTGACAGGTCGAGTTCCGCTTGACTTGACAATTTTGTCACCAGCAGGTCTTTGAACCCCAGCAGACTTGTGTCTGCCGGAAAGAGAGATCCAAGGTAGGTTTTAAATCTAGGATCGAGCACGGTGGCCAAAATGTAGTGCTCTGATTTCAACAGATTGACCACCCGTGAATCCTTGTTAAGCGAATTAAGGGCTCCATCCACAAGTCCCACATGCCTAGCGGAATCGCTCCCTTTTAGCTCCTCCTTCAATGCCTCCAGCTTCTTCTGCAAAAGCCTGATGAGGGGAATGACCTGACTCAGGCTGGCAGTGTCTGAACTGACTTCACGTGTGGCAAGTTCAAAAGGTTGCAGAACCTTGCACAACGTTGAAATCATTCTCCACTGCGCTTGAGACAGGTACATTCCACCTCCTATATCGTGCTCAATTGTATAGGCTTGAATGGCCTTTTGCTGCTCCTCCAACCTCTGAAGCATATATAGGGTTGAATTCCACCTCATTACCACTTCTTGCTTCAGATGATGGCAGGGCAGGTTCAGGCGTTTTTGGTGGTGCTCCAGTCTTGTGTACGTGGTGCCTGTACGCCGAAAGTGTCCCGCAATTCTTCTGGCCACCGACAGCATCTCTTGCACGCCCCTGTCGTTTTTTAAAAAATTCTGCACCACCAAATTCAAGGTATGTGCAAAACATGGGACGTGCTGGAATTTGCCCATATTTAATGCACACACAATATTGCTGGCATTGTCCGATGCCACAAATCCACAGGAGAGTCCAATTGGGGTAAGCCATTCCGCGATGATCTTCCTCAGTTGCCGTAAGAGGTTTTCAGCTGTGTGCGTATTCTGGAAACCGGTGATACAAAGCGTAGCCTGCCTAGGAAAGAGTTGGCGTTTGTGAGATGCTGCTACTGGTGCCGCCGCTGCTGTTCTTGCGGCGGGAGTCCATACATCTACCCAGTGGGCTGTCACAGTCATATAGTCCTGACCCTGCCCTGCTCCACTTGTCCACATGTCCGTGGTTAAGTGGACATTGGGTACAACTGCATTTTTTAGGACACTGGTGAGTCTTTTTCTGACGTCCGTGTACATTCTCGGTATTGCCTGCCTAGAGAAGTGGAACCTAGATGGTATTTGGTAACGGGGGCACACTACCTCAAGAAATTGTCTAGTTCCCTGTGAACTAACGGCGGATACCGGACGCATGTCTAACACCAACATAGTTGTCAAGGCCTCAGTTATCCGCTTTGCAACAGGATGACTGCTGTGATATTTCATCTTCCTCGCAAAGGACTGTTGGACAGTCAATTGCTTGGTGGAAGTAGTAAAAGTGGGCTTACGACTTCCCCTCTGGGATGACCATCGACTCCCAGCAGCAACAACAGCAGCGCCAGCAGCAGTAGGCGTTACACGCAAGGATGCATCGGAGGAATCCCAGGCAGGAAAGGACTCGTCAGACTTGCCAGTGACATGGCCTGCAGGACTATTGGCATTCCTGGGGAAGGAGGAAATTGACACTGAGGGAGTTGGTGGGGTGGTTTGCGTGAGCTTGGTTACAAGAGGAAGGGATTTACTGGTCAGTGGACTGCTTCCGCTGTCGCCCAAAGTTTTTGAACTTGTCACTGACTTATTATGAATGCGCTGCAAGTGACGTATAAGGGAGGATGTTCCGAGGTGGTTAACGTCCTTACCCCTACTTATTACAGCTTGACAAAGGCAACACATGGCTTGACAAATGTTGTCCGCATTTCTGTTGAAATACTTCCACACCGAAGAGCTGATTTTTTTGGTATTTTCACCAGGCATGTCAACGGCCCTATTCCTCCCACGGACAACAGGTGTCTCCCCGGGTGCCTGACTTAAACAAACCACCTCACCATCAGAATCCTCCTTGTCAATTTCCTCCCCAGCGCCAGCAACACCCATATCCTCCTCATCCTGGTGTACTTCAACACTGACATCTTCAATCTGACTATCAGGAACTGGACTGCGGGTGCTCCTTCCAGCACTTGCAGGGGGCGTGCAAATGGTGGAAGGAGCATGCTCTTCACGTCAAGTGTTGGGAAGGTCAGGCATCGCAACCGACACAATTGGACTCTCCTTGTGGATTTGGGATTTGGAAGAACGCACAGTTCTTTGCGGTGCTTTTGCCAGCTTGAGTCTTTTCATTTTTCTAGCGAGAGGCTGAGTGCTTCCATCCTCATGTAAAGCTGAACCACTAGCCATGAACATAGGCCAGGGCCTCAGCCGTTCCTTGCCACTCCGTGTGGTAAATGGCATATTGGCAAGTTTACGCTTCTCCTCCGACAATTTTATTTTAGATTTTGGAGTCCTTTTTTTACTGATATTTGGTGTTTTGGATTTTACATGCTCTGTACTATGACATTGGGCATCGGCCTTGGCAGACGACGTTGCTGGCATTTCATCATCTCGGCCATGACTAGTGGCAGCAGCTTCAGCACGAGGTGGAAGTGGATCTTGATCTTTCCCTAATTTTGGAACCTCAACATTTTTGTTCTCCATATTTTAATAGGCACAACTAAAAGGCACCTCAGGTAAACAATGGAGATGGATGGATACTAGTATACTTATGGATGGACCAGCGACTGCCGACACAGAGGTAGCTACAGCCGTGGACTACCGTACTGTGTCTGCTGCTAATATAGACTGGATGATAATGAGATGAAATTAATATATATATATATATATATATATATATAATATCACTAGTACTGCAGCCGGACAGGTATATATATTTATTATGTAATGACTGATGACGGACCTGCTGGACACTGTCAGCTCAGCAGCACCGCAGACTGCTACAGTAAGCTACTATAGTAGTATATATATATAAGAAGAAAGAGAAAAAAAAAACACGGGTAGGTGGTATACAATTATGGATGGACCAGCGACTGCCGACACAGAGGTAGCTACAGCCGTGGACTACCGTACTGTGTCTGCTGCTAATATAGACTGGATGATAATGAGATGAAATTAATATATATATATATATAATATCACTAGTACTGCAGCCGGACAGGTATATATATTTATTATGTAATGACTGATGACGGACCTGCTGGACACTGTCAGCTCAGCAGCACCGCAGACTGCTACAGTAAGCTACTATAGTAGTATGTATCAAGAAGAAAGAGAAAAAAAAAAAAACGGGTAGGTGGTATACAATTATGGATGGACCAGCGACTGCCGACACAGAGGTAGCTACAGCCGTGGACTACCGTACTGTGTCTGCTGCTAATATAGACTGGATGATAATGAGATGAAATTAATATATATATATATATATATAATATCACTAGTACTGCAGCCGGACAGGTATATATATTTATTATGTAATGACTGATGACGGACCTGCTGGACACTGTCAGCTCAGCAGCACCGCAGACTGCTACAGTAAGCTACTATAGTAGTATGTATCAAGAAGAAAGAGAAAAAAAAACACGGGTAGGTGGTATACAATTATGGATGGACCAGCGACTGCCGACACAGAGGTAGCTACAGCCGTGGACTACCGTACTGTGTCTGCTGCTAATATAGACTGGATGATAATGAGATGAAATTAATATATATATATATATATATATATATATATAATATCACTAGTACTGCAGCCGTACAGGTATATATATTTATTATGTAATGACTGATGACGGACCTGCTGGACACTGTCAGCTCAGCAGCACCGCAGACTGCTACAGTAAGCTACTATAGTAGTATGTATCAAGAAGAAAGAGAAAAAAAAAACCACGGGTAGGTGGTATACATTTATGGATGGACCAGCGACTGCCGACACAGAGGTAGCTACAGCCGTGGACTACCGTACTGTGTCTGCTGCTAATATAGACTGGATGATAATGAGATGAAATTAATATATATATATAATATCACTAGTACTGCAGCCGGACAGGTATATATATTTATTATGTAATGACTGATGACGGACCAGCTGGACACTGTCAGCTCAGCAGCACCGCAGACTGCTACAGTAAGCTACTATAGTAGTATGTATCAAGAAGAAAGAGAAAAAAAAAACCACGGGTAGGTGGTATACAATTATGGATGGACCAGCGACTGCCGACACAGAGGTAGCTACAGCCGTGGACTACCGTACTGTGTCTGCTGCTAATATAGACTGGATGATAATGAGATGAAATTAATATATATATATAATATCACTAGTACTGCAGCCGGACAGGTATATATATTTATTATGTAATGACTGATGACGGACCTGCTGGACACTGTCAGCTCAGCAGCACCGCAGACTGCTACAGTAAGCTACTATAGTAGTATGTATCAAGAAGAAAGAGAAAAAAAACCACGGGTAGGTGGTATACAATTATGGATGGACCAGCGACTGCCGACACAGAGGTAGCTACAGCCGTGGACTACCGTACTGTGTCTGCTGCTAATATAGACTGGATGATAATGAGATGAAATTAATATATATATATATATAATATCACTAGTACTGCAGCCGGACAGGTATATATATTTATTATGTAATGACTGATGACGGACCTGCTGGACACTGTCAGCTCAGCAGCACCGCAGACTGCTACAGTAAGCTACTATAGTAGTATGTATCAAGAAGAAAGAGAAAAAAAAAACACGGGTAGGTGGTATACAATTATGGATGGACCAGCGACTGCCGACACAGAGGTAGCTACAGCCATGGACTACCGTACTGTGTCTGCTGCTAATATGGACTGGATGATAATGAGATGAAATTAATATATATATATATATATATATATATATAATATCACTAGTACTGCAGCCGGACAGGTATATATATTTATTATGTAATGACTGATGACGGACCTGCTGGACACTGTCAGCTCAGCAGCACCGCAGACTGCTACAGTAAGCTACTATAGTAGTATGTATCAAGAAGAAAGAGAAAAAAAAAACACGGGTAGGTGGTATACAATTATGGATGGACCAGCGACTGCCGACACAGAGGTAGCTACAGCCGTGGACTACCGTACTGTGTCTGCTGCTAATATAGACTGGATGATAATGAGATGAAATTAATATATATATATATATAATATCACTAGTACTGCAGCCGGACAGGTATATATATTTATTATGTAATGACTGATGACGGACCTGCTGGACACTGTCAGCTCAGCAGCACCGCAGACTGCTACAGTAAGCTACTATAGTAGTATGTATCAAGAAGAAAGAGAAAAAAAAAACGGGTAGGTGGTATACAATTATGGATGGACCAGCGACTGCCGACACAGAGGTAGCTACAGCCGTGGACTACCGTACTGTGTCTGCTGCTAATATAGACTGGATGATAATGAGATGAAATTAATATATATATATATATATATATATATAATATCACTAGTACTGCAGCCAGACAGGTATATATATTTATTATGTAATGACTGATGACGGACCTGCTGGACACTGTCAGCTCAGCAGCACCGCAGACTGCTACAGTAAGCTACTATAGAAGTATGTATCAAGAAGAAAGAGAAAAAAAAAACCACGGGTAGGTGGTATACAATTATGGATGGACCAGCGACTGCCGACACAGAGGTAGCTACAGCCGTGGACTACCGTACTGTGTCTGCTGCTAATATAGACTGGATGATAATGAGATGAAATTAATATATATAAATATATATATATATATAATAACACTAGTACTGCAGCCGGACAGGTATATATATTTATTATGTAATGACTGATGACGGACCTGCTGGACACTGTCAGCTCAGCAGCACCGCAGACTGCTACAGTAAGCTACTATAGTAGTATGTATCAAGAAGAAAGAGAAAAAAAAACCCCACGGGTAGGTGGTATACAATTATGGATGGACCAGCGACTGCCAACACAGAGGTAGCTACAGCCGTGGACTACCGTACTGTGTCTGCTGCTAATATAGACTGGATGATAATGAGATGAAATTTATATATATATATAATATCACTAGTACTGCAGCCGGACAGGTATATATATTTATTATGTAATGACTGATGACGGACCTGCTGGACACTGTCAGCTCAGCAGCACCGCAGACTGCTACAGTAAGCTACTATAGTAGTATGTATCAAGAAGAAAGAGAAGAAAAAAAAAACGGGTAGGTGGTATACAATTATGGATGGACCAGCGACTGCCGACACAGAGGTAGCTACAGCCGTGGACTACCGTACTGTGTCTGCTGCTAATATAGACTGGATGATAATGAGATGAAATTAATATATATATATATATATATATATATAATATTACTAGTACTGCAGCCGGACAGGTATATATATTTATTATGTAATGACTGATGACGGACCTGCTGGACACTGTCAGCTCAGCAGCACCGCAGACTGCTACAGTAAGCTACTATAGTAGTATGTATCAAGAAGAAAGAAAAAAAAAACACGGGTAGGTGCGGTATACATATACAATTATATATATATTATATACAATTATATATATATATATATATTAAACTGGTGGTGATTAATTAAACTGGTGGTCAGGTCACTGGTCACACTATCAGCAACTTGCAAGTAGTACTCCTAAGCAGACAATCACAATATATACTGGTGGTCAGTGTGGTCACAATGGCAGTGTGGCACTCTGGCAGCAGAGTGCCAGCAAAAGTGTGCACTGTACGTTAAAATATATACTCCTGCTCTCAGACTCTAACTGCTCCCCACTGTCAGTGTCTCCCCCACAAGTCAGATATACAGTCACACTATCTATCACTTCAGCAAGTAGTAGTACTCCTCCTAATGCTCCCCAAAATTACTAAAGTAAATAATACTGTGTCTCTCTCTACTCTAGTCTCACTCTCTATAAACGGAGAGGACGCCAGCCACGTCCTCTCCCTATCAATCTCAATGCACGTGTGAAAATGGCGGCGACGCGCGGCTCCTTATATAGAATCCGAGTCTCGCGATAGAATCCGAGCCTCGCGAGAATCCGACAGCGGGATGATGACGTTCGGGCGCGCTCGGGTTAACCGAGCAAGGCGGGAAGATCCGAGTCGCTCGGACCCGTGTAAAAAAAACTGAAGTTCGGGCGGGTTCGGTTTCCGAGGAACCGAACCCGCTCATCTCTAGTTACTACTCCCTGGTATCGACACGGATACTATTTCTTATGTCGACCATAAGGTTTCCTGATTAGATCCACAATATCAGGATTCAGTACATGTTTCATACACATTAAGAACGTATTAACGTCACTAGGGACCCTGCTGTTCCGGACAAAAATATATATATGAGATATATATATATATATATATATATATATATATTTATAGATATATGTGTGTATATGTGTATTTAAATGTGCATAATTATGTTTAAATTTATAATGAATGCTGAAGTAAAGTTGTTCCTTTTCATGCGCTGGTCGCTCTGTTGAAAAAACTCTAGGTCAGCCGTGACAAGATGGCTCAAATCCTCACGAGGAGGCCAAGTGTTTATTCTTTTCCCGTCGTGGGTAGAATAAAGTGAGAGTCAACCCCTGTCTTGCATGGGGCCCTGTCACAGAGGATCGTATACAGGAAGCTAAGTGATATTTTCATTATATATGTTGATTATACTTGCATGACATGCGCATGGGGGAGTATTTGTATTCAGGAATGATCGGTTACCTGGTCGTCCGATATAATTACCCTGGGGAGAGATGGGATACTCCTTAAGTTGGGTCATATCTAGAACATTGTAGCATACTACCGTGCGACTACAAGGAATATGGAACTCTTGGGTTCGCGAGCCAAGTCCATGGCGATCTCGGCTAGGAGGGCGATGTGGATTAACCAAAGTGATGCTAATGCTGACTCCGAGAAGGAGTGGAGCCCCTTACCTATGAAGGTGAAGCTTGGTTTGGTGATGACTTGGTTAATATGCTCGCAGCAGGTGCCACTGGTAGGTCTACCTTCTTGCCCTAGGTTCCCTCACTACGCCTGGTGACGCATTAGTGTAGGATGCTGTCATTTCGACTGAATAGATAAGGATTCCCCTTTCTTTGCAGGTAAAGGAAGGTAAAGAGAGGAAGGAGGTCAGCTGCCTTTTTTCTACAGGAGCAGAAATCATCCTATGTTTTCTGCCACGTCCACCGCAGGACGGTTGGTCTATCTTGCGGGAACCCACACCGGTGGGACCACGTCTAAAACTCTTCAGTCAGCCCTGGAAAGGACATGGACCAGTGAGTTAAGGATGGAGTCCCTGGTGGGACATACGGGAGTTTTTTTCCAGATGTTTCCCCTCACTGATTTTTTCAAATAGACCTTACCGATTTTCCTTTGGACAGGGAGGTAGTATGTGGTGTATTACAAGAGTTGTGTCAGGATCAGGTCTTTGTCCGGCTGTCCCGGTCAAAAAAAAAAAAAAAAAAAGAAGGGAAGGGAAGAAGCTATTTTTCAAGCTTTTTCGTGCTTCCTTAGGCCGGACGGCTCGGTCAGACAAAATCCTATACCTGAAATCTAAAATTTCCTTCTTAAAATCCATGAGGGAATCTCTCATAACAGGTTTCTCTACTCTGAGCAAGGAGAAAGGAGGTCTAATTGCGGTTTCTGTCGCATTAGACTTTCCTGAGATTTGTGATTCAGGATTGTCGTTACCAATTCACCAGAGTGATGACGGTATGATAGGTTTCCTCCGATAGTACGGAGACAGAAGTATTCTATACTGGATCGCTTTCCGGATTATGGAGGGTTCAAGAAGCCAGTTGGTGAAAAATGTTGTTTTCCCCCTGACAGTTCTTCAACAGCAGAACTTGTCAGAATCCCTGTTGGTCCCAACGACGCGGTGGTCGTCTTGGAAAATATTATTTGCTTCCAAAAAAAACAACCTCTGAGGATTCAGAGTCTGGTCGGACCTGCAACAGGGTCAATCCAAATACATTCAGTTATTGGAAAAGAGGGTTGCGGCCTACGAGGCCATTCAGTGGGCAGCTTGCATGCCAGAGTGTTGGCGGGACCTGTTGAACAAGTGGTCTGGTTCCCGCTTGAGATATTCATGTTTTCAAGACCAGAATATCACTCCTGGGGTAGCGGTGTAATTCTCACCGAGGACAAGTGTCAAGTTAGGATACTTGTCACCACATTAATGGCCTAGAGTTAAGGAACGTTTATAGCGGATTTCTACAAACAAAAACTAGAGAAGAAATGGCAGAAGCCAGAAAGATTTGCCGCTGGGCGACGAAAACAATTACGTGCTCTGTCAGCAATGTTCGTTCTGTGAGTGGACAACTGGGAAGCAGACTTCCTCAGCGGACACGTTCTCCATCCAGGAGAGTGGAGTCTTCATCAAGCGGTTTTCACAGAAGTGACAAGTTTGGGGAATTCCACAAATAGACAAGATGGCGTCTCGCCTCAACAAGAAACTTCAGAGATATCGGTCCAGGTTGAGGGTCCCTCAAGCAATAGCGGTGGACGCCCTAGTGACACCGTGGGTGTTTTGGGTCGGTCTAGGTGTTCCCTCCACTTCCACTCTTTCCAAAAGATGCTAAAAGATCATAAGAAGAACAAAGGTTCAGGTGATCCTCATTCTTCCAGAATGGTCAAGGAGTGATGGTATCCTGATCTTCAGGAATTACTCATAGGAAATCCCTGTTTTTTTCCTCTACGAGAGGATCTGTTACGGCAGGGGCCATGTGTGTTCCAAGACTTACCGGGATTCCATTGACGGCTTGGAGGTGGATCGCCGAATCCCAACCCGAAGGGATATTCCCAGTGAAGTCATCCCTACTCTTCTTCAGGCAGAACAGAAGTAACTTTAAAACATTACTGCCATTTTTGGAGAAAGCATGTGTCTTGGTGTGAATCCAAAAAAGTTCCTACGGAAGAATTCCAGTTGGGTCGTTTTCTCCATTCTTTTCTTACAAGATCGTGTGGATGCGGGTCTTAAGTTGGGCTCGATTAGGGTTCAGTTTTCAGCCTTATCAGGTTTCTTCCAAAAACAATGGGCCTCCTTTCCAGAGGTTAAAATTTTCATAGGAGGAGTGCTACACATCCACTTTCCCTTGTACCCTGTGGCACCATGGGATCTTAACGTGGTGTTGCAGTTCCTGCAATCTCATTGGTTGAACTTTTTTAATAAGGTTTAGTGGAAATTCCTCACTTGGAAAGTGGTCATGCGGTTGGCTTTGGCATCCGCAAGGAGGGTGTCTGAATCAGCGGTTTTGTCTCACAAGAGCCCTGTTTGATCTTCCATGAAGATAGAGCAGAGTTGGGAACTCGTCAGCATTGTCTACCAAAAGTAGTTTCAGCGTTTCACATGAACCAATCCTATTGTGGTGCTGGTGGCTACCGACGCCTAGGCGACGTCGAAGTATCTCGATGTGGTCTAAGCTTTGAAAATTTATGTTGCCAGAATGGCTCAGATTAGGAAAACAGACACTCTGTTTGTCCTGTATGCTCCCAACACAATTTGGGGTTCCTGCTTCCAAGAAGACTACTGCACGCTGGATCTGTGATACGTTTCAGCAGGCTCATTCTACGGCTGGATTGCCATTACCGAAACCGGTGAAGGCCCATTCTACCAGAAAGGTGGGCGCGTTATGGGCAGCTGCCCGAGGGTTTTTTGGTATTACTGTTTTGCCAAGCGGCTACTTGGTCGGGTTCAAACACCTTTGAGAGGGTTATAAGTTTGATACCCTGGCTGATGAGGACCTCATGTTTGGTCAATCGGTGCTGCAGAGTCATACGCACTCTCCCGCCCGTTCTGGAGCTTTGGTATAAACCCCATGGTCCTTTTGGAGTCCCCAGCATCCTCTATGACGTATGAGAAAATAGGATTTTATTACCTACCGGTAAATCCTTTTCTCTTAGTCCGTAGAGGATGCTGGGCACCCGTCCCAGTGCGTACTGTACCTGCAGTTATTAAGTTTGGTTACACACATGCTGTGTTACTTTTCCGTCAGCATGTGGCTGACGTTATTCATGCCGTGGCATGCGTTATGCTATTATTGGTTGTGTTTACACACAGGTTGTGTTACGTTTTCTGGCAGCATATTGCTGCATATTGTTCATGCCGTCAGCTGGTGTTCTGTTGAATGCCATGTTCTGCGGCATGCTGGAGGTGTGAGCTGGTTTGACGCTCACCGGGTTTAAATGATAAATTCTTTCCTCGAAATGTCCGTCTCCCTGGGCACAGTTCTATAACTGGAGTCTGGAGGAGGGGCATAGAGGGAGGAGCCAGTTCACACCCCATTTAAAGTCTTAAAGTGCCCATGTCTCCTGCGGATCCCGTCTATACCCCCCATGGTCCTTTTGGAGTCCCCAGCATCCTCTACGGACTAAGAGAAAAGGATTTACCGGTAGGTATTAAAATCCTATTTTCTGCGCACTGACTATCTGTCTCCAGTACTCAGCGCTATCACCAGTACTCAGTTCTGTCTCCAATACTCAGCGCTGTCACCAGTACTTAGTTCAGTGGCGAGTGAGTCCTTAGCTCTGTCACCAGTATATATTTCTGTCTCCAACGAGCTGCACTGCCTCCAGCAGGGCCGGACTGCCCATCTGGCTCTTCTGGCAAATGCCAGAATGGCTGATGGGCTACCGCAGTCACATACAGAGACCATAACTGGCTAAGCAGCTGAACCTTCCTGCACTCTGCTCAGCAGCCCAGCTCACATTGACAGGGCCTGGTGAAGCAGCTCCACCTCCCTGCACTCTACTCACTCGCCTGCCATAGAAAGCCTGCAACTCGCGGTGTGCCCCCATGCGCCGTGATGACAACCCCTTTCGTGCACGCACAATAAGATCTCAGGTCTGTATAACAGCCCAGTCCGTTCCTGGTCTCCAGTACCCAGCTCTGCATGCATTCTCTTTTCTGGCAAGTGTCTGTAATCCTTGTACTTGCTGCTCTCCACAGGGTTTCCTTTACTATCAGCACCACCAGAAAACATTCAGCGGATCTTTTGTGTGTGCGCTGTACCTCAATGGGCTCAATTGCTATCTTCAGTGGATTTCACCCTTCCTACACTCCTCTCACACTGATTAATCCAACCCAATGTTCACTGTACTGAGCTCAACTAAACCTAGTGAGCTGACAATATTGTTATATGTTTACTATTGGTAAGCTTGTAATGTATAGTATCCCAGACAAATAAACCTAAGAAAAACTGGGCCTCATTCTGAGTTGGACATAGCAGCGCCATCGGAAGTAATGGAAAGATTATTTTAAGCAGCACAGAAAGCCTAACGCTTATACTTTTCCCATTAATAATAGCATTGAACGTTTATACTGTTGTCATGCCTTAGTACATGCTGGATCAAAATGATTTCTTCTTTACGCTCTGGGCCCTTTTTCCATAAGTAGGAGTGAGCTAACACCATTTAAAGATGGTGTTAGTTCCCACAGGCATGCTCCAAAAACCTAAGGAGTCTAGTATTTGGTGTAGAGCCTTAAAATCTGGAAAAATAGGTGACTTACTGAAGAGCTTCTCCCTACTTAACAATTCTTGAAACTAGAGATGAGCAGGTTCGGATCCCAGAGATCCGAATCCCCACTGAACTTCACGACCGAGCCGGGATCTGAGCCCTGCTCAGGACTTTCCACCAGACCCAGATTCCAGAATGAGGCAAAACGCCATCATCCCACTGTAGGATTCTCACGGGTTTTGGATTCCATATAAGGAGCCGCGCGTTGCTGCCATTTTCTCTCAGGACTTGGAGAGTGAGGAAGACAGACCTCTGTGGGTGGTGGCGTTGGGTGGGGTCAGTGTGTGCTCTTTAAGGGTGCTGTACTGTGTGCTGTTAGGGGTGCTGTCCTGTGGTGTCCTGTGCTGTTAGGGGTGCTGTACAGGGTTTCTGTTCAAGGGTGTCCTGTGCTGATTGGGGTGCTGAACAGGGGTGTTGCTGTCCTGTGTTGTCCTGTACAGGGGTGCTGTTCTGTGGTGTCCTGTGCTGTTTGATGTGCTGTACAGGGGTGCTGTCCTGTGGTGTCCTGTGCTGTTAGGGGTGCTGTACAGGGTTTCTGTCCAAGGGTGTCCTGTGCTGATTGGGGTGCTGAGCAGGGGTGTTGCTGTCCTGTGTTGTCCTGTACAGGGGTGCTGTCCTGTGGTGTCCTGTGCTGTTTGAGGTGCTGTACAGGGGAGCTGTCCTGGGGTGTCCTGTGCTGTTAGGTGTGCTGTACAGGGTCACCATTCTGTGTGCTGTGAAAATACAGGGGTGCTGTGTCCCTGTCCTGTATGCTGTAAAAATACAGGGGTGTTGTAAAAATAAAGGAACACTGGCCCTGTCCTGTATGCTGTAAAAATACAGGGGTGTTGTAAAAATAAAGGGGTACTGTTCTGTTTCCTGTAAAAATAAAGGGGCACTGCTGTAATAATAAAGGGGCGCTGTCCTGTGAAATGGAGAACAAAAATTTGGAGGAAAAAATAGTTAAAGATCAGGAACCGCTTCGAGTTCCTAGTACTAGTGCTGAAGCTGCTACTGCCCACCAGTCATGACATTGACGATGCAATTCCATCAACGTCATATGCTCAGGCTGATGCCCAATGTCATAGAGGGCATGTAAGTTCCAAGAAGCAAAAATTAATAACCAAAAAAAAAATATATTATCTGATGAGAAACATAAAATTGGCAATATGCCATTCATGACACAAAGTGGCAAGGAAAGGCTAAGGCCTTGGCCTATGTTCATGACTGGTGGTTCAAAAATGTTAAAAAATAAAGCTTGTTAAAGCACAGGAAAAAACAACTGTGCATTCATACTCAGAGATATCACAAATCCCTAAGGAAAAACCAAGTGTGTCAGCGGTTACGATGTCTAGGCCTGACCTTCTCAAGACTGTATGGGAAGAGGGGGATCCTACCACCATTTGCACGCCCTCTGCAAGTGCTGGGAGGAGCACCACCAGTCCAGTTGCTGATATTGAGATTGAGTATGTCACTGTAGAAGTACACCAGGATGAGGAGGATATTGGTGTAGCTGGCGCTGAGGAGGAACTTGATGATGAGGATTCTGATGGTGATGTGGTTTGTTTGAATAAGACACCAGTGGAGACAGTTGTTGGCCATGGAATGAAAAAGCCCATTGTCATGCCTCGGAAAAATACCAAAAAAGCCACCTCTTCGGTGTGGAATTATTTCTCCATAAATCCGGACAACAGGTGTCAAGCCATGTATTGCCTTTGTCAATCCATAATAAGTAGGGGTAAGGACATTAACCACCTAAGAACATCCTCCCTTATAAGTCACGTATTCATCATAAGTCATTGTCAAGTTCAGAAACTTTGGGTAAAAGCGTAAGCAGTCCAGTGACACCCCTATTTCCTGTTGTATCCAAGCTCCTGCAATCCACACCACCAACTCCCTCAACGTCAATTTCCTCCTCAGTCAGGAACAAAAGTAGTCCTGCAGGCCATGTCATGGGCATGACTGATGAGTCTTCTACTATCCGGGATTCCTCCGAAGGATCCTTGAGTGCTATGCTGTTGTTGTTGCTGCTGGGAATCAATCGTCATCGGAAGACCACTTGTACTACTTTAACTAAGCATATAACTGTCCCACAGCCAAATCCCATCTAGATTCCACTTCACTAGGCAAGTGATTCCCGGACTGTACAGGGACATTGAGAAAAGTGTCTTCAGTGTCCTTAAAAATGCGGTTGTACCCACTGTCCACTTAACCATGGACATGTGGACAAGTGGAGCAGGGCAAACTAAGGACTACATGACTGCGACAGCCCACTGGGTAGATGTATTGTCTACCGCAGCAACAGCAGCAGTGGCACCAGCAGCAGCATCTCACAAATACCAACTCGTTCCTAGGCAGGCTACACTGTATAACCAGTTTCCATAAGAGTCACACCACTGAGAACCTGTTACGGAAACTGAGGGACATCATCGCACAATGGCTTACCCCACTTAGACTCTCCTGTGGATTTGTGATATCTGCCAAAGCCACCAATATTGTGCGAGCATTACATCTGGGCAAATTCCAGCACGTCCCATGTTTTGCACAGACAATTAATTATTTGGTGGTGCAGAATTTTTTTGAAAAACAACAGGGGCGTGCAGAAGATGCTGTCGGTGGCCCAAAATATTGCGGGCCTCATTCAACATTCAGCAACTGCGTGCCGAAGACTGAAGCGCCAGCAAACACTCTTGAACCTGCACTGCCATCACCTGAAGCAAGAGGTAGTAACGAGGTGGAATTCAACAGTCTATGTGCTTCCGAGGATGAAGGAGAAGCAAAAGGCTATTCAAGCATATACATCCACCTATGACATAGGCAAAGGAGGGGGAATGCACCAGATTCAAGCGCAGTAGATAATGATTACTACGTTGTGCAAGGTTCTCCAACCCTTCAAACTTGCCACACGTGAATTCAGTCTAAAACCTAATGACACCCGCTCATGCAGCTTACCTCTCAGCAGTCCCGTCAGATATTCGCTCGGAATCCCGGCGCCGACAGTGTCTGTATTTCGACTGCCGGGATCTTAAATGCTGGGATCCTGACCAGTTCCTATCTATTTATCTATCTACCATCTAAAACTTGCCTACATTTAAAATTTCCCCTTTGGGAGATCCGCCTGGGAGGTGCAGTCCAGATAGTGTGGTGCCATGTATGGTGTCATTATGGCCCTACACTTTGCTGATCAATGTCACAATTTGTCACTGAGTAGGCATTCTATAAAGTGATTCACATCATTAAGCCTAGATGGACCTGGTGTCCTCTCGCGGGTGTCCAAGAGAGCTAAAAAAAAATGTGTGCCAGACATTTAATCAGAGAATGCAAATTAGAGATGAGCGAAAGTCCTCACTCACTCACTGACTGACTCATCACTAATTCTCTTACTTCCCGATATGTTAGGAAGCTGAAATTTAACATACCGTAGGTATTCTTCAGGTGGGAAATAGGAAAACTATGTACTTAGAATTTTAATAAACCTCCCCTAAGGTTATTAACAGGGGGTTGACATAATGACGTCATTACTGATGCGTGGCTTGCGTTGCGTGAATGATAATGCCGAAATGGACAATCAATCAAAATTTGGATTGTACCTCCAGTGTGTAGAATTTAATAAACTACAAAAATGGTCCTGTCACTTTTACCGTATCTGTTACGGGTGCCCCTCAGTATTGACTATGGATTAATATTTACTTACATTTAGACATCTCAAACATACAGTACATCTCTATTGATTTAACAAATTTTTAACACTGATTTATATTTACAACTGTGAGAATCAGAAACTCGAAACGCCTGTGCAAAGAACGGTTAGAACAGATAGTGTGTATATATATATATATATATATATATATATATATATATACAGATCCAAATAGCGGAAAAAGGCACTCCAGAGGCTTGATGATAATAAGAAATTGTATTGACAAGAAGCGACGTTTCGGGGCAGTGCCCCTTCCTCAAGGCATACCAATACACAGTGAAAAGCAGAAACTTATCCCCTAAAGTACCCCTCAGGGCCGAGTGCGCCGTCCTCCACGTCTCCCGCCGCGTCTCCGTCTCTGCTCACCGCCGCCTAGTACTTCCGGGTCCCTGCTTGACCTGATTACCATGGCAACCCAGGCAGCATGCGTTCCACCACAGAAGGTGCTGCGTGCGGTTCACGGCTCGTAGCGCTGGCCAGGGGGGGCGGAGAGGACTCGCAACTCTGTGTTGGCCCTAACAAAAAACATAAGAAACATACATGAAAAACAAGTGTAAAAATACAAATATAAAACACAGTGACCATATTAAAACATCTAAAGTGCATGATTAATAGCGCAATAGAGCGCACAGAATACAACAAAGGCAAAGGTCATAGAGCAATATCAGAAGTATAACAATGACAAGAATATAAAGCTAACGAGAATTGACCTCGGCTACAATGCACTACATTAACTTGAGTGCCGGCTGAATTGTACTTCTATATATATATATATATATATATATATATATTGTCAAAGTCAGAAAAATATCTCTATACACACTACCATATTTGCACCTCACACAGGTCCGTGCTGCGCATGCGTACGCTCTCCCGTACGTGCGCATACTCACAGTCGTGGGCACCCGCAGGCGCATGGTATGCGTATTTACGGTAGAGTTTATGCGATCGTAGCGTGCGACTCAATCATTACATATTTTCACTATATAATGTATTTTGTAGATCATGGTCCCTTTGATAGATACTGAAAGTTTAGTTAACATAGCATGTTCCTGAACAGAGAGATCCCTCTTTGTATTGTACGAAGGGTCTAACAGGGGTCATACAGTGGTGTTTGGTACCCATCGGAAGAGTATTTAATTAGAAATATTCCGGTGTTGGTTTGAAGCAGATCAATCGCTCGTGCGAATAGTTATGGACATATGAAGTTTATGTCCATTTACTATTATTTGTTCTTACTTAGTCATGCGGCGGGAAACCCAGTATCCCACCCACCTGGACAGTTGGAAACAGTCACAGCCCACCTGTATGAATCAACCTATGACCTTTTGTTATAATGCGAAGCCGAATTCCTGTGTCCAATGAACAATAAGATTGTAGGGACCATTGAATTGTATTGTGTGTGGGGCATAAATAGGCAGGCCGACCGTATCCAGTTCTCTCTCTTCAACGGTTCTCATTGCTGATAATCGGGAGCTGGATATCGAGGCGCATGCGATCGTTTCCCCTTGTGCGTAAGTGTTTCTCCGCAATCATATTGTCTTGATGTTATTGTGAGCCATTTCTCTCTCTCTCTCTCTCTCTCTCTCTCTCTCTCTCTCTTCTATTTCTCCCGTATTTTTCCCTTAATTGTATTGTATTGTATTTCCTGTGTAGTTATCTGGTTAGTTAGTCTATGTTATATTGTAGTGTATGCTTTGTACTGTGATTCTTTTGCAAGTATAATAGTCATAATACATATAATAGGTTTTGGACCCTAAGCCCAGGTATCTGTGTATTTCTTATAGTGTTAAGTATTCCCTGAGCGTCGGTGACGCTCAAGCAGCTTTGTAGTTAATCAGGTTACACCAGGTTGCACTTACACTCTGTCACCACACTAAGGTTTACTGTATATTTCGTTGTTAAAGGTATAGATATAAAGGTTTAACGTTATAAGCGTCTGCACCGCTGGTGATCTCCTCGTGGTCCCGAGCGTCCGCTACGCTATAGCGAATCATTACGTTAGTCGGCAGCCAATAGCGTGCCTGCCTGTGATCTCTGGGCCGTAAGCGAACGTGACGCTTGAGCGTCTCGACTACGGTTGAGCGATCGTTACGCAACTTGCGTACCCTTACGGTACTTCTTACGTAGATAGCGTACAGTGTTCTTAGACCTCTTAAAGTGTTTTATATACGATAAATATTTAGCTTTATCAATTGCGGGCTCGTCCAGTCCTTCACATATCTGCACTAGGTAGATCAGCAGACATTATCCCTCAGCAAAGGGCGGGAGGTTGTATCCCTCGTAGTGCTGACGGGATAAGCGTCTGCTTCGCTTAGGTAAAGGGTGCTGAAGGAATCCGGGAACCGGAGGTAAGAGCAAAACGCTAGTGTCTTTTAAAACTGTTTATTTTTCTATCTTGCGTACACACGCACACATATATATCTGCATTCCTTTTTCATTTGTGTATTTTCGTATATCACTCTCCTGTCTGCCAGTTTTATAGTTGATAAAAGTGCTAAAAGAGATTTGCTGTTATTTCATAATTTAAGACTAGAGGTAATAAAGTTAAAATATAGACAAACACACAGTTTTGCCTGGGAGATAAGGCGAAGTCAGTGTGGTGTGTGGTAGATGATCAAGGATCATCTACATTGATAAAAGTATAAATTGTGTTACGGTGGATCTTTGCTTTGCGTGCACGTGTCCCTAACAAAGACTTGCGTACGCAATCCAAAGGCCGACGCACGCAGCGTATATTACGCAACGGAGCGTCCGGTTACGCCCACGTAGCTCAAGTCACGATAAGTTGATTTTTAACGCAAAGCGGTAAATAACGCGAGGCGAGAAATAACGCAAGTCTATTTTTGGGTGTCCGAAATTTAAATTAACAGATCCTGCTCCTAATTGGTAACACATCTGGTCTAAAGAAAAATTTCTGCGCAGAAATAGAAATAGAAACAAAAGTGTACATGTGATGAGTGAGTGTTTTTGTATTACATAAGTTTATATAACTTGGAGGTTGAACCAAAAGAAATCACCGAGTACTCGTGAGGAACATACGTGTAAGTGACATGCACGGTGGCTAGGGAGGCATCCTTAGTTAAACATACAATTTGAGCATTAGAGTATAGCGGACCAGGAGGTCGTATAGAACAAGACCAGGAGGTCAGACCAGGAGGTCGTATAGAACAAGACCAGGAGGTCATAGTAGACCAGCAGGTCCAGGTACAGTAAACAAGGAAGTCCGCTATACAGTCCACAGGCACAACACCGAAAAGGGTTGGTGCAACACCCATATAGGCCATACAAGCTCTCGCTGAAGGAATTCGCAGCCGCAATTTTCGATTCCATTGGTCTTTCCGTACATAAGCTTAGTTGCTTGTGTGCTGAACGATTGGACCGCACGTAATTGTGTACAGTAGTTAGTAATCTGACCTAGTACCATTAGAGTAAAGGGGTCACAAACGCTATTTGTACATTCTAACGTGATTTGTGTAATTTTTTATTATTTCAAAAAGGGAAGTTCGCTGGTCACTCAGGAACTATCTGACAACCCCACCTTTACTGGAAAGGGTAGTGCTCTTCGGATCACACTCGCATTTTTCAAGTAAACAAAGGTTAATAGGTGCCCTGGGTCGAGTGCGCCAGCACCATATCGGTGTGATCAGGTCGCATTGGTTGGCGTGGGCGAGCGAGTGGGGTGCTCGGTAAACTTCACCGTCTGCCTATCGTGAATATTTTGGTTTTCTGTAAGGGTTCGCTGAAGACCCTGATATAGAGATCAGAGGTAGAGCAAGCAACACCTGCAGATTATGGGGGCCAGTTGTTCAGGAAGGGGGCGATCAACCTCGGTTCGGGTTGACTCTGTAAACCGACCAGTAGGATCGGCCAGATACGTAATGTTTGAGAAATATGGAAGTCACACAGAGGTTTTATGTGATGAATGGGAGAGAATGACAGTACATGACGGGGAGAAATTCCCAAGAATAGGTAGCTTCAGCCCAGAAGTGTTACAAAATTTAAGGAGGAGGATATGTCTCATAAAATCAGCAAAGAGACGAATCAAGCATTATGATTATTTGCAGTTGTGGCAACAGGAAGGTGAGATACAGAGAGGTTTGGCTCAGGCGGCGGGATCTGGGTCGGTCAGGAAACTGATAGCCACGGCCCCACCGCCACCATATATAGCGGGAGAGAAGTTGATTGCGGAGAAAGACGCACTAAGGTGTAACACACAATCACTTAGTAACCATGTAAATGTTAAAGATAATGTTGAACCATTAACCCATGCAAGTATTAACCCGTGCAAGTTGTACCCTGTTTTGAACTTTCCTCAGGAGTCTGATCAAGAAGACGATTCGGCAACAATTTCAGCGCTCTCTCTAGCGGCCACCATATCGGAAACCACAGTAGGAACTGCTCCACCCCCGAGATTAGTAACAAAGGCCCCTAGCGGAGGGATAGGTGAGGTCGTGTCAACGGGTAAGTACGGCACCATACATTATGCTGAAACAATTTCACCATAGGCTGTAGAATCTACACAGAATGAGGTTGTTAGAGTAAATCCTGTTAAGGTAATAGTAGTTCCCAATGGGAAAACAGACACGTCAGGAGCCACACCCGTTAGGAACATTGCCATGTATTGCCCGTTTACCCGAATGGAATTGAGGACCATAGTGTCTGAATTCCCTGACCCTAGAAAAGATTTAGTTGCTAGCCAAAAATACATCAGGGACCTAGGAAACACTTTAGAGCCCAATAATAAAGATTGGCAGATATTGCTAAGAGCTTGTTTACCCTCCAATATCGACGCAGCTCAATTCTTAGTTGACTGTGGATTAGATCAGGATGTACCTCTTACAGATGTGTACAACAAAGATAACGTAAAAAGGATAAATTTACAGTTAAAGGAGTATTTCCCAGCCGTTGTTAAATGGAACAAAATATTCTCCATTAAACAAAAGGAGTCAGAAACGGCAGCAGAATATTTTCACCGGGCACTATTAGAAATGGCAAAGTACACTGGTATAGAGGACATTAAGACCAATGCAAACCATCAAGAAGTAGCAGTATCTGTACTAATGGATGGTTTAAAGGAAGCATTAAAGGCAAGGGTACAGACCACGCAACCATGTTGGCGAGGTCTGTCAGTGGCCACTTTGAGAGAGGCTGCTATTGATCACGACCGGAACATCACCAGACACAGGGAGTCACAAGGTGATAAGTTAATGTCAGTAAGTATACAGGCCCTGACCACAAAGCAGCCTGTGGTAATATCACCAAACCCTGTGGGTAAGTCAACTGTGGTAACATGTTATTTTTGTCACAAACAGGGACACTTTGCACGAGACTGTAGATCAAGAAATCGACAAAAGTCTTACCAACCCCCTAGACAACGACACGACACACGACATTGGGATCAGGGTCCACAGAGACGGAGTTATGAGCCTCATACAGGGGAAACAAAAAGATATCCCCCGAACAGAGACTGGCATGCCTCTGGTAGTTCCCAGCTATCTCCCTCACAAGTAGTTGCTGCCAGCGGGATTCAGGGAGGTCACCATACCCAATAGGGGTGTGGCCATACCTGTAATCTGCAGCCAGTAAAATTGATTGCAAGCCTTGGAAGTGAACCCGAAATTGCAATTAATCTAGCTGGTAAATCATTAAACTTTCTTGTAGACACAGGGGCGGCCAAGTCAGTGATAAATTCGACAGTGGGCATGAGAACCACTGGTAGGACAATTCCAGCCATGGGAGTAACAGGAGTAGTCCAGCACTACCCTGTTAGCAAACCAGCCGAGATTACAATAGGGCCTTTGCATACCAAGCATTCCTTTTTGCTGGCTGCATCGCACCAACTAATCTCCTGGGAAGAGACTTACTGTGTAAAATGGGGTGCGTCATTTATTGTACTCCTGAAGGTGTATTCTTGGACATACCTGAGAATCACGCTCAGGAAGTGCGAGACATGTTAGACTCCCCATCAAAATTAATGTCGCATACCATTATGATAAATAGGAATCCATCCCAAGTAGAAGAGATGACATCTCAGATACCAGAGTCACTTTGGACAAAAGACGGACAGGACACTGGATTAATGGCAAACGTAGCTCCAGTAGTTGTACAAGTAAAAGATGGTAGGATAGCTCCAAAAATCCCACAGTACCCTCTGAAGCCAGAGGTGGAGTTAGGAGTTTACCCAGTAATAGAGCGCTTGCTACAACAGGGCATTCTGGTAAGAACGTCCAGCACTGCCAATAGTCCCATCTTCCCTGTTAAAAAGAGTGGGGGGAGGGGTTACAGACTAGTGCAGGATCTAAGGGGGATTAACAAAATAGTTGAGAGTCAGTTCCCCGTAGTGCCAAATCCAGCTGTCATCCTAATGCAAATCCCTCCGACTGCCAAATTTTTCACTGTCATTGACCTCTGCTCCGCTTTCTTTTCGGTACCTCTGCACCCTGACAGCCAATATTTATTCGCATTCACATACAGAGGAGTCCAATACACATGGACTCGATTACCACAAGGATTCATAGATAGCCCAAGTATATTTTCTCAGGCTTTGCATGATTGTTTACAGTCTTTCCAACCAGTGAGTGGATCAGTATTAATACAGTACGTGGACGATCTACTACTGTGTTCTGATTCATTGGAAGCATCCCTGAAGGATACGAAACAGCTCCTGTTTCATCTTTCAGACACAGGACACAAGGTTTCCAAATACAAGTTGCAATTATGCCAAACTAAGGTAAAATATTTGGGACACTGTTTAACACAAGGACTGAGACACCTGACCGCTGATAGAATCCAAGCAATTAGAGACATGACTCTGCCACAAACCCAGCAACAGATCAGAACGTTTTTAGGAATGTGTGGGTATTGCCGTAATTGGATCCCAGGGTTTTCCATTTTAGCGTTACCTTTGCAGGAAATGGTCTCCTCAAACAAACCTGATAGGATTTCGCATACAGACGAGTCCGAAACAGCATTTGAGAGACTTAAACAGTGCCTAACGCAGGCACCAGCGCTAGGTATGCCAGACTATGGGAAACCCTTTGAACTATACGGAACAGAAAGTGCTGGTTGCGCGGCAGGCGTACTAACCCAAAAGCACGGTGATGCCAGCAGGCCAGTTGCATACTACAGCGCTCAGCTAGACACGGTAGCGCGATCCCTCCCCACATGCTTGCGAAGCGTTGCTGCGATAGCATTGCTAGTGACAAAAAGCGAAGATGTCGTGCTAGGCCACAACCTCACAATCCATACGCCACATGCAGTGTCAGCCTTATTGAATTCTGCCCAAACCAGACACGTATCATCAGCGAGGTTTACAAGATGGGAATTGGCCCTAATGGCCCCCGTAAACATCACCATAAGGAGATGCAGTGCACTAAATCCTGCAACATATCTCCCAGGTGTGCCTGGTCAGGCACAAAGGGTGGAAGGTGAGAGTGATGGGGAAGGAGGATTTAATACAAAGGAAGATACACATGATTGTATGGAATATTTGACCCAAAATTTTACCGCAAGGCCTGACATCAGTGACAACCCACTGGAAGATGCAGAACTCACGTTCTACACGGACGGTAGTTGTCATAGACAGTCAGACTCGGGAGACTTGTGTACTGGATACGCAGTCGTAGATGACCAAGACACCATAGAAGCGGAACCGCTAGGCCCACCTCACTCAGCCCAGGTTGCTGAACTGGTCGCCCTAACCAGAGCATGTGAATTGGCTAAGGGTAAGTCAGCCAATATCTACACCGATTCTAGATACGCCTTCGGGGTAGTCCATGATTTCGGAGCCCTATGGCGCCTCAGAAATTTCATGACGGCAGCTGGTACACCGGTAGCGCATGCAGCTCACATAAAAAGGCTTCTAACAGCGATACAGGAACCCGACAGAGTGGCTGTTATCAAATGTAAAGCACATACATATAGCCAAGACCCAGTATCGCTTGGTAACAGTCGAGCAGACGAAGCAGCTAAGTTAGCAGCTGCTACCCCCAGACAGACAGACACCACACAACTGATGGTATTTAATACCATCAACACACAGAAGTTGTGTGAGATGCAAAATTTGTGTTCCACACAGGAAAAGGCAGTCTGGAAGGCAAAGGGATATGGCCAGGAGTCCTCAGGACTCTGGACGGATGGACAAGGTAAACCGGTGGCCCCCAGAGCATATCTTCCATGTCTGGCTGAAGCAGCTCACGGGCTGACTCATCTAGGCAAGGAAGGGATGTGCAAATTGGTAAGAGCATATTGGTGCGCCCCAGTATTCTCCTCTCATGCGAGTAAAAGAGCCATGTCATGCCTTACCTGTTTGAGAAAGAATATTGGAAAGTCAATACCTACAGAACCATCCCATATCCCACCTGCCGGCGGCCCTTTCCAGGTAATACAGATTGACTTCATTCAATTACCCCCTTGTCGAAATTTGAAATATGTACTTGTTTGTATAGATGTTTTCTCAAATTGGGTCGAAGCATTTCCTGCGGCTACAAATACCGCTATGTTTACTGCTAAGAAAATTGTGCAGGAATTTGTATGTAGATATGGTATCCCTAGAATTATCGAAAGTGATAGGGGTACCCATTTTACAGGTGATGTCTTTCAAGGAATGTGTAAATTGATGGGAATTGATAGCAAGCTGCATACTCCATACCGTCCACAGGCGAGTGCGAAAGTGGAAAGAGTGAACAGCACTATTAAAAATAAACTGAGTAAAAGTGATGGCAGAGACAGGATTGACATGGCCAGAAGCTTTACCCATTGTACTGTACAGCATCAGAACCACTCCCAGGTCCCCTCTTAATCTGTCTCCCTTTGAAATCTTGTTTGGTCGACAACCGCATGTCATGATTAACCCTCAGGATGATTTGAAATGTAACAATGAAGTGACTGTAAAGTACTTGATTAACATGAGTAAACAGTTAAGGAATCAAAATGATAATCTGAAGTTGGTGATTCCTGATTTACCAGATAGTAATTGTCATGACATTGAACCTGGGGATTATGTGATGATACGGAATTTTCTACGCTCAGGTTGCCTTATTGACAGATGGGAAGGACCATACCAGGTCTTATTGACTAGCACTACAGCATTGAAGGTTGCTGAGAGAGAGACTTGGGTTCATTCATCCCACTGCAAGAAGGTTGCTGATCCAGAGAAGTCCCGTGATAAGGAACAGACGGTAGAGGTTGTATCACTGGAGTGTCTGTTCCAGGAGGACTGAGGCGGCACCTGAGCCGTGAAAATCTCAAGACCAAGAGCTGTTGTCGACTCCCCACTCCCTTTTATTGTTTTTCTCCACTTCCCATCCCCTCTCCCTAAAATTTCTTTTTCCCCCTTCTCATTCTTCTCCGTTTCCTCCTATAAGATGGACTTGCCCCAAGAGACTGTGATCCGGATTTTCCTGTTAACCATGATGTTGACCAGAGCAGTTTGTTCCGGCGAGAGTACCATGGAGGTCGAGAGAGGTTCTGGAATGGGTTCTGATGATAAAGATGGAGGCGTAGTTTTCCGAGAACAACATAATCAACAAGCAAAGGCGAGTATTAGAAAACGATCCGATAGCATTGACCATAGAAGGAATTGTGAAGGATTGTTAGCTGAAGAAAACTGTATCTGTAGGCTCTGTAACAATGTCATTGAGGATGGGTGCATTAAGAAATGCCAATCCAGTTTTAATATCCATATGGACCGGCATCCATTGAGTGACTATCACTCCTTAGTGGGTAATGTGTTAAACAAAACAGATTGTTGGGTATGCTCTCAAGTACCTCAGGGTCATAGCAAATCAGGGCTAGTACCATTTCCTTTAACGATAGAGGAGGTACTTGAGTTAAATGGTGGGAGACCGGTGGACCGGAGGTTTAATATCTCCAGCCCTCCTAGTTTGAAGCTCCACCAATACCATGTGGATAGGTCCCTATTATGTTTCAACATCTCCAATCCCCGAAAACCGGGAAATTGGGAAGTGTCATGGAGTAACCACACCATGACCTTTTCGCATAGAGCAGATAGAATGCCTACAGATACAGAGCTTGTACGCCACATAGCCAGTAGAGGAAAATCTTTCCGGTATAGGTATACCTTAGGAAATAGGATTACTAAAGTTGGAGAGGTATCACCAGGATACTGTGCACATATCATACAACCTGATACGTGTACTAAGCAGATGGAAGAATTAGGGTTAGGAGATTTCACATGGAAGGTGTGCAATATGGTTATGTCCTACTCCGTCCCATATGTTCTCCCCGATGATGCATATTTCATATGCGGGAGAAAGGCGTACAAGTGGCTTGCCCCAAACTCTGAAGGATTGTGTTATATTGGAAAAGTACTGCCTGAAGTAATGACTGTATCACATGACAAAATGAAAGACATACACCGTGGTGCCCAAGCTCCTTATACTCACACCCATTACGAGCACGTTGTTAAAAGGCACCTGATAGAGAAGACAGAGCATCCGGCCTCTGATCTGATAAGTGAATCCACCGGGATTCAATTCTTAATCGCGTTAGATTTCACCCGCACCGCTAGAGGAGTGCTGAATTATAAATACATATCGGCGCTCGCAAATTTGTTAGATAATATCACTGAAATGTATGATGACACGTTTAGGTATACTGGAAGAGAACTTCAGGCTTACAAAACAGAACTGGTACAGCATAGAATGGTTCTCAATTACCTCACAGCAGTGACAGGCGGATATTGTGTCACACTGGCAACACAATACGGCGTGAAATGTTGCACATATATTACGAATAGCACCGAGGATCCGCTCGAGGTCATAGACCAAAAGATGGACGATATTCTCCAATTGAAGTGGGAATTTCGCAGGAGACACAATCTCACTCTTGCTGCTGTAGGTAATGAGCTGACTGGTTGGGTGTCATGGTTGAACCCGCGAAATTGGTTCTCCGGTTTAGGAGACTGGGCTCAAGGAGTCATAATGGATGTTGGGAAGTTTCTCCTATGTATCTTAGGTGTTGTCATATCGATTGGATTGATATTTAGATACGGTCAGGCTTTAATGAAGTGCAAACAAAGTACAAGAGTAATGAGTTTAAGGAGTGAGGAAACTGTAATTAACCTGGACTTGATTTATGACCCAAATGTAGAAACAATGATGTGATGAAAATGCGATTTCTACGGTCCGTTTCTTTCACCTGTTTTTCCGTTTTCTCCAAGGTAACAAGACCCACTTGGACAAGGAAGTTGACGAGACGCTATACAGACAACGGATTGACCAAAGAAGAAGTTTTGACCACTGTAGATACGGACATTTGATGAACTTTGCCATGGATCCCCAGTTTCCCTAGAATTCTTAAACTTACGCTAGCCCAACATTTTTTTTGTAAATCTAATGGCATTGACAAAGCTTTTTGCTCGCACCTAATGGGCAAAACAGCGCAAAGAAGACGACTTTCAACTGATACCGAACAAAACTTCAACCGACAGATGTACATTAACCTGACATAGAATACCACTGCATTTTCCATAAGTGTTCTTTATCTTCATCTCTACAACCCTCAGGTAATAACACACATAGTCGATAGGGAATACAGGCACAGATATCAGCAACCACATACCTCCCCTATTCATGTACCATCAACTAAAATGTGCTCCCCCATTTTGTTACAACCAAAGCCGAAAAGAGCTCGGTAAAGTTTGACAACCCATCCACAGACCCGTACCACGGGATAAGAAGGAATTCAAATGTATACTTCGCAATACCTCGAAGCTTGATTTAAAACACGTACGGCACGATGATACATGACCCCCAAGCACGGATTCATACACACATGCTTCTGCTATCTCACTAGGTCATACCCTTTTCCTACCATCTCCTCTCCTCCCTTACCCAACCATGTAAATGTATTAACCCCTAACATATATTTTTCTCTTTTTGAAATGTTTTCAGGAAGTGGCAGTTATTGTTGACTGCCAAAGGGTGGACTGTCAAAGTCAGAAAAATATCTCTATACACACTACCATATTTGCACCTCACACAGGTCCGTGCTGCGCATGCGTACGCTCTCCCGTACGTGCGCATACTCACAGTCGCGGGCACCCGCAGGCGCATGGTATGCGTATTTACGGTAGAGTTTATGCGATCGTAGCGTGCGACTCAATCATTACATATTTTCACTATATAATGTATTTTGTAGATCATGGTCCCTTTGATAGATACTGAAAGTTTAGTTAACATAGCATGTTCCTGAACAGAGAGATCCCTCTTTGTATTGTACGAAGGGTCTAACAGGGGTCATACAGTGGTGTTTGGTACCCATCGGAAGAGTATTTAATTAGAAATATTCCGGTGTTGGTTTGAAGCAGATCAATCGCTCGTGCGAATAGTTATGGACATAAGAAGTTTATGTCCATTTACTATTATTTGTTCTTACTTAGTCATGCGGCGGGAAACCCAGTATCCCACCCACCTGGACAGTTGGAAACAGTCACAGCCCACCTGTATGAATCAACCTATGACCTTTTGTTATAATGTGAAGCCGAATTCCTGTGTTCAATGAACAATAAGATTGTAGGGACCATTGAATTGTATTGTGTGTGGGGCATAAATAGGCAGGCCGACCGTATCCAGTTCTCTCTCTTCAACGGTTCTCATTGCTGATAATCGGGAGCTGGATATCGAGGCGCATGCGATCGTTTCCCCTTGTGCGTAAGTGTTTCTCCGCAATCATATTGTCTTGATGTTATTGTGAGCCATTTCTCTCTCTCTCTCTCTCTCTCTCTCTCTCTCTCTCTCTTCTATTTCTCCCGTATTTTTCCCTTAATTGTATTGTATTGTATTTCCTGTGTAGTTATCTGGTTAGTTAGTCTATGTTATATTGTAGTGTATGCTTTGTACTGTGATTCTTTTGCAAGTATAATAGTCATAATACATATAATAGGTTTTGGACCCTAAGCCCAGGTATCTGTGTATTTCTTATAGTGTTAAGTATTCCCTGAGCGTCGGTGACGCTCAAGCAGCTTTGTAGTTAATCAGGTTACACCAGGTTGCACTTACACTCTGTCACCACACTAAGGTTTACTGTATATTTCGTTGTTAAAGGTATAGATATAAAGGTTTAACGTTATAAGCGTCTGCACCGCTGGTGATCTCCTCGTGGTCCCGAGCGTCCGCTACGCTATAGCGAATCATTACGTTAGTCGGCAGCCAATAGCGTGCCTGCCTGTGATCTCTGGGCCGTAAGCGAACGTGACGCTTGAGCGTCTCGACTACGGTTGAGCGATCGTTACGCAACTTGCGTACCCTTACGGTACTTCTTACGTAGCTAGCGTACAGTGTTCTTAGACCTCTTAAAGTGTTTTATATACGATAAATATTTAGCTTTATCAATATATAAAATACAGAGTGCGCTAATGTATATGATGTTTGAGTAATCATCAATTCATCCACGTAATTGTAGGTTCTCTTGAGGTTTGTTCCTCTCAGAGCCTTCCCAGTTGGGGCCTAAAGAGAAACCCACTCACCAGAAATAATCACCCGACAGAAAAACAACAAATTAATAACAGAACTTTGTTTAAAAGTTTTTAATACATAATTTCGTGCAACATAGTCACTTTTAAAATTACGACCAATTGGACACACACCAAATTGCTAAGATGTTGAAGCAAGAGTGACCTCCTCACCTAGATGGTGTGAGCTCAAAGGAGGATACTCAGAGCAAGAGCATAGTGTACAATGATCGATGAACCCTACGCGTTTCGTCCTCAACGAACTTCTTCAGGGGATAAAATACTGTCTAAAAGAATTTGGCCTGCTGGTGTCCACAGGGGGAACTATCAGATGGTTTTTGATACCGTATAAGGTATCAAAAAGAATACCCACCAGAATACATGAAAATAACCTTTTAGTCAAAAGCTCCATGAGAGTGAATAAAATATTTGTATTGCTGTAATAGAACACGTCTCTGCATACATGTTTTCTACTGCGCAGCCTTTTATAAAGACTTTAAAAAATAGATTTGCCAAGCTACTGTAATGTTCAGAAAATCCTCTGGTTAATGGAAGATAAATATACCAGATTATTGTCAGTTCAGTGTCACTATTTGTGCAATGTCTGAAGCTTGAATGAAAAAAGGGATGCTTGCCGAACTTAAGCTGGAAACACTTACGTATTTCTCAGTGAAATATGGTCAGAGAGGATTTGTAATTAGCAAATTAATTATCTCACAGTAACGGAGATTTAATAGTTTCTGGAGCTGACACATCCACAATGTTTTGTCAACTCAGGTTGTTACTGTTGAAATTATAACTGCAGAAGTGGTATTCAAAGGCTTTAAAGAGGGGACATCACGCCAGGCGCAGAAGGAAGAAGAAAAAAGCCCACATATACAGAAGAACAAGATAAGTGTTTTTTGTTCTTAAATAGAGCACGGCACCTGAGCAGAATGTAAATTAAAATCAGATAAAGCTTGGGTACAGGCCGCTCTGAACAAGCTATTTAATCTGTAATCAGTGTTAATATTCTCTAAAAAAGAATGCTTGGAATTCCAGCCAGTGTAACTCACAGCTGTACTGCGGAGATAGAAGATGCAATGTGTGTGGGAGACAATATTTGGATGGAGGCCTGGCTATATTTTCTTGCTTCCATTATCATAACTGTAAAATAACAGGAGACCTAATGAGGATAATTTGAGGGGTTCGGTGAGATTTTAATGGAAAATTGATTTGTAAGAAAAGCAGATTCATAGAATGTGACAATAGATAAGACCCGCTTGTCTCATCCAGATTGCCCTTTTACTAACAGCAGTAGTATCAGCTTGCTAAATCCCTTGTATCTTGTTTTATTTCTCTTGGCTGTGATTTTGAATTGCCCCACAACGTTAATTTAGCCTCTGGTGAAGACTGATTTACAAATAACCATCCAGGCTGTAATACAAACCTTTGTGTTCTAAATATATAAATAAAATAAAACTGGATCGTCCATCTGCCAAGTCATAGGTTTCTGGTAGGGTATTAATGAGAAAGGGAGCAGGAAGGAAATTGCTATAAGCCATTGTTATTTTTACAGATGAAGCTTGGCGCTGGGAGCAATCCTTTTTTTCTAGTGCTGCATGAGGGGATTCTTTATTTTACTCAGAGCTGGAATTGATAGCGGGACCAGTCCACGTTTATTCTTCAACAGGTTTCATTTTTGTGTCTTTCTGTACCACATATACAGTACCAATACTGATTTTTTTACAATTTTATCTTGTACAATATTGTCAATTTGTGGTTAGTTTTCCCTACCAATGCATCTTTACTTTTAATGAATGCATAAAATCTAATTCCCCTCCCCATTGTCCAGCTCTTCCTGCAGCATCTCCTCAGTATTCCTGCTTCCACACAGCTCCCACAACAGCCTCCGACTCCTCCCCCCATGCCCGCACACAAAGCAGGGGACACAGCCAGGGCTGGATTAAGCGGGTTTTTTTTTTTTTGGGGGGGGGGGGGGGCAGGGCACTTAAAACAGGGGGGCCCGGGGGAAAGGGGGTGTATATTAGATTATGCATACCCCCCACCATGACCCATTCCAGGAGGCACAAAATGCTCTCTTAGAATTGTAGGTGTGTGGAGATATCTTATGGGCGCTAACAAAGCAGCAACAATTATATGTCATGGTTATACCCTATAACCAAAATATAAACTGGAAATGACAAGGTGGTGACAATGATGTGCGCTAAGGTTCTATCAGTGTAAGTGTGTGCATGCAACACCTTAAGTGTAATGATTTATACTTATCTCAGGCACAAATATGGATTCATGGTGTACATGTCGATGAATATCTCAAGCACCGTTTTTTAGCTCACAATGTGAATAAAATTCTCATGCAGCAGGCATCAATGGATATATGAAAAAAAGAACAAATTCGACATAGCATGATATTGTTTCAACTTATTCCATATGGATAGCCCAAAAAAGTGTAGCTATTTTAATGTAAATCCGCAACGTGCATTAGATAGAGAATTGGAGTCTTTACCAGACGGATATGAATTCCAGGCACGTAGTAGATACACAGGTCCTGAGTGTTGTTCTCAAAGGTTCCAATTTAATTTGCATATGTGGGAAAATAGAAATTATACCTCACATAGCGTGATACCGTATAAACTATTTATTTCACAAACACTGATTACATAAACCATAAAACATAAAAATTGGTAAAGTGAGGATTGGAGGCGTTACCAGATGAAAGATTAATGCGGGCATATAGTTCTTAAATGAAGCATCCTGTTCCGGATACTGGACTTCTGCTCTCGAATCGAATAAACCTGTAGCGCTGTCTCCAATCCTGTTACCAGTCCTCATGTCACAAGCCAACATGTATCGAGCGGATGCTCTTCGTCAGGGCAGTGTGACAGCAGGATTACAAAAGAGAACTATATAGTGTGGGGATGAACTAGTTCCGGGTCAGGGGTACTTCCGGGTCAAATTCCTAACTAATACATTGCACATATTAATGAAGCCTACACCTTCCTAAGGTTGTATACATAAGGTACAGTGCATTACATATCCATTCAGAACTTATTTACAAGTTGATAACTCCTTACTGATATATTCCTAATCGTGGAGTGCAAAACCACATGCTCTGTAGTGCCGCTGAAACGCACCTCGCCGGAAGTTGATCTACTTCCGCCGGCTGTGGAACGCATACTGATAAGCATTTTTAGCTAGTGACGATTTTTTCTTGTGTTTAAAAACGAAAATCACAATTCTTACATATATATCACAAGTGACTGTGAATCAAAATCAAATGTACTTATGAAAACAATTAAACAGGAAAAAATCTAATTAAAAAGTTCATAAAAAGTCCTTCAAAAGTTCATTTGTAACGTATTTCTTTCGGAGCGCTATGCGTCTCTGTGGGTATTGCCGCATATATTGTAATTCTACAAAAGAAAACAGTGCATGTGTAGTTTCATTAATTAAGATATACCATAGATAAAAATTTATAAACATGTATGCCATGCGGGGATTTTACCCAAAATGAGTAAATAAGACAGAATTACAGATATGGGAAAGGAAGAAGATGGAATCATGACCAGAGAAACTATATGGAAGAACAACAAAGGGATCAGCCACCATACAGAAGACCAAATTCCGTATGGAGAAGAGATAATAGAGGAATACCCAGAAACAGAAATCCATCTTATTCAACTCAATACAGAGATCAAACTAACCTTCCTTTTTAAGGAAAAAATACAGGGAGAAGGAGAATGTGGCAATGATACCTGCCCGTAAAACCAGAAGGGGAAAAAGAGGCGGGTGCAAAGAAACAAAAACCCAGAATAGAAAGACAAAGAAAAAACTTAAAAAGAAAGAGAAGCCCAATCCCCCATTGACAATCAAAATGAAATGAATGGAAAGATCTTCAATTTAAGTAATCGAATGTTAAGTAAGGATGAAGAAAAACTCCTCCTGAAATGCTTAAAATTTGCACCATCAACTAAAATTAATCAGTTTGACACATTGATAGATATTGAAAAATTTGTTTGAAAACTCACTGTAAAACAATTCTTCAAACTAAAAGAAAAAGGAACAGCCAATGCAGAAGTGCCAGAAAATCAGCCTAAGAAATTCAAAAAAAAGTCCAGCTTTTATCCCAAACACCTGAAGGGAAACATCATTGAATGTTTTCAGAAAGCCATAACAGAAGAAATAGAAAAATTGGAAAAGAAAAATATTAGGAAAAACAACTTATCCAACAAAAAGAAAAAGGCTTTAAAATATCTAACAAAGGAAGAAGGAATCATTATCAAAGCATGTGATAAAGGGGGAGTAGTAACTATCATGGACACTCAAGATTATAAAAATAAAATTTATTGTCAATTAAATGATGAAGTCACATACAGTAAATTAAAGTCAGATCCTACACCAAAAATCAGAGCCAATCTAACGAAATTACTTAATGAACATTTAGAAAAAGGAACAATTGACAAAAAAGAACATGAGTTTCTGTACATTAAAGATGCCACCATTCCAACTATCTACACTCTCCCCAAAGTACATAAGGACCCACTAAAGCCCCCTGGAGGACCTATAGTGGCAGAAGTGGGAAGCCTAACCCAGTGGTGCAAGTAGAAAAAATGTCTTACGGGTACTGTGTGCGCGCGCCAAAGGCGAGCGCACAAAAAATGGGTGTGGCCAAATACCACATGGGGCGTGGCCAATGAAAATGGGGCGTGATACACATATGGGGGGAGGGGCAGATACACGTATGACCCCAATAGTGCCAGATACACATTGCCCCACAGTGCCAGATATACATTGCCCGACAGTGCCAGATACACATTGCCTCACTGTGCCAGATACACAAATGCCCCCAGAGTGCCAGATACACAAATGTCCCCAGAGTGCCAGATACACATTGCCTCACTGTGCCAGATACACAAATGCCCCCAGAGTGCCAGATACACAAATGTCCCCAGAGTGCCAGATACACATTGCCTCACAGTGCCAGATACACATTGCCCCACAGTGCCAGATACACAAATGCCCCCAGAGTGCCAGATATACATTGCCTCACAGTGTCAGATACACATTTCCGCACAGTGCCAGATACACAAATGCCCCCACTGTGTCAAATATACATTGCCCCCAGTGCCAGATACAGAAATGCCCCCACAGTGCCAGATATGCCCCCAGTGCCAGATACACAAGTATGCCCCCAGTGCCAGATATGCCCACAGTGCCAGATATGCCCCCAATGCCAGATACAGAAATGCCCCCAGTGCCAGATACACAAGTATGCCCCCATTGCCAGATATGCCCTCAGTGTCAGATATGCCCCAGTGCCAGATACACATGTCTCTGCAGTGCCAGATATGGCCACAGTGCCAGATACACATGTCCCCCCAGTGCCAGATATGCCCCCAGTTCCAGATATGCCCCCAGTGCCAGATACACATGTCCTTCCAGTGCCAGATATGCCCCCAGTGCCAGATATCCCCCAGTGCCAAGTACACAAGTCCCCCCCAGTGCCAGATATGCTCCCAGTGCCAGGTACACAAGTCCCCCAGTGCCAGATATGCTCCCAGTGCCAGGTATACATGCCCCCCCAGTGCCAGATATCCCCCAGTGCCAGGTATACATGCCCCCCCGTGCCAGATATCCCCCAGTGC
Source organism: Pseudophryne corroboree (assembly GCF_028390025.1). Lineage (NCBI taxonomy): Eukaryota > Metazoa > Chordata > Amphibia > Anura > Myobatrachidae > Pseudophryne > Pseudophryne corroboree. Next base: position 534,025,834 of record NC_086445.1, read on the forward strand.
CAGGTATAAATGCCCCCCCAGTGCCAGATATCCCCCAGTGCCAGATATGCCCCCAGTGCCAGATATCCCCCAGTGCCAGGTATAACATGCCCCCCCAGTGCCAGATATCCCCCAGTGTCAGGTATACATGCCCCCCTCCCCTGCTCACCGCTGCCGCTGCCGTCGCCATCCTGTCTGTGTGAGGGAAGGAGAGCACAGCCTGCACCTCTCCTTCCCCTCAGTCTCCGACGGGTGTCTCAGTTTAATTCAGCGCCGATCCATGAGCAAATCAGAGCTCGCGGGTGCGAGCTCTGATTGGCTCACGGATCGGCGCTGAATTAAACTGAGACACCCGCCGGAGACTGAGGGGAAGGAGAGGCGCAGGCTGCGCTCTCCTTCCCTCACATCAGCGGCGGTGCGGCGGGGACGGCGGGGAGCAGCAAAGGGAGGGAAGAGGAGCGGCGGCCCGTCGGTGTGGGTACGGCGTACCCACGGCTAAATTCTTACGGGTACGCCGTACCCACCCGTACCCACACACGTGCACCACTGGCCTAACCACAAATCTATAGAAACACACCTTCAACCCATTGCGGAGAAAACAAAAATCATAAAACCCCCTGGAAGACCTATAGTGGCAGAAGTGGGAAGCCTAACCACAAATCTATAGACACACACCTTCAACCCATTGCGGAGAAAACAAAGATCATATTTCAGGGATACTACTGACGTATTATCCAAAATCAACAATTTAATTTGGAATGAGCACTGTATCTTGGCAACAGTAGATGTCGCGTCCCTATACACCTGTATTCCCCATCAGAAAGGGATCAAAGCAATAAGATGGTTTCTGGAGCAAAGTGAGTATTTGGAGGAAAAGAAGAACTTCTTCATTTTCTATTTCGATGGAAATTACTATATACAGAGGACTGGGACAGCAATGGGCACCAAGTTCGCCCCAAGCTATGCCAATCTATTTATGGCATATTGGGAAAGGAACATAGCTTGGTGTACGAACTTAGTGTCATGGTTTCGTTTTATTGACAACATTTTCTTTGTCTGGGGAGGCTCAGATGAAAGTCAACAAGCATTTTGTGAAGATCTCAACAATAATTAATTCAATATAACGTTAACCTTCTCCTCAAGTAGAAACTGTATACAATTTCTGGATCTTGAAATCTATATAGAAGAAGGGAATTTTGAAACTAAATGCTACAGCAAACCGACAGATGCGAACAACTATATAACCACTTTGAGTGACCAATACACTAACTGGCTCAACAGTGTGCCAAAGAGTCAGTTTTTAAGACTCAGGAGAAACTGTAGCAAAGATAACATTTGTGAAGACCAACTCAAAATAATGGGGGAACGCTTCATAATGAAAGGATACAAACCTGAGAAGATCACCACTTTGAGAGAAGTTCTGAAATTGGATAGGAATCAACTTTTAAGAAAGAAAGAAAAACAGAAGAAAGATAACAGTTATCAATGGGCTTTTATTACCGGCTATTCATGTCAACATATGAATTTAGAAAAAATCGTGAAAAAACATTGGCATATTTTAAAGAAAGATCCAGTTTTAAGAGAATGCATTCCTGACACTCCACGTTTTATATATAGTAGAGCTCCCAATCTGAAGAAAAAGCTTACTGTTTCCACTGTCAGCGTGGACAGCCTGGAGGGGAGAATATACCAGCTGCAGGCCGCAGGTACGGAGGACACAACAGGGAGGGACCTGAACAGATCCCTCTACTGCACACGTGTAAACAGCATCTTGTGAAGTATATCAAGGGGTGTATGCCATCTCAGAATGGCGTACAGTTTTACTGTCAAGTTCCAAAAAAAAGTATTTTTGGGACTTGATCATTTCACCATTTCTACACCCTATACTTTAGTATGAGGAGTGTGGAAATTATTGTGGCAAGGCTGTAACAAGGAGATATGAGTGATATCTCCTTTATTACAGCCTTGATGAATGAGGCTGAAACATAAAAATAACAAAACAGTGAAATTATTGTAAAATTATCACTTTTAGTGTTGGTGTTATTCACATAGTACTTTAAGAGGCGTTTACAAGGCTATCAGTACAAATCGGGAGTCCAGTTGAATAGCACCGAGTGTTAAAGCCCCGAGATTACCTCCCATTTTCACCCTCAGTAATTAAATTCCCCGCTTAGTAATTTGGGGCATCTGGCTACCTGTGGGCAGAGAACTAGGGATATGCATGCAGTGTACATTCGCAAGTTACTGTGTATGACAGAAGTAAATGCATAGCACATACAGTACTTTTAATATCATGCCGTTTACCTTAGTGATGAGCGGGTTCGGTTCCTCGGAATCCGAACCCCCCCTAACTTCACCCATTTTACACGGGTCCGAGGCATACTCGTATACTCCAGTATTGCTCGGTTAACCCGAGCGCGCCCGAACGTCATCATCCCGCTGTCGGATTCTCGTGAGATTCGGATTCTATATTAGGAGCCGCGCGTCGCCTCCATTTTTCACTCGTGTATTGGAAATGATAGTGAGAGGACGTGGCTGGCGTCCTCTCACTTTGTTTCAGAACTTTCAGGGGGCTGCAAATATCTTTATTCTGGGGACCAGCAGTATTATAGGAGGAGTACAGTGCAGAGTTTTGCTGACCAGTGACCACCAGTATTATACGTTCTCTGCCTGAAAAACGCTCCATATCTGTGCTCAGTGTGCTGCATATATCTGTGCTCACACTGCTTTATTGTGGGGACTGGGGACCAGCAGTATTATATAGGAGGAGTACAGTGCAGAGTTTTGCTGACCAGTGACCACCAGTATTATACGTTCTCTGCCTGAAAAACGCTCCATATCTGTGCTCAGTATGCTGCATATATCTGTGCTCACACTGCTTTATTGTGGGGACTGGGGACCAGCAGTATTATATAGGAGGAGTACAGTGCAGAGTTTTACTGACCAGTGACCACCAGTATTATACGTTCTCTGCCTGAAAAACGCTCCATATCTGTGCTCAGTGTGCTGCATATATCTGTGCTCACACTGCTTTATTGTGGGGACTGGGGACCAGCAGTATTATATAGGAGGAGTACAGTGCAGAGTTTTACTGACCAGTGACCACCAGTATTATACGTTCTCTGCCTGAAAAACGCTCCATATCTGTGCTCAGTGTGCTGCATATACTGTATCTGTGCTCACACTGCTTTATTGTGGGGACTGGGGACCAGCAGTATTATATAGGAGGAGTACAGTGCAGAGTTTTGCTGACCAGTGACCACCAGTATTATACGTTCTCTGCCTGAAAAACGCTCCATATCTGTGCTGCATTGTAGTATATAGTAGGAGTACAGTGCATAATTTCGCTGACCACCAGTATATAATATATAGGAGTACGGTACAGAAGGCCACTGCTCTACCTAACTCTGTGTCGTCAAGTATACTATCCATCCATACCTGTGGTGCATTTCAGTTTTGCACAGTTTGCTGACCACCAGTATATAATATATAGCAGTACGGTACAGTAGGTCACTGCTCTACCTACCTCTGTGTCGTCAAGTATACTATCCATCCATACCTGTGGTGCATTTCAGTTTTGCACAGTTTGCTGACCACCAGTATATAATATATAGCAGTACGGTACAGTAGGCCACTGCTCTACCTACCTCTGTGTCGGCAAGTATACTATGCATCCATACCTGTGGTGCATTTCAGTTTTGCACAGTTTGCTGACCACCAGTATATAATATATAGCAGTACGGTACAGTAGGCCACTGCTCTACCTACCTCTGTGTCGTCAAGTATACTATCCATCCATACCTGTGGTGCATTTCAGTTTTGCACAGTTTGCTGACCACCAGTATATAATATATAGCAGTACGGTACAGTAGGCCACTGCTATACCTACCTCTGTGTCGTCAAGTTTACTATCCATCCATACCTGTGGTGCATTTCAGTTTTGCACAGTTTGCTGACCACCAGTATATAGTATATAGCAGTACGGTACAGTAGGCTACTGCTCTACCTACCTCTCTGTCGTCAAGTATACTATCCATCCATACCTGTGGTGCATTTCAGTTTTGCACAGTTTGCTGACCACTAGTATATAATATATACCAGTACGGTACAGTAGGCCACTGCTCTACCTACCTCTGTGTCGTCAAGTTTACTATCCATCCATACCTGTGGTGCATTTCAGTTTTGCAGTTTGCTGACCACCAGTATATAATATATAGCAGTACGGTACAGTAGGCCACTGCTCTACCTACATCTGTGTCGTCAAGTATGCTATCCATCCATACCTGTGGTGCATTTCAGTTGTGCGCAGTATATATAGTAGTAGGCCATTGCTATTGATACTGGCATATAATTCCACACATTAAAAAATGGAGAACAAAAATGTGGAGGTTAAAATAGGGAAAGATCAAGATCCACTTCCACCTCGTGCTGAAGCTGCTGCCACTAGTCATGGCCGAGACGATGAAATGCCATCAACGTCGTCTGCCAAGGCCGATGCCCAATGTCATAGTAGAGAGCATGTAAAATCCAAAAAACAAAAGTTCAGTAAAATGACCCAAAAATCAAAATTAAAAGCATCTGATGAGAAGCGTAAACTTGACAATATGCCATTTATGACACGGAGTGGCAAGGAACGGCTGAGGCCCTGGCCTATGTTCATGGCTAGTGGTTCAGATTCACATGAGGAAAGCCAATAGTCCTGCAGGCAATGTCACTGTCAAGTCTGACGAGTCCTCTCCTGCCTGGGATTCCTCCGATGCATCCTTGAGTGTAACGCCTACTACTACTGGCGCTGCTGTTGTTGCTGCTGGGAGTCGATGGTCATCCCAGAGGGGAAGTCGGAAGACCACTTGTACTACTTCCAGTAAGCAATTGACTTTCCAACAGTCCTTTGCGAGGAAGATGAAATATCACAGCAGTCATCCTGCTGCAAAGCGGATAACTCAGGCCTTGGCAGCCTGGGCGGTGAGAAACGTGTGTCCGTTATCCACCGTTAATTCACAGGCAACTACAGACTTGATTGAGGTACTGTGTCCCCGGTACCAAATACCATTTAGGTTCCATTTCTCTAGGCAGGCGATGCCGAAAATGTACACAGACCTCAGAAAAAGAGTCACCAGTGTCCTAAAAAATGCAGTTGTACCCAATGTCCACTTCACCACGGACATGTGGACAAGTGGAGCAGGGCAGACTCAGGACTATATGACTGTGACAGCCCACTGGGTAGATGTATTGCCTCCCGCAGCAAGAACAGCAGCGGCGGCACCAGTAGCAGCATCTCGCAAACGCCAACTTGTTCCTAGGCAGGCTACGCTTTGTATCATCGCTTTCCAGAAGAGGCACACAGCTGACAACCTCTTACGGAAACTGAGGAACATCATCGCAGAATGGCTTACCCCAAATGGACTATCCTGGGGATTTGTGACATCGGACAACGCCAGCAATATTGTGCGTGCATTACATCTGGGCAAATTCCAGCACGTCCTATGTTTTGCACATACATTGAATTTGGTGGTGCAGAATTATTTAAAAAACGACAGGGGCGTGCAAGAGATGCTGTCGGTGGCCCGAAGAATTGCGGGCCACTTTCGCCATTCAGCCACCGCGTGCCGAAGACTGGAGAACCACCAAACAGTCCTGAACCTGCCCTGCCATCATCTGAAGCAAGAGGTGGTAACGAGGTGGAATTCAACCCTCTATATGCTTCAGAGGATGTAGGAGCAGCAAAAGGCCATTCAAGCCTATACATCTGGCCACGATATAGGCAAAGGAGGGGGAATGCACCTGACTCAAGCGCAGTGGAGAATGATTTCAACGTTGTGCAAGGTTCTGCAACCCTTTGAACTTGCCACACGTGTAGTCAGTTCAGACACTGCCAGCCTGAGTCAGGTCATTCCCATCATCAGGCTTTTGCAGAAGAAGCTGGAGACATTGAAGGAGGAGCTAAAACAGCGATTCCGTTAGGCATGTGGGACTTGTGGATGGAGCCCTTAATTTGCGTAACAAGGATTCACGGGTGGTCAATCTGTTGAAATCAGAGCACTACATTTTGGCCACCGTGCTCGATCCTAGATTTAAAACCTACTTGTATCTCTCTTTCCGGCAGACACAGGTCTGCAGAGGTTCGAAGACCTGCTGGTGAGAAAATTGTCAAGTCAAGCGGAACGTGACCCGTCAACAGCTCCTCCTTCACATTCTCCCGCAACTGGGGGTGCGAGGAAAAGGCTAAGAATTCCGAGCCCACCCGCTGGCGGTGATGCAGGGCAGTCTGGAGCGAGTGCTGACATCTGGTCCGGACTGAAGGACCTGCCAACGATTACTGACATGTCGTCTACTGTCACTGCATATGATTCTCTCACCATTGAAAGAATGGTGGAGGATTATATGAGTGACCGCATCCAAGTAGTGACAATGCTAAATTCCTTTGTCGTATAACAACCCTTTATGAAGTCTAAGAACACTGTACGCTGTTTACTTAAGAAGTACCGTAATGGTACGCTATTTGCGTAACGATCGCTCAGCAGTAAGCGAGACGCTCAAGCGTCACGTTCGCTCACGGCCCAGTGATCACAGGACACGTTATTGGCTATGACTAGAGTAATGATTCGCTATGGCGTAGCTCACGCTCGAGACCACGAGGAGGTCACCAGCGGTGCAGACGCTCACAACGCTATACCTTAATGTTTAAACCTTATACCAAAGAAATACACAGAATACCTTAATGTGAGTACAGGGTGTAAGTGCAACCTTGTGTAACCTGACTAACTACAAAGCTGCTTGAGCGTCACCGACGCTCAAGTGAACACTTAACGCTATAGAAAATACACAGATGCTGGTTTAGGTTCCAAAGCCTATTAACTGTATTATATCTAATATACTTGTAAAAGGGGATAACAGTACAAATGATACACTACAATATAACAGAGACTTCCTAACCACAGAACTAAAATACAAAAAGACAATACTACTCTGACCTAAATGAAATACGATACAATACTATAATACTATGGGAGATATAAGAGACAAGAGGAGAGAGAGAGAGAGAGAGAGATAGAGAGAAATTGGCTCACAGAAAGACAATGATTACGGAGAGAAACTTACGCACAAAGGGTATGATCGCCTGCGCCTCGATATCCAGCTCCCGGCTATCAGCAGATAACCGTTGATGAGAGAGTGAGAGCTGGATGTGGTCGGCCTGCCTATTTATGCCCCACACACAATTCAATCTCCTGGTCCTACAATCCCATTGTCCATTGGCCGAAGGAATTCGGCCCTGCATCATAACAAAAGGTCATAGGGTGATTCATACAGGTGGGCTGTGACGATTTCCAACAGCTCAGGTGGGTGGGAAACTGGGTTTCCCGCCGCATACCTGAGTATGTGTAAATAATAGAAATGGACATAAACTTCTTATGTCCATAACTATTCGCACGAGCGATTAATACGCTCCAAACCAACACCGGAATATTGCTAATTAAATACTCTTCCGATGGGTACCAAACACTGCTGTATGATTCCTGTTAGACCCTTCGTACGATATAAAGAGGGATTCCTCAGCTCTGGGACATTGTATTTTAACCAAACTTTCAGAATCTATCAAAGGGACCATGATCTATAAACTACATTAATTGTGAAAATATGTAACGAATGAGTCGCACGCTACGACTATATAAACTCTACCGTAAATACGCATACCGCGCCTGCGAGTGCACGCTATTGCGGGTATGCGCCTTCACGGGAGAGCGTACGCACGCGCAGCGCGGACCAGTGTGCGGTGCAAATATGGCAACGTGCATTGAGACATTTTTCTGACTTTGACAGTCCACCCTTTGGCAGTCAATAATAACTGCCACAAAACATTTAAGGAGAAAAATGCAAGTCAGGGGTTAATTGATTTCCATGGTTGGGTAAGGGAGGAGAGAGGAGAAGGTGTGAAGAGGGTATGACCTAGTGAGATAGTAGAAGCATGTGTGTATGAGTCCATGTTTGGAGGGTCATGTATCATCGTGCCGTACGTGTGGTAAATCAAGCTTCGAGGTATTGCGAAGTATACATTTGAATTCCTTCTTATCCTGTGGTACAGGTCTGTGGATGGGCTGTCAAACTTTACCGAGCTCTTTTCGGATTTTGAACAAAATGGGGAGCACATTTTAGTTGATGATACATGAATGGGGGAGGTATGTGGTTGCTGATATCTGTGCCTGTATTCCCTATCGTCTATGTGTGTCGTTACCTGAGGGTTGTAGAGATGAAGATAAAGAACACTTACGAAAAATGCAATGATATTCTATGTCAGGGAAATGTACATCTGTTGTTGAAGTTGTGTTCGGTATCTGTTGAGAGTCGTCTTCTTTGCGCTGTTTTGCTCCTTAGGCATGAGCAACAAGCTTTGTCAGTGCCATCAGATTTACAAAAATGTTGGGCTAGCGTGAGTTTAAAAATACTAGGGAAACTGGGGATCCATGGCAAAGTTCATCAAGTGTCCATATTTAAAGTTGTCAAATCTTCTTCTTTGGTCAATCCGTTGTCTGTATACATCTCGTCTCGTCAGCTTCCTCGTCCAAGGGGGTCTTTGTATCTTGGGGAAAAAGCAGAAAAACAGGTGAAAGAAACGGACCGTATAATCGCATTTTCATCACATCCTGGTTTCTATCATTGGGTCATAAATCAAATCCAGGTTAATTACGGTTTCCTCACTCCTCAAGCTCATCACTTTTGTACTTTGTTTGCACCTCATTAAAGCCTGCCCGCATCTAAATATCAATCCAATCGATATAACGATACCCAAGATACATAGTAGAAACTTTCCAACATCCATTATGACTCCTTGAGCCCAGTCTCCCAAACCGGAGAACCAATTTCGCGGGTTCAACCATGACACCCAACCAGTCAGCTCATTACCTACAGCAGCAAGGGTGAGATTGTGTTTTCGACGAAATTCCCACTTCAATTGGAGAATATCGTCCATCTTTTGGTCTATGACCTCTACCGGATCCTCGGTGCTATTTGTGATATACGTGCAACACTTTATGCCGTACTGTGTTGCCAATGTAACACAATATCCGCCTGTTACTGCTGTAAGATAATTAAGAACCATCCTATGCTGAACTAGTTCTGTTTTGTAAGCTTGAAGTTCTCTTCCAGTGTATCTAAACGTGTCATCATACATTTCAGTGTATTATCTAACAAATTGGCGAGTGCGGAAATGTATCTATAATTCATCACTCCTCGAGCGGTACGAGTGAAATCTAACGCTACCAGAACCTGAATCCCGGTGGATTCATGGATAAGATCAGAGGCCGGATGCTCTAACCTTTCTGACAGTTGTCTTTTAACTCGGTGCTCGTAATGAGTGTGAGTATAAGGAGCTTGGGCACCACGGTGTATGTCCTTCATTTTGTCATGTGTTACAGTCATCACTTCAGGCAATACTTTTCCAATATAACACAATCCTTCAGAGTTTGGGGCAAGCCACTTGTACGCCTTTCTCCCACATATGAAATATGCATCATCGGGGAGAACATAAGGGACGGAGAAGGACATGACCATGTTACAAACCTTCCAGGTGAAATCTCCTGACCCTAATTCTTCCATCTGCCTAATGCACGTATCGGTTTGTACGATATGTGCACAGTATCCTGGTGATACCTCTCCAACTCTAGTAATCCTATTTCCTAAGGTATATCGATACCGGAAAGATTTTCCTCTACTGGCTATGTGGCGTACGAGCTCTGTATCTGTAGGCATTCTATCTGCTCTGTGTGAAAAGGTCATGGTAAGGTTGCTCCATGACACTTCCCAATTTCCCGGTTTTCTGGGATTGGAGATGTTAAAACATAAGAGGGACCTATCCACATGGTATTGGTGGAGCTTCAAACTAGGAGGGCTGGAGATGTTAAACCTCCGATCCACCGGTCTCCCACCACTTAGCTCAAGTACCTCCCCTAACGTTAAAGGAAATGGTACTAGCCCTGATTTACTGTGACCCTGAGGTACTTGAGAGCATACCCAACAATCTGTTTGGTTTAACACGTTACCCACTAAGGAGTGATAGTCACTCAATGGATGCCGGTCTATATGGATATTAAAACTAGATTGGCATTTCTTTATGCATCCATCTTCAACCAGATTATCACAGAGCCTACAGATACAATTTTCTTCAGCTAACAATCCATCACAATTTCTTCTATCGGATCGTTTTCTGATACTCGCCTTTGCTTGTTGGTTTGGTTGATCTTGGAAAACTACGCCTCCATCATCATAATCGGAACCCATTCCAGAACCTCTCTCGACCTCTATGGTACTCTCGCCGGAACAGACTGCTCTGGTCAACATCATGGTTAACATCAAAATCCGGATCACAGTCTCTTGGGGCAAGTCCATCTTTGAGGAGGAAATAGAGAAGAATGAGAAGGGGGGAAAAGAAATTTTAAGGGAGAGGGGCTGGGAAGTGGAGAAAAACAATAAAAGGGAGAAGGGAGTCGACAACTGCTTTCGGTCTTCAAGGCTCAGGTGCCGCCTCAGTCCTCCTGGAACAGACACTCCAGTGATACAACCTCTACCGTCTGTTCCTTATCACGGGACTTCTCTGGATCGGCAACCTTTTTGCAGTGGGATGAATGGACCCAAGTCTCTCTCTCAGCAACCTTCAGTGCTGTGGTGCTAGTCAATAAGACCTGGTATGGTCCTTCCCATCTATCAATAAGACAACCTGAGCGTAGAAAATTTCGTATCATTACATAATCCCCAGGTTCAATGTCATGACAATTACTATCTGGTAAATCAGGAATCACCAACTTCAGATTATCATTTAGATTCCTCAACTGTTTACTCATGTTAATCAAGTACTTTACAGTCACTTCATTGTTACATTTCAAATCATCCTGAGGGTTAATCATGACATGCGGTTGTCGACCAAACAGAATTTCAAAAGGGGACAGGTTAAGAGGGGACCTGGGAGTGGTTCTGATGCTATACAAAACAATGGGTAAAGCTTCTGGCCACGTCAATCCTGTCTCTGCCATTACTTTACTCAATTTATTTTTAATAGTGCTGTTCACTCTTTCGACCTTCGCACTCGCCTGTGGACGGTACGGAGTGTGCAGCTTGCTATCAATACCCATCAACTTACACATTCCTTGAAAGACATCACCTGTAAAATGGGTACCCCTATCACTTTCAATGATTCTAGGGATACCATATCTACATACAAATTCCTGCACAATTTTCTTAGCTGTAAACATAACGGTATTTGTAGCTGCTGGAAAAGCTTCGACCCAATTCGAGAAAACATCTATACAGACAAGTACATATTTCAAATTTCTACATGGGGGTAATTGAATGAAGTCAATTTGTATTACCTGGAAAGGGCCGCCGGCAGGTGGGATATGGGATGGTTCTGTAGGTATTGCTTTTCCAATATTCTTTCTCAGACAGGTAAGGCATGACATTGCTCTTTTACTCGCATGAGAGGAGAATCCTGGGGCGCACCAGTATGCTCTTACCAATTTGCACATCCCCTCCTTGCCTAGATGAGTCAGCCCGTGAGCTGCTTCAGCCAGACATGGAAGGTATGCCCTGGGGGCCACTGGTTTACCATGTCCATCCGTCCAGAGCCCTGAGGACTCCTGGCCATATCCCTTTGCCTTCCAGACTGCTCTCTCCTGTGTGGAACACAAATTCTGCATCTCACACAACTTTTGTGTGTTGATGGTATTAAATACCATCAACTGTGTGGTGTTTGTCCGTGTGGGGGTAGCAGCTGCAAGCTTTGCGGCTTCGTCTGCTCGGCTGTTACCAAGGGATACTGGGTCTTGGCTATATGTATGTGCTTTACATTTGATAACAGCCACTCTGTCGGGTTCCTGTATCGCTGTTAGAAGCCTTTTTATATGAGCTGCATGCGCTATCGGTGTACCAGCCGCCGTCATGAAATTTCTGAGACGCCATAGCGCTCCGAAATCATGTACTACCCCGAACGCGTATCTAGAATCGGTGTAGATATTGGCAGACTTACCCTTAGCCAATTCACATGCTCTGGTTAGGGCGACCAGTTCAGCAACCTGGGCTGAGTGAGGTGGGCCTAGCGGTTCCGCTTCTATGGTGTCTTGGTCATCTACGACTGCGTATCCAGTACACAAGTCTCCCGAGTCTGACTGTCTATGACAACTACCGTCCGTGTAGAACGTGAGTTCTGCATCTTCCAGTGGATTGTCACTGATGTCAGGCCTTGCGGTAAAATTTTGGGTCAAATATTCCATACAATCATGTGTATCTCCCTTTGCATTAAATCCTCCTTCCCCATCACTCTCACCTTCCACCCTTTGTGCCTGACCAGGCACACCTGGGAGAAATGTTGCAGGATTTAATGCGCTGCATCTCCTTATGGTGATGTTTACGGGGGCCATTAATGCCAATTCCCATCTTGTAAACCTTGCAGATGAGACGTGTCTGGTTTGGGCAGAATTCAATAAGGCAGATACCGCATGCGGTGTATGAATTGTGAGGTTGTGGCCTAGCACGACATCTTCGCTTTTCGTCACTAGCAATGCTATCGCCGCAACGCTACGCAAGCATGTGGGGAGGGATCGCGCTACCGTGTCTAGCTGTGCGCTGTAGTATGCAATTGGCCTGCTGGCATCACCGTGTTTTTGTGTTAGTACACCTGCTGCGCACCCAGCACTTTCTGTTCCGTATAGTTCAAAGGGTTTCCCATAGTCTGGCATACCTAGTGCTGGTGCCTGCGTTAGACACTGTTTGAGTCTCTCAAATGCTGTTTCGGATTCGTCTGTATGCGAAATCCGATCAGGTTTGTTTGAGGAGACCATTTCCTGCAAAGGTAGCGCCAATATGGAAAACCCTGGGATCCAATTACGGCAATACCCACACATTCCTAAAAACGTCCTGATCTGTTGCTGGGTTTGTGGCAGTGTCATGTCTCTAATGGCTTGGATTCTATCAGCGGTCAGGTGTCTCAGTCCTTGTGTTAGACAGTGTCCCAAATATTTTACCTTAGCTTGGCATAATTGCAACTTGTCTTTGGAAACCTTGTGACCTGTGTCTGAAAGATGAAACAGGAGCTGTTTCGTATCCTTCAGAGATGCTTCCAGTGAATCTGAACACAGTAATAAATCGTCCACATACTGTATCAATACTGATCCACTGTCTGGTTGGAAAGACTGTAAACAATCATGCAAAGCCTGAGAAAATATACTTGGACTGTCTATGAAACCTTGGGGTAACCGAGTCCACGTGTATTGGACTCCTCTGTATGTGAATGCAAACAAATATTGGCTGTCAGGGTGCAGAGGTACCGAAAAGAAAGCGGAGCAGAGGTCAATAACAGTGAAAAATTTGGCAGTGGGAGGAATTTGCATTAGGATGACAGCTGGATTAGGCACTACGGGGAACTGACTCTCAACTATTTTGTTAATCCCCCTTAGATCCTGCACTAGCCTGTAACCCCTCCCCCCACTCTTTTTAACAGGGAAGATGGGACTATTTGCGGTGCTGGACGTTCTTACTAGAATGCCCTGTTGTAGCAAGCGCTCTATTACGGGAAAAACTCCTAGCTCCACCTCTGGCTTCAGAGGATACTGTGGGATTTTTGGAGCTATCCTACCATCTTTTACTTGCACAACTACTGGAGCTACGTTTGCCATTAATCCAGTGTCCTGTCCATCTTTTGTCCAAAGCGACTCTGGTATCTGAGATGTCATCTCTTCTACTTGGGATGGATTCCTATTTGTCATAATGGAATGTGACATTAATTTTGATGGGGAGTCTAGCATGTCTCGTACTTCCTGAGCGTGATTCTCAGGAATGTCCAAGAATACACCTTCAGGAGTACAATAAATGACGCAACCCATTTTACATAGTAAGTCTCTTCCCAGGAGATTAGTTGGTGCAGATGCAGCCAGCAAAAAGGAATGCTTGGTATGCAAAGGCCCTATTGTAATCTCGGCTGGTTTGCTAACAGGGTAGTGCTGGACTACTCCTGTTACTCCCATGGCTGGAATTGTCCTACCAGTGGTTCTCATGCCCACTGTCGAATTTATCACTGACTTGGCCGCCCCTGTGTCTACAAGAAAGTTTAAAGTTTTACCAGCCACATTGATTGCAATCTCTGGTTCGCTTCCAAGACTGGCAATCAACTTAACTGGCTGCAGATTACAGGTGTGGCCACACCCCTATTGGGTATGCTGACCTCCCTGAATCCCATTGGCAGCAACTACTTGTGGGGGAGTTAGCTGGGAACTACCAGAGGCATGCCAGTCTCTGTTCGGGGGATATCTTTTTGTTTCCCCTGTATGTGGCTCAAAACTCCGCCTCTGTGGACCCTGCTCCCAATGTCGTGTGTTGTGTTGTTGTCTAGGGGGTTGAAAAGATCTTTGTACATTCTTTGTTCTACATTCTCGTGCAAAGTGTCCCGGTCTGTTACAAGAAAAACATGTTATTACACTTGCCTTACCCACAGGATTCGGTGGTACATACGCAGGCTGCCTTGTGGTCAGCGCCTGTATACTTACGGACATCAACTTATCACTTTGCGACTCCCTGTGCCTAGTGATGTTTCTGTCGTGATCAATAGCAGCCTCTCTCAAGCCGGACACTGACAGACCTCGCCAGCATGGTTGCGTGGTCTGAACCCTAGTCTTTAATGTTTCCTTTAAACCATCCATCAGTACAGATACTGCTACTTCCCGATGGTTTGGGTTGGTCTTAATGTCTTCTATACCAGTGTACTTTGCCATTTCTAATAGTGCCCGGTGAAAATACTCTGTTGCCGTTTCGGACTCCTTTTGCTTAATGGAAAATATTTTATTCCATTTAACAACGGCTGGGAAATACTCTTTTAGCTGTAAATTTATCCTTTTTACATTATCCTTGTTGTACACGTCTGTAAGCGGTACATCTTTATCCAATGCACAGTCAGCTAAAAATTGAGTTGCGTCAATATTGGAAGGTAAACAAGCTCTTAGCAGTATCTGCCAATCCTTGTTGTTGGGTTCTACAGTGTTACCTAAATCCCTGATGTATTTTTGGCTAGCAACTAAATCCTTCCTGGGGTCAGGAAATTCGGACACTATTGTTCTTAATTCCATTCTGGAAAATGGAGTGTACATGGCAATGTTCCTTATGGGAGTGGCTCCAGACACATCTGTTTTTCCATTGGGAACTGCTATTACCCTTACAGGAGCAATTCTAACAGCCTCTTCCTGTGTAGATTCTACTGCTTGTTGTGGTACAATTGTTTCAGTGTAGTGCATGGTGCCGTACTTACCCGTTGACACGACCTCACCTATCCCTCCGCTAGGGGCTTTCACTAATCTCGTGGGTGTCGCTGTGCCTACTGTGGTCTCTGCTATGGTGGCTGCAAGAGAGAGAGCTGAAATTGTTGCTGAATCGTCTTCTTGATCACACTCCTGAGGAAGGTTCAAAACAGGGTACATCTTGCACGGGTTAATACTTGCATGAGTTATTTGGTTAACATCATTAACATTTACAATGTTACTAAGAGTTTGTGTTTTACAACCCAGTGCGTTTCTCTCCGTAATCAACTTCTCTCCTGCAATGTATGGTGGAGGAGGAGCTGTGGCTATCAGCTTCCTGACTGCCCCAGATCCTGCCGCCAGAGCCAAACCTCTCTGTATCTCACCTTCCTGGTGCCATAACTGTAAAACAATCATGAGGTTGAATTCGTCTCTTTGTTGATTTTACGAGACATATCCTCCTCCTTAAATTTTGTAACACTTCTGGACTGAAGCTACCTATTCTTGGGAATTTGTCCCTGTCTTGTACAGTCATTCTCTCCCATTCATCACATAAAACCTCTGTGTGACTACCGTATTTTTCACACATTACATATCGTGCCGACCCAACTGGTCGGTTCTCTGAATCAACCCGAACCGAGGTTGATCGCCCCCTACCTGAACAAATGGCCCCCATAATCTGCAGGCGTTGCTTATTCCTCCTTGGATCTTTATCTCAAGGTTTTCAGCGAACCCTTACAAACAAACCAAGATGTCCTTGGGCAGGCCGGCGGTGGTGGTTTATCAAGTACCCCACTTACTTCTCGCCCACGTTGGCCAGTACTGCAATCACTGTAACCAGAGCTGCTGTACCCAACCTATGGCCCCTGTGAACCTTTATTTACTGGGGCGCGTTCCCCAGCAAGTATCGGTTGTTGGATAGTTCCTGAGTGACCAGCGAACTTCCCTTCCAAAAATAAAAAATTACACAAATCACGTCAGAATGTACAAATAGCGTTTGTGACCACTTTACTCTAATGGTATTAGGTCAGATTACTAACTACTGCACACAATTACGTGCGGTCCAATCGTTCAGTACACGAGCACTACTTGTCATGTACTGAAAGATCAATGGAATCGATGTTTCCGGCCGCGATTCCTTCAGCAAGAGCTTGTATGGCCTATATGGGTTCTGCACCAACACCCCAGGCGTTGTGCCACTGGACTTTTATAGCGGACCTCTTTGTCTATTTTACCTGTTACCTTATGACCTCCTGGTCTGTTACCTTATGACCTCCTGGTCTTGTTACCTTATGACCTCCTGGTCTTGTTACCTTATGACCTCCTGGTCTTGTTACCTTATGGTCCGCTATACTCTAATGCTCAAATATTATTTAACCAGGGATGCCTCCCTAGCCACCGTATATGTCACTTACACGTATGTCCCTTGACGAGTACCCGGCTTTCCTTTTGGTTCCACCTTAAAGTTATATAAACTTATGTATACAAAACCACACTCACTCAACACATGTACACTTTTGTTTCTATATCTATTTCTGCGCAGAAATTGTCTTTAGGCCAAAAGTGTTACCAATTAGGAGCAGGATCTGTTAAACTAAATTTCAGATTTTTCCAAAAATAGATTTGCGTTATTTACCGCGTCGCGTTATCTACCGCTGTGCGTTAATTATCGCCTTTGCGTTACTTCACTTTATCACAGCTTGAGCTACGTGGGCGTAACCGGACGCTACGTTGCGTAATGAACGCTGCGTGCGTCTGCCTTTGGATTGCGTACGCTAGTCTTTGTTAGCGACACGTGTACGCAATATAAAGATCCACCGTAACACAATTTCTATTTTTATCAATGTAAATGATCCCTGATCATCTACTGCAATTCACACTGACTGCCTTGTATCTCAGACAAACCGTGTGTTTGTTCTATACTTTAACTATCACCTCTACTATGAAATAACAGCAAATCTCTTTTTAGCACTTTCTATCAACTATAAAATTTGGCAAACAGGAATAGTGATATACGAAAATGAAACAGAAAATGCAGATATATGTAGGCGTGCGTGTATACGCAAGACAGAAGAGAAATAAACAGTTTTAAAAGACACAAGCGTTTTGTTCTTACTTCCGGTTCCCGGATTCCTTCAGCACTCTTTATCTAAGCGAAGCAGACGCTTATCCCGCCAGCACTATGAGACAATCTCCCACCCTTTGCTGGGGGATAATGTCTGCTGATCTACCTAGTGCAGATGTGAGAAGTATAGGACGAGTCCCCAATTGACAATGCTAAATTCCTTTGTCGTATAACAACCCTTTATGAAGTCTAAGAACACTGTACGCTGTTTACTTAAGAAGTACCGTAATGGTACGCTATTTGCGTAACGATCGCTCAGCAGTAAGCGAGACGCTCAAGCGTCACGTTCGCTCACGGCCCAGTGATCACAGGACACGTTATTGGCTATGACTAGAGTAATGATTCGCTATGGCGTAGCTCACGCTCGAGACCACGAGGAGGTCACCAGCGGTGCAGACGCTCACAACGCTATACCTTAATGTTTAAACCTTATACCAAAGAAATACACAGAATACCTTAATGTGAGTACAGGGTGTAAGTGCAACCTTGTGTAACCTGACTAACTACAAAGCTGCTTGAGCGTCACCGACGCTCAAGTGAACACTTAACGCTATAGAAAATACACAGATGCTGGTTTAGGTTCCAAAGCCTATTAACTGTATTATATCTAATATACTTGTAAAAGGGGATAACAGTACAAATGATACACTTCAATATAACAGAGACTTCCTAACCACAGAACTAAAATACAAAAAGACAATACTACTCTGACCTAAATGAAATACGATACAATACTATAATACTATGGGAGATATAAGAGACAAGAGGAGAGAGAGAGAGAGAGAGAGATAGAGAGAAATTGGCTCACAGAAAGACAATGATTACGGAGAGAAACTTACGCACAAAGGGTATGATCGCCTGCGCCTCGATATCCAGCTCCCGGCTATCAGCAGATAACCGTTGATGAGAGAGTGAGAGCTGGATGTGGTCGGCCTGCCTATTTATGCCCCACACACAATGCAATCTCCTGGTCCTACAATCCCATTGTCCATTGGCCGAAGGAATTCGGCCCTGCATCATAACAAAAGGTCATAGGGTGATTCATACAGGTGGGCTGTGACGATTTCCAACAGCTCAGGTGGGTGGGAAACTGGGTTTCCCGCCGCATACCTGAGTATGTGTAAATAATAGAAATGGACATAAACTTCTTATGTCCATAACTATTCGCACGAGCGATTAATACGCTCCAAACCAACACCGGAATATTGCTAATTAAATACTCTTCCGATGGGTACCAAACACTGCTGTATGATTCCTGTTAGACCCTTCGTACGATATAAAGAGGGATTCCTCAGCTCTGGGACATTGTATTTTAACCAAACTTTCAGAATCTATCAAAGGGACCATGATCTATAAACTACATTAATTGTGAAAATATGTAACGAATGAGTCGCACGCTACGACTATATAAACTCTACCGTAAATACGCATACCGCGCCTGCGAGTGCACGCTATTGCGGGTATGCGCCTTCACGGGAGAGCGTACGCACGCGCAGCGCGGACCAGTGTGCGGTGCAAATATGGCAACGTGCATTGAGACATTTTTCTGACTTTGACAGTAGGCACGTCAGACAGTCCGTACGTATACTGGCAGGAAAAAGAGGCAATTTGGAGGCCCTTGCAGAAACTGGCTTTATTTTACCTAAGTTGCCCACCCTCCAGTGTGTACTCCGAAAGAGTGTTTAGTGCAGCCGCTCACCTTGTCAGCAATCGGCGTACAAGGTTACTTCCAGAAAATGTGGAGAAGATGATGTTCATCAAAATGAATTATAATCAATTCCTCCGTGGAGATATTCACCAGCAATTGCCTCCAGAAAGTACACAGGGACCTGAGATGGTGGAATCCAGTGGGGCCGAATTAATAATCTGTGAGGAGGGGGATGTACACAGTGAAAGGGGTGAGGAATCGTACGATGAGGAGGAGGTGGACATCTTGCCTCTGTAGAGCCAGTTTGTGCAAGGAGAGATTGATTGCTTCTTTTTTGGTGGGAGCCCAAACCAACCAGTCATTTCAGTCACAGTTGTGTGGCAGACCTTGTCGCTGAAATGATGGATTTGTTAAAGTGTGCATGTCCTGTTTATACAACATAAGGGTGGGTGGGAGGGCCCAAGGACAATTCCATCTTGCACCTCTTTTTTCTTTCATTTTTCGTTGCATCATGTGCTATTTGGGGACTATTTTTTTGAAGTGCCATCCTGCCTGACACTGCAGTGCCACTCCTAGATGGGCCAGGTGTTTGTGTCGGCCACTTGTGTCACTTAGCTTAGCCATCCAGCGACCTTGGTGCACCTCTTTTTTTCTATGCATCATGTGCTGTTTGGGAACTATGTTTTTGAAGTGCCATCCTGTCTGACACTGCAGTGCCACTCCTAGATGGGCCAGGTGTTTGTGTCAGCCACTTGGGTCGCTTAGCTTAATCACACAGCTACCTCATTGCGCCTCTTTTTTTCTTTGCATCATGTGCTGTTTGGGAACTATGTTTTTGAAGTGCCATCCTGTCTGACACTGCAGTGCCACTCCTAGATGGGCCAGGTGTTTGTGTCAGCCACTTGGGTCGCTTAGCTTAGTCACACAGCTACCTCATTGAGCCTCTTTTTTTCTTTGCATCATGTGCTGTTTGGGGACTATTTTTTTGAAGTGCCATCCTGTCTGACACTGCAGTGCCACTCCTAGATGAGCCAGGTGTTTGTGTCGGCCACTTGGGTCGTTTAGCTTAGCCATCCAGCGACCTCGGTGCCAATTTTAGGACTAAAAATAATATTGTGAGGTGTGAGGTGTTCAGAATAGACTGAAAATGAGTGGAAATTATGGTTATTGAGGTTAATAATACTATGGGATCAAAATGACCCCCAAATTCTATGATTTAAGCTGTTTTTGAGGGGTTTTTGTAAAAAAACACCCGAATCCAAAACACACCCGAATCCGACAAAAAATTTTCAGGGAGGTTTTGCTAAAACGCGTCCGAATCCAAAACACGGCCGCGGAACCGAATCCAAAACCAAAACACAAAACCCGAAAAATGTCCGGTGCACATCACTACTTTACCTACTAACTGAGAATGTCCGTGAAACTTTATATTTCACCTGGATTATTAATCTATCTTTTCGGGGGTTTGATAACATGATTTGTGGTGAATCACACTGTTAATCAACTAAGAATTTTGTTTATTATTATTCCACCAGAGATCTGGGGTCTGATGTTTTTCTAGTTACAGAGCTACTAGAAGGATGTGAAGGGGGCATGTATAATTATGACTCTAGAGCAATGGGGTCTGGTTCTTATCACCAACAGAGATTAAGGTAGGAGAAGGGTATGCATTAGACTGAGACTTGAGGCTTGAGTTTCATCCATATTCAGTAATTGCAACAGAGTTGTCATTTTAACATTATTACTTCTATTTAACAATAATCCAGTGTTTGGAGGCTGAAGCGTTCATCTGATGATGGAACTGAACATCAACTCCATAACAATTTAAGGAAATAATGAAATTTAGACCAATGTCCACAGAGTGCTGTGGAACGCTTGATAAAAGCACTCTGCAACTAATATCTTCACTCACTTTTTCTCATACTCCATAGTGGCACACCGGAAAAATGAGCAAAGATTGTCTTCTATAGTAAATGGTAATGTGCGCAACCATACATCACGGTGATGTCTGACAGCATATTGTTCAGATTATTATTGTACTGCATCTCTGCCAGGTATGTACAACACAAGCCATTCAGTTATGTCAGGAGTATGTCTAAGTCTTTGGTGGTTTAGAATAAATGTGACTCGCTAATGAATTCTATGGTTATTGCATTATAGACTAATTACTGACAATCACACTGTAATGCTCTATGCATTGTAAATTGTCCATTAGAATGCAGTTTCATTTGTATAGCTGATACTATAATGGTCTCTGGATTGTCACTAGAGATGTGCAGTGGGCACTATTCGTGTTTTGTGTTTTGGTTTTGGATCTGGATCCTCGCTCGTGTTTTGGATATGGATTGGTTTTGCCAAAATCCCCCTTTGCGGGTTTTGGTTTTGGATCTGTATGATTTTTGAAAAAAACATAAAAACAGCTAAAATCACAGAATTTGGGGTAATTTGGATCCTATGGTATTATTAACCTCAATAACATTATCTTCCACTCATTTCCTGTCTATTCTGAACACCTCACACCTCACAATATTGTTTTTAGGCCAAAAGGTTGCACCGAGGTCGCTGGATGACTTAAGGCCCAAACACACTGTTCGATTTTGAGCTGAGAGCAGGTCACTTTTGGTGTGTTGAGCTGCTTTCAGCTCAAAGCCGCCCAGTGTGCATGGACAAGCAATGAGCGGTGAGCGCTGATGCACAATCCCGCTTCACTGTTGGCGGCTGCCGTTCATCTACTGGTATTACCAGTGGATGAACGGCGGGGTGAGCAGCTTTCCATAACGTCCTGCTATGGAAAGACGCTCACCCCCGCTGACATCGCTGGGCATGGGGGAAAAGCGCTCAGTGTGTATGCACTGAGCGCTTTTCAGCCCAGCGATGTCAGCGATCATCGCTATGCATACACGCTGGGCAAAAACGCCCAGTGTGTATGCACCTTAAGCTAAGCGACCCAAGTGGGCGGCACAAACACCTGGCCCATCTAGGAGTGGCACTGCAGTGGCAGACAGGATGGTAGTTTTAAAAACTAGACCCCAAACAGCACATGATGCAAATAAAAAAAAAAAAGAGGTGTAAGATGCCCTCCCACCCGCCCTTATGTTGTATAAACAGGACATGCACACTTTAACAAACCAGTCATTTCAGTGACAGGGTTTGCCACACAACTGTGGCTGAAATGATTGGTTTATTTGGGCCACCACAAAAAAAGAAACAATTAATCTTCCCACCAAAAAAGAAGCAATTCGGGGCACTGAGCTCCGTCTAGGCACCCCTTATTATCCCCTAAAACATATCCCACACACACCTGACACTTCTCCCCTGCTGCCTACCCAGTGCTTCTGGGTCCCATGGGGATAGCGCTGCGGAGCCGGAGAGCGCCCTGCCTGCTCTTGCAGGTTGCGGCCTATTCACTCAGCTGAGCCGGGACCTAGAGTGCCCTCTTCCCCCCCAGTACGGAGATCCCGGAGATCGGCCCTCTCTCGCCGCTCCTGGAGAAGCCGCTGACGGCTGGACCGTGTTGCTGCGCTCCCGCAGTCTCTCCCTCTGCTTCTGACCCCTGTGGAGTCCCATCAGGGAGCGGAGGGCTGTGGCGGGTGACTGGATGCTGGGCGGTGCGCGGTCTTCCTTCTCCATTGTGATGCACAGCGGCTGCGGATCCCGGTGCCTTGCTGATCGCCTGCCGGTGGTGGTGAGTGCATAAGCCCCCTTTCCAGACTCTAAGTTACCCGCAGACTCCCCTGCAGTAATTGATGGCCCGTAGAGCCCTTGGGGAGTGCAATTTCCTTCTGCCTGGGCTGCTCTCTAGGGTGGCGGCGGCCATTTTGAGACCCTTCCTCCACTCCTTTTAAGTGCAAACTGAGCCTGGAGGACAAGGGGGGGGGAAGGGGAGGGGGAGACCCTGGGTGTTGATCCACCATCAGGGCCCACATGGGAAATCATTCTGGATTTGGGGTCTGTGGGTGCATCTGCCCACACAGGCTAGTGGCTCACAACTGCAAAGCTGCTGCAGCTTTCTTGCAACTTCTGCCTCTGCTTTATGCCATATTGTCTCTGATGTTATGCCTCTGTGTGGGATTTAAAGCTTGTGCCTGAGGACTGTTATTGTTACTTGTTCTCCCTAAAGTCAAGCTGCCTTATATTACGTTTCTGGTGTCCGTATATCGACACCGCCTGTGAATTATTATCCTCTTTGGAAGTGTTGCTGACTCCATCTAGTGTCCGAACCTGGTACGTCTACCCTCATGCACATCCCTATTCAACCTACTGGGACGACGAGTGCTTAGCGATCCACAGCTGGGGGCATTGCCTTCTGTCACGTGATGTCTCAGTAACGCCAGACTAATGGGGGGGTCGTCGCTCACTAGGCATCTCTTGGTATGACATCTCACTTCTGATTGATACCTGTTTTAGACGTCCCCTGCACCTCATTGCTCTGCTTCATCACTGTGGTCATAAACAGGAAATCCTCCCACAAGAATAATACACCTCACTCACAGGACGTCTTGTCTCAACCTGACATGAGGCCATTTCTTCAGCCTACCCCCTCTTGGCACACTCAGGAGCAACCTGCCTCTAGCCCTTCATCTGCTCCATCTACCTCCCCGGACTCTCCGTCGGTGGTCGAACCATTTCCTGTGTCCCCTGCAAGTGGTAATGAGCTCACGGAGACCTTGACCTTCATCAAGTCCCTCCCAACTAAGTAGGATCTCCAGGATACCATTTGACGTGAACTTACAACTATTAGGGGTGACATCTCCCAACTCTCAGACAGAGTTGTTACCCTGGAGGAAGGTCAGGACTCCTTTGACACTCTTTTCAACTCTCTGAAAGATATAATTTCTGCTCAGTCTACGGAAATTCGGGCACTACATTCTAGGATGACAGATTTCGATAATAGGGGGTGACGGAACAATATCCGCATAAGGGGGCTGCCTGAAGATGTCCCGCAGTCCGGCTTGATAGATGCCCTTACCAAATTGTTTAACGACATCTTAGGAAATGATTCTAGTGATACGATTACTTTTGATAGAGCACATCGAGCTCTTAAACCTAGAGGACTCTCCACTGACAAACCCCGTGATGTCATTTGTCGCCTTCACTATTTCACTCAGAAGGAGGAAATCATGCGCAAAGCTCATCAGTTGGATGGCGTAGATTTCAACGGATCTGCGGTTCACATTTATCAAGACCTATCTTGGTACACCCTACAGCAGCGCAAAATCCAGAAGCCTCTCACGGATGAACTCCGTAAATGCCAACTGCAGTATCGCTTGGGATTCCCTTTCAATCTTCAGGTATCCCTGTCAGGAAAGCTTCATTTCCTCCATCACTATCCCGAGCTTGCATCATTCTGCTCGACCCTGGGTCTTCCGAAGATCGATTTACAAGACCGGGTAGGTGTCATCCCACAGTTTGAGCTGCCTATTCGCACTAATAGTCGCCCTTCTTGGCAGAAGGTACAAGGCGCGAAGAAGAGGTATTTAGACACGCCAATAATGTCTGACACTGGAAATACCTGACTGAACATTCGGTGAAATTTGACTACCTTTTCTATGCTGGACTCCAGTTGCCTTAAATGGCGGTGAGACCTTTCCTGATTACAGGATTGCTCCCTCGAGGTTTATATAAGTTTGTTCTTGTGTGGATTTTGTTTATCTTGTAACCATAGTGTGCTGTGATAAGCATCATGTACGTATGTTTGCCTTTTACTGTTCTACCATTTTGCCCTAGCTGGACAATACCTGGCCACAATGCTGAAAATGCCTGCATATCATGTCTGTGATGTCTTCATTTTCCTTACTTGATGAGCTTTAGCTTCCTAACTGACAATACAGCCTTATTGTCTGGCTATGTTTGTTAATATGTGGGCTCTATTTGCATTGTTTTCATAGTGTGGTATGTTACGCAGTCTATGCCTCTTTGGGATGTCTATATTAACACTATGGATGTTTTGCATATCCTTTCTAGGGTGCCTTCTGACGACAATTCCCTTGTTCCCCCACCCGCTTGTTATGTTGTTTCTTGGGACAGTGGTCTACTTCCTATGCCGGTGTTCCTACGGCAGGTTTTTCATTGTTCTCATTGATTGTTCTTTACTGTCTTATTTCCTTGTATTTTCTGTCTGTTTCCTTTCTGTTCTTCCCCTGTACCCCTCCATTATCCAGGGAACTGATACGAGTAACTCCTTCCCTAGTCATGTTGATGATGTTGGATAAAATCAAAATAGCCTCGCTCAATGCTCAGGGTCTTAACATTCCAGAAAAACGATCTAAGCTATTGAGATTCCTTTGGTCAGGTAGGATTGACATTGCTCTTATGCAAGAGACACATTTTAAAATTACTACTCATAGTCCATCCCTTTCTAATCGTTATTATCCAGCTGCTTTTTATAATAATAGTCTTGAGGAGAAGACTAAAGGTGTAGCAATCCTATTCTCAAAGCGACTTCACCTTTCGGAAGTGTCGGTACACAAAATAGTCCCGGGAGATTACTTCTACTAAACCGCTCAAATTTTAGACAAGACTATACTTTTATTGTTGTTTACGTGCCAAATAACGCACAATCTCAGTTTTTTACTTCCTATCTTACAAATATAGCCTCCTTAATGAACGGCATTATAGTAATGGGTGATGACTTTAATTGGGCCATGGATCCTCTCGTAGACACTTCTACTAATTCCCCTAGATTTTCAAAACATAAACATCAACAGGTCCGGAGAGCCTTTCACGAACTCCAGCTGGCCGATACCTGGAGGGTCTTACACCCTTCTGGACGAGATTATTCCTTCTACTCCCACCCTCCTTGGGTCTACTCCCTCCTGGACTATCTTTTCCTGAGCCATAGGCACCTTTCTTTACTTTTAGATGCGTCTATAGGACCAATCACCTGGTCGGATCACGCCCCTGTGAACATAACCCTTTCGGTTCCGCCCCACTCCCTTAGACATTGGTCGTGGCGTTTTAACGAATCTTTGCTGCAGGATGTGTACTGTAAAACTGAGCTTGATAAGGCGTTAGCCGATTATAT
The DNA here is from genome assembly GCF_028390025.1 of Pseudophryne corroboree. Lineage (NCBI taxonomy): Eukaryota > Metazoa > Chordata > Amphibia > Anura > Myobatrachidae > Pseudophryne > Pseudophryne corroboree. The sequence goes on from NC_086445.1 coordinate 534,051,882, forward strand.
AACTCTAAATGATTCACCAGATATCTCTAGGATTACACTTTGGGAGGCACATAAGTGCATTCTCAGAGGCAAGCTCATCCAACTTGGGTCACACTTGAAAAAACAAAAAGCTCAGCACATTGCACATCTCCTGCAGCAAATTGAACTTCTGGAGACTTCCCATAAATCCTGTCAGTCCGAGAAAGTGTATATAGAACTGACGGAGGCACGTGCTCAATTGAATAAATTACTTTCGTATCAAATTAAACTTTCTATTCGTAAATGTAAACGTCAGTATTATCAATGGGGAAACAAGCCTGGCAGCTTGTTGACCCGATCTCTCAGCACACAATATGCGGCATCCTTTATTAATTCAATGAAAGATGACAAGGGCCTACCCTTTTTTAAAACCCCTGAAATAACAAACTGCTTTCGGCAATATTACTGTACATTATACAACCTGGCCGCTAACACAAGTAATTCAGATCACCCTCCCTCATTCACACAAATTAGGGCTTATCTCTCATCTATGGCTTTTCCTATGCTCTTATCCCTGGCTAGGGAAGCATTGGAACTGCCCTTCACCCTCCATGAAGTTGAGCAGGCGATTTCCTTGTCTCCATCAGGCAAGAGCCCGGGCCCGGATGGTTTCACCATAGCATACTACAAAACATTTAAAGATACCCTTGCCCCTATGCTACTTCAGGCTTTTATCTCTGTTTCTGCTACTTCACATATTTCTCAACATTCCTTGGAGGCTCATATAACGGTTCTTCCGAAACAGGGTAAGGATCCTTCTGTGTGCTCCAGCTACTGAACTATTTCGCTTTTGAACGTTGATTTAAAGTTATTTTCCAAATTGATGGCAAATAGATTAAATAAACTGCTCCCTTCATTAATTCACCTGGATCAGGTGGGGTTCGTTCTTGGGAGAGAAGCCAAGGACAACACTACTAAAAAGGGTTGAATCTTATTCATTTGGCCTCTCAACGGCGGATCCCTACTATACTGCTTTCAACTTATGCTGAAAAAGCATTCGATAGGGTCAATTGGACTTTCATGAGGGCGGTGCTGGAGTGCATTGGATTGGGTCCCCTTGCTCTTCATGGAAGTTTGGCACTATACAAAACACCCACGGCTAGAGTCAGAGTGAATGGTTCTCTTTCAGATCCTTTCACCATCCACAATGGTACGAGGCAGGGATGTCCCCTATCCCGTTGATATTTGTTCTTTGCATCGAAGCCCTAGCCAGGGCAATTAGGGCTAATCCCCACATATCAGGCCTGCACATCGATGAAGAGGAATATAAACTAGCCCTGTTTGCGGATGGCGTATTAGCAGGCCCCCCAACAGTCCGGCCCGCCCCCCCAACGGCCGGACCGTAGGGGGGGCGGGCTGCGGCAGCTGCGTGACATCTCACACAGCCGCTACAGACAGCAGGTGTGACAAACAACTCCCGGCCGGCCACAGGAGCTGCGCTGGCCGGGAGTTACTCCTCACATACACTGTGCGATGCGTTTGTATTTGTGTGGGGGGAGGGGCCGGACTGACATGCGGGATGGACTAGCCTTATGCTGGGCGTCCCCCCGCATGCCAGGGAACATGATCGTAGCTGTGCTAAATTTAGCACAGCTACTATCAACTCGGAATGACCCCCTTAATGCATGAATTTGAGAATTTTAGTAATTTGTCAAATTTTAAAATAAATTTCTCAAAATCTAGTGCCCTTAATATTTCAGCCCCTTCTTCTACGATTGTAGGCCTCAGACAGGCATTTCCGTTTTCATGGTCCTCTTCGACCATAACATATCTGGGGGTTAAGCTAACACGAGACCCCGCCCACTTGTTCTCCATCAATTTTTTGCCGCTTCTTCGTACAATCCGAAATGACCTTAGCAGATGGCACTCTAAACAACTCTCTTGGCCGGGAAGAATGAATGTAGTTAAAATGAATACGCTCCCTAAAATAATCTATCTCCTTCAAACTCTGCCAATTTATATCCTTGAGTCTTGGTTTAAATCCATCCTGCTCCTGATCAGTCAATTTATTTGGTCGTGTAAGAGACCTAGAATTAAACACACTGTTCTAACACGATCCTCTTCCTCCGGGGGTTTCCAATTACCCAATATTAAGACTTTGTGCTGTCATTCTGAGCAGGATTCTGGATTGGACAAGGAATAGGAATGTTAAACAATGGGCAGTGATTGAAGGCAGCTATATGTGACGACACACTGAGATATTCCCTTGACTTCCCCAACTATCTAAAACTCCTTGTCCCCATCAGACGATTAATCCCCACTTTGATCTCATGGAAACTTTTGAGACGTTCTGAATATATATCCTCTGAATTTGGCCCACTGACGTCTTTTTTGGCTAATCCCAGCTTCCCCCAGGTCTTTCTCTTTCCTACTTTACAGGATGGATGGGTGCGGGTCTCTTCAGGGTCGGCCAGCTGGTAACTTCATATAGTGTTAGACAATTTTCTGAGATCCAAATTAAATGGGATATCCCACAAAATGATTTTTGGAAATATCTACAAATTCGGCACTTTCTGAACACGGATAATAGACTGAAATTAGCGGCCAGAGACTTGACACCTTTTTGAAAGGCTTTGCATGTCCCTTCAATCCCCTACCCACATAGTCTCTACTTTATATAAATTACTACAAAGTTCGAACTCTACCGCTATTCCTGATTATGCGTTGGCCTGGGAAAGAGACTTAGGTTTTACTATCCCCAAAAAGGATTGGGAATCTATATTTCTTAAAGCACATGCAAGTTCTGTTTGTATCCAGATTAGGGAGACTCGGTATAAAGTTTTAATGCGTTGGTATAGGTGTCCATCATTGCTTCATGCCATGTACCCTTCCATCTCCAATACATGCTGGCTCTGCTCTTCTGCAGTTGGTACATTGCTCCACGTGTGTTGGGATTGCCCCCGTTTGACTGTTTTCTGGGACAATGTTATTACAATATCGCAATGTATTTTAAACACAACAATCCCCACTGGACCAGCATTTTGGTTATTGGGCCATTCCCCAGTGTCGGTCTCTACCTACAAGAGGTCTCTTTTACGCCACCTCAGCAATGCTGCAAGATCGGTGATTCCGGCATTGTGGAAATCCCCTTCCCCCCTAAATGTAAAGATTGGTTCTTAAAATTGGATTACTTTATGAGCATGGAAGAATTATTGTTGTTATCATTGGGTAGACATACTGAATTCACGGCTATTTGGCTCCCTTGGCTTGAATTCAAATCGACCGATGCATATAAAAATTTCTTTCTATCCACTGCAACTGCATCCACAGATGTATTTTCCGACTAACGTTAGTTAATCTTGTATGATCCCTTGTGCCCCCCCCATTTTTCTTCTATATATTTTACTCGTTCTCTCTCTAATCTTCTATCCCCTATACAGTATATTATTTTGTCTTTAAAAAATTACTCCGAGTGGGTTTGTTTTTCCTGATGCTTGGTTGCTTGGTGAACTTCTTACTATTTGACTGTTCAGGGCTTACTTATGTCTATGCAATTTTAGGTGCCTGTTCTCGGATTTCTTTAAAAAAAAAATTATATTAAAAAAGAAGAAGCCATTCATCTCTTCTTGCACAAACTGGCTCTACAGAGGCAAGATGTCGTCCTCATCCTCACCCTCTGATTCCTCACCCCTTTCAGCGTGTACATCCTCCTCCTCCTCCTCACAGATTATTCATTTGTGTACTTTCTGGAGGAAATTGCTGGTAAATGTCTTCCTGGAGGAATTTATAACTGATTTTGATGAGCATCATCTTCTCCACATTTTCACTGACCAGCTGCACTAAACACTCCTTCGGAGTACACACTGGAGGGGGGGGGGGGGGGGGAGGTTCAATTTAGGTAAAATAAAGCCAGTTTGTGCAAGGGCCTCCAAATTGCCTCTTTTTCCTGCCAGTATACATATGGGCTTGCCTACTTGGATGCTGTCACCCATATACTCCTCCACCATTCTTTCAATGATGACAGCAATATATGCAGTGACAGTAGACATGTCAGTAATCATTGGGAGGTTCTTCAGTCTGGACCAGATGTCAGCATTTGCTCCTAACTGCCCTGCATCACCGCCAGCGGGTGGGCTTGGAAATTTTCTCCTTTTCATCGCAGCCCCTGTTGCGGGAGAAAATGAAGGAGGAGCTGTTGACGGGTTGCGTTCAGCTTGAGTTGACAGCTGTCTCACCAACAGGTCTTTTATCCTCTGGAGACTTGTGTCTCCTGGAAAGAGAGATACAACATAGGCTTTAAACCTAGGATCGAGCACGGTACCAAAATGTAGTGCTCTGATTTCAACAGATTGACCACCCTTGAATCCTGGCAAAGCAAATGAAGGGCTCCATCCACAAGTCCCGCATACTTAGCGCAATCGCTCCATCTTAGCTCCTCCTTCAATTTATCCAGCTGCTTCTGCAAAAGCCTGATGAGAGGAATGACCTGACTCAAGCTGGCAGTGTCTGTGAGGAAGAAGACCATAGAGCTGACTGGAGATGCTGAGACAAGCGACAGGAGACGCTGAGCTGGAGCAGGAAGAGGCACTGAACCGGAAGTGACGGAGCACGCGCACACACAGAGACGGAGCGGTCGCACCAGCAGGAGCCGCGATCCATGCCATGATTAGGGGGGAGCCAGCAGCCAGGGGGAATCCATCAGCCGGAGGAAGCCAACAGCCTGACGGGCGCAGGGGAAGAGGAGCAGAGGGGAGGGAAGCTGATCCAGGCAGCCACAGCAGCATGACCCACTGCCTGCCTGCACCACATCACAGCATCTGACAACAGATCGGAGGAGCAGATAAGTATCAACTTTTCCTTATTCAATTGTCTCCTTGTCCATTACTATATTATTAGGACGTCCCAGCAAGTCCCATTATAAGTCCCAGCAAGCCTCCCCCGCAAGCTGGTACTTGGAGAACCACAATTACCAGCATGCGGGAAAATAACGGGCCCACTGGTACCTGTAGTTCTACTACAAAAAAATACCCCAAAAAATACACAACACACACACCGTGATAGTACAACTTTAATTGACATACATGCACACTTACACACACACATACTTACCTATGTTGACACGGAGCACCTCGGTCCCCTTGTCCATGCAGAATCCACAGGGTACCTGTAAATAAAAATCATACTTACAAACAATCCGGCTTCGTTCTATCCTCTTCTTTAAGTTTGTAATCCACGTACTTGTTTAAAATAAAAAAACGAAAAACCTGGTCCACGCTACTGAAGGGGTTCCATGTTTACACATGGAACCCCTTTCCCCGACTGGCGGGACCCCCCGTGACTTCTGTCAGTGAAGGTACCGCCAGCCAATCAGGGAGCACCACATCATGGCACTCTCCTGATTGACAGTGCAGGAGCGCACAGCACATCAGGAGGAGCGCACTGGTTACAATGTAGTGTAGCGGCGCTCCATTATAACCAATGATGGGAACTTTGCGGTCTGCGGTTATCACATAAATAAAAACACACACATAAAAACACAATCTACTAATATACAGTACTTTGCACAATTATGACGGCAAATGTGGGGTGTTCCTTTTCAATAATATATAACCTGTTTCGTAGATCATCATCACAGGTATATATAATGGGCCCAAAGTAGGTATATAATTGAATAAAAATGTTCCTGAAACAGATATACAGTACACTATATAATAGCACCACTGCAACATGAATTCATATAAGCATATGCATGTTGATGGCCAGGCTAGTGACTAGGGACAGGACTCTCTGCAGGCAGCTGTCTCCTGGCCCCCGCTCAGGCCACAAGGCATCTGTATTTCTCTTCCTCCAGCATAGTATTAGAAGCCTCAGCATGATAACACCTCTTAATATCTTTAGTAATAGGGTGCAGTCCAGCAATTTGTGTATATATTGTACACTGGAAGGCAAGGCTCCTTTCCTATGGTAATGGCACCCCTCCTATTTACCCTCAGGTGTTTTAATTAGCAAGGTTCCTGCATTTACAGATCACATATTGATAAGAGCACTAACGTGGATGGGACTGGAATAATAATAATAATAATAATAATTTTATTTATATAGCGCTCTTTCTCCAATAGGACTCAAGGCGCTTAACAGATACACAGCATAATATAGTACAGAAAAATAATGAAGTACATTTTTCATAAAATACAGAAGCATGAAGATACTAAAAGAGATACTATGGAAATGCTTGAGTAAACAGGAAAGTCTTGAGTCTACTTTTGAAGGATTCTATAGTTGGGGCCTCTCGCACTGTGCTGGGAAGTGAGTTCCATAGAGTCGGAGCCGCATGACTAAAAGCTCGACCCCCAGATGAATTACGGTAGATTCTAGGTACTGCTAAAAGTCCTTCATCTACAGATCGCAGTAATCGAGTGGGGCAGTATGGGATCAGAAGCTGTTTCAGGTACCTTGGGCCTTGGTCATGTAATGCTTTGAAACTCAGTAAGCCAATCTTGAAGAGGATTCGCCATCTTACAGGCAGCCAGTGAAGGGAGTAGAGGATGGGTGTTATGTGGCTGGAACGGGGCTGGTTGGTTAACAGCCTGGCAGCTGTGTTTTGCACCAGCTGTAAGCGTTGCAATTCTTTTGCTGGTAGACCAAGGTAGAGGGCATTACAGTAGTCTAATCGAGATGATACAAATGCATGTATGACTTTTGGCATATCATCTGAGGGAATTAAGTGCTTGATTCTGGCTATGTTCCTCAGGTGAAAGAATGAGGATTTGATTGTGGCTGATATCTGATGTTTAAGTGTCAAGCCATCATCCAGGACAACGCCAAGATTCCGCACATGATCACTGGTCTGTAATTCTGAATCCCCGAGTGTAAGTCCAGTTGGTTGGCTATGCTGCAGTCTTGTCCTTTGATGTTGCGGTCGTATTATAAGGACCTCTGTTTTATCCGGGTTCAGTCGCAGCCAACTGGCGCTCATCCACTCCTGTAGTTCAGCTAGACAGCCATTCAGGGTTGCTACTGGGTTATCAGTGCCCGGAGCAAAGGACAAGTACAGTTGTGTATCATCTGCATAGCAGTGGTAGACCAGGCCATGGCGCCTGATTATTTCGCCCAATGGGAGCATGTATACTGCAAAAAGCATGGGGGATAGTATAGAACCTTGTGGGACACCACATGGCAATGGCACTGGTGGTGATGAGTATAATCCAGATGATACTCTCTGTGACCTGCCTGTGAGAAATGATTTGAACCAGTTTAGGACTGTGCCATCCAGACCACAGAAGTGTATCAGTCGCTCAATCAGAAGCCCGTGGTCCACGGTATCAAATGCTGCCGAGAGATCCAGAAGGATTAATATTGAACAGTCACCTCTGTCTTTTGCCATCAGAAGATCATTTAACACACACACCAGGGCTGTTTCAGTGCTATGTCTTCTCCTGAATCCTGATTGAAATGGATCATAAATATCATGGGTTGTCAGGCGAGTTTCCAGTTGATTTGCAACCACTTTCTCAATAACCTTTCCTAGGAAAGGAAGGTTTGATACCGGTCTGTAGTTGGACATGCAGTCGGGATCTAAATTAGGTTTTTTAAGAAGTGGTCTAACAATTGCTTCCTTTAGGGGTCCAGGAAAAATGCCTGTCTGAATAATGCCTGTCTGAATAATTTATAATGTTTTTCCTCTCTATGATCATGTGGTGCAGAAAGCCAGGGTTGCAGGAAAGAGAACTCCCAGTGGAATTGCAGCGATAATGCTGCAGAAGACAGGGGGAGCAGTAGCAGAAGGCACCCTGCAGTCACTTCACAGCCAGCCTCTCCCCAGTTACCAGCCACCAGTATTTGCACACTTTTCCCAGCAGTGCTTTGCAGGACGTGGTCACGCACACAGAAATAAGGGAAGGGGAGCAAAACCATGGAAGGGAGAGAGGAGGAGAAGGGAGGGAGTGGCTGGCTGTTATTGGCTGGGAGAGCTCTCGCCTTCACATGCACAGCACATGTCTCATGACATCTCTCATCCCCGAGGTTGTCTTACTCTGCTGGGGGATGAAATAATGCGGAGCTCCTGTATGTTACAGCCACCCCATAATCTGTCCCTGGCTCTGCCGGAGTCATTTCTCTATTCTTGCTGCCCTCCACTCTTCTTTTCCCTGACAGCTGGAGCCTGGAGGGAAATGCTACCACGGCTCCAGGAGTTCCACCACTGATGCAGATGTAACCAACCTCTGGTCCTAAAGCTGTAAAATTACAGCGGCACATGGGGCATACACACCCTCCAACATTTTACACATAAAAATCGGTACAAATCAGGAAAGGGTGTGTGGCCACAGGTAAAGGGGACGTGGCCATGCCCCCTTTCCTATACTTTTAATGGGAATTTGGAGAGTCAAAAATCGGTACAGACCATAAAAGAAAAGGTACTGTACCTGGCAAAAAGGTACAGTTGGAGGGTATGCGCATATGGCACTATGCCCCACTGCCCAGCCCGCTACTGGGTTTCGGAAAGTTGCAAGTGTTGCAATGCATATCTGTACATGAAATTTGTCAGTGTAATATATTTTATATGTTTTTCAGTAATGCGAAAGAAACAAAGTTTGATCTGTTGGAAGTTTTACCTTTCATAGCACACACCAGGTTGATTTATGCAGGAAGGTGTCACTATCCTGACTAAATTCCTCTTGTCTTGTGACTTACCTATACTATAACTCCTGCAGTTCAATCTATCCTGCATGCTAGGTTTAGCCCAAGTCACAAGTTTCAAGTATGTTCTGCTTTGCTGAGTTCATTACCTGAGAAGTCTGCTCAGCATAACAAGCTGCAGTCTGTTTCACTTGCTGCTGAAACTCCTGATTAGCCACCTGAAGGAGAATTCACCTTTTTGAGTTACAGTATCTAAAGGATCCTGTGTTCAGCAACTGGTCTCTCTGCTCATCGCTCCCAGTTGGCAGTGAAGTCTGTACATGCTATCCCTGTACAACATTTTGTGTATTATCCTAAGTGTGTCTCACCACAGAGCTCTGCTTCCACTCAATATTCTAACTCACAGACTGCATGCCAGAGTTCCCTCCAAAACACAGACATGGCCACAGCCATGTTGGATTCAGCCAGCTGACTCTCAACAGCCAATCCAGACACTGCTCTAAGACCAATTGATCAGAGCATCCAATCATCAAACATTCAGCCTTATAAGTTCCACTTCCTGGCTGGCTCAAATTGCCAGTACATCGTCACTTATGCTGAAGTAACAGCTCTGTGCTGAGCTCCCAGGTACTTTGTATCTGTACATACCCAGTTTGTCTGACTCTAGTTCCAGTCTGGTTTATGCAAGTCTCCAACTACCAGTGTGTTCCAGTCTGCTTTAATATAGACTTGCTTCTAGCTACTCACTGGTTCCAGTCCGGTCAGTTACCAGTCCCAGTCTGGTAAATAGTACCAGTGTCTTCCAAATCCAGCCTGGTAATTAAGTGGACTAGCATCTAGCAAGTTTCAGTTTTATACACACCTACGGCCATTCACTCACTTTCACCTCTTGCTTCAGCACCCCACGCCTTCCCAAGCCAGACCCAACCCTCAGGCGTGACAAAAGGTCACCTGGTGGTGAATGGAAGAAGATAGTGAGAACAAACAAGTGGCAGAGACAAAGGTGGTCAGTGAGTTATGAGTGCAGAGAAGAGTTGCACTATATGCACAGAACTAAATGCAGATATTCTCCTGTATGCATCTATGTGACCGCAGCTCCTGACACAATGCTTACGGATATTACCATCATCATCAGGCCCACCATCAAGGTGGGACGGTGGGTACTCTAGTCCCGGGCCTGGATTGAGATGGGGCCTGGGTGGTTGTAGTGAGGATCAGGGGGGCAGGTCAGCTGCCTGCCTGTGGTCATATTCTCAATACAGGGTTGGCTGTGAGCCAATCAGAGTTCACGGACCGACAGCCAATCAGGGGCTGGCATTAGGCAGCTCCTGATTGGCTGCTGGTCCGTGAGATCTGAGTGGCTCACGGCTGGCTCTGTATTAAGAATATAACCACGGTTCTATCCCTTCATGGCTGCAACTGCCTGCCGACGCACAGGCCCTCTGATCCTGTCTACAACCACCCAGTCCTCCTCAAGAGGTAAAGTTTGGGGAATGCAGGGAAGGGGGGGATCGGACAGTGTGTGTTGGTGGTGATGGTGGTGTGGGGGGCTGCCTTGTGAAAGATAGTCCAGGGCCCCATCATTTCTGATGGCAGCCCTGATCATCATTATCAACACATTCTTGCACCAGCCCAATATCTACGTCAAGAGATCCAGCTGAAATTAGACGGATCTCTGCATAAGAACAACCCAGCATACTGTACCTCCCAATTTAGCCTACACACCCTAAGTGAACTTAATGGGACGTTTGCACATAGGCTAACACCTAGAAGCAGCTCTTCATCTACAAGTGGAGATATGACACACATATGAGTATTGTAAAGCTCTGGTTGCTCAAAGTTGTACTCACTTGGTTACAGAGCATGTGCTGTCCAAAATGGACTTGCCTGCAACTCAGCACCAGTACAGTAAAACAGACACAAGGGAATACATTTGGTGAGATAAAGAGTGTCAGATTCGAGGCATGAGGGCATTCAACAAAAGGAGGAGATAAGGAGGATCAGGCATGAGTCAAGACTACAAATATAAGGTGAGGTGATTGGTTGCTATGATCAACTTCTCCACTTGATGTTGATACATCTCACCCTTGAAAGAGATAGTGAAGATGGTGACCGGAAACCAACATTGCAGCACCCATTAAAGATTGGGCCTGGGAGAAGTTTCCAAACATTAAAAGGATAAACAAATACAAATGTCATGGACCACCGGGGTGACTAATGGAGTTTCCCCCCGCCCCCCCAGGAGGCAAAGCAGCAGGCAGTTCTGTGGTCTTTAAAATGTTGCAAAGTTACAGTTAACAAATTATTATTACAAATATGTAAGAGAGTCTTTGTGGTTGATTGTACAAGGTTTGATGGTACAAATTTGTAGGTTGATACATTCAGTTCGGAGAAGAAAAGAAATCTCATAGCACCTGTGTCTGTATCTTAATACTGTACATAAAGAACAAGTAGAAATGGCGAACAAAAGGGACATGGAATGCATGAGGCAGATTATTTCTGCTTGTGTTTGCTCCTAATTCTTGGGACTTCTGAAATAGCTCTTCCTCCCCCTCCCTAACAGGCACACACGCGCTTATCCTTTAAATATCCCCATTTAAATGCAGATTTCTAGCCTCAGCTGCGTTGACTTTCATGTGAAGAAAAGTAAGGAAATGGCAAGTAAAATAAAAGAGAAGAGTTTGGAGAGACAGAAAAATTACCTTAAAGGGATATCATACTTTTTTTTTTTTTACAGATTTGGCTTCTTTGGCATGCCTGTTAAATTAAGGGTAGTTTCTGTTTTTTGTGTGTAGTTTTTACTCAAAAAGCATACATTTTTTACATGACAATTATTCTTTTAAACATTTTTGCACACTATCATATTTTTTACAAGATGAAAGTATAAGTGACCAGGATGGTCCAATACAGTTTCAATATCTGGATACAACTCAGCTAAAAATAATAATAATTAAAAAATAATAATAATAATAATAATAATAATAATAATAATAATAAGTCCGGCACTGCTGGATTCTTACTTTCTTATAGCTAATAATCAACTGCATTTAGGGTACAGTTAAGAAATAGTCTCACTGTCTTGGGTGCACTTCCTGAAGGAGTACCCATGCAACATTTAAGTTGCACTTCCTGATGGAGTACCCATGCAACATTTAAGTTATATACAGATCAATTAGCATTATTCTGCACTATCCTCATCAAAGTCACAGCCTATTCTTAGTTCACTATTGTTTCTCTCAAACTCCCTATCATGATCTCTCTAACACCCCTTCCACATCAAAGTTATAATCCAAGTTATTGCTTGGGCAACCCGGGTCCAAGTTTGGTGTGAAAAGGATTACCCGGGCGGGTTGTGTTACACAGGAATCTGACACAGGTAACTTCTACTGTCAAACCGGCCACTGACCCAGATAACATGCGGTGTGAATTATGTGACCCTGATCGCCTGCACTTGGGCATGATGTTATCTCCGAGCGCCGGCAAAGGGAAGACTTGGCAGCAAGCACGGTCCAGTCTGCAGTTTCAAGCAGGTGGACACAGCTTGAAATGGTGTTCAGTACCAAAGCTTGAAAATTAAAATGGTGTGAAAGGAGTATAACGTCACATTTTTTTTGGTCTGTCTCATTTTTTTTTATGTCTCAGTGCTACAGTAGATGTATCAACCTAGTTTTGCTGTAAATCATCAGAAAACTGCCATTTGTAGTGGATTCCTGCATTTGTTAAGGAAGTTAAGGTTCCAATATAATAATTCCCATATTCAGATGCTAGTAAAGTTTTGTATATTTGGGGCCAAATTGCTAGAATGCAACCTTTGCCAAATATTTCCAGTAGACATCTAAACTGGCTGTTTTCTGAGGAGAGGGAAATTTATGATCATATTTGTCAGTGAGATCTTCATGAAAATGAAGTGAATAAAAGACTCCAGATGCTGCTATAATATAGCTGTCGGCTGAGCACGTGCTTTCCTCAGTAAGAGTGATGATGACAATTATTCTGTGAATATTTTGCCCATAGATAGCATTGGTAAAGATGTCAACAATAAGTTGAAGGAATATGGGTTGCTTCCACCATGACATAGACAAGATTTTATGTCATCCTGTGGGTGAACCATCTAATCTGCTTAGACAGAATAACTTAGTTACACCAAGGAGAATAGACAGTTTGGAATAATCAATTTCAGGTAACATCAGTTGACTTACAGTACATAAATATTGTGAGGAGTAATACTCTGACTTGTGAACATTGAAGGCAAGGGTGTAGCTACTATCGGTGCATGGAGTGCAGTTGCCATGGGGCCCAGAGCTGAAAGGGGCCACCTTCCCTGTTACAGTTGCATGTGTTATATACATTTTTCACTATTGGGTGGTACAAAGGGGCTCTTACATACTTTTGCCTTGTGACCTGCAATACATCCAGGTATGCCCCTGGACCTGCTCATTGTAATGTGGTATAAAATGAACTGAAGGGAATTATAATATTACATAATATGAACTGGGGAACTATAATGTGGCACAATATGAAGTGGAGGCACTACAGTGTGGCATAATATGAACAGGGGGTACTGTAATGTGGTTTAATAAGAACTGGGTAAACTGTCATATTGTGGATTGGGGGTACTCTGTTGCATAATGTGTACTGGCAGCCCTATAATGTAACATAACGTGAACTAGGACACTATTATGGCTCATAAAATAAACTTGGGCACTACTGTGATTCATAAAATATACTAGGGCACTACTATGGTTCAAAAAATGAACTAGGGCACTATTATGGGGCATAAAACTAAACCTGCTGCTGTGAGGAGTCTCTCTAGAAGCACTGGAACAGGGGACCCTTCAAAATGTTGCTATGGAGCCCACAAAGTTCTGGTTACGCCCCTGATTGGAGGCTACAAGACAAATCTGAACTAGTTACAGAAAGAAGAATATACATTTTAAATGCAATGTTAATTCTCTTAATATTTGCATTTTCAGAATCTCAGTTTGTTTGTGTGAAAAAACTTTAATAAGAGAATTTGCTTTACCATGTCTTTATTCAAATCTGTGCATGTGAACAAAATGAAACTAAAGATATGCGCCAACCTCTGTGTCTTGGTATTGGTTTTTGATCTGTATCTCCTTCATGCTCTAGATCTGTATTTTGTTTTGCCAAAACTAGAGTTTTGCGGCGGGCACTTTTCGTGTTTTGTGTTTTGGTTTTAGATCTGGATCCCTGCTCGTGTTTTGGATCTGGATTGGTTTTGCCAAAACCACCCTTTCAGGTTTCGGTTTTGGTTTTGGATTAGGATGATTAAAAAAAGAAAAGAAAAGAAAAGATAAAAACAGCTAAAATCACAGAATTTGGGGGTAATTTTGATCCTATGGCAGGGATGGGGAACCTTCGGCCCTCCAGCTGTTGTTGAACTACACATCCCAGCATGCCCTGCAACAGTTTTAGCATGTCCAAATAGCAAAACTGTAGCAAGGCATGCTGGTATGTGTAGTTCAACAACAGCTGGAGGGCCAAAGGTTCCCCACCCCAGTCCTATGGTATTATTAACTGCAATAACATTCATTTCCACTCATTTCCAGTCTATTTTGAACACCTCACAATATTGTTTTTAGGCCAAAAGGTTGCACTGAGGTCGCTGGATGACTAAACTAAGCGACACAAGTGGGCGGCACACACACCTGACCCATCTAGGAGTGGCACTGCAGTGTCAGACAGGATGGCACTTTTAAAAACTAGGCCCCAAAGACTACATAATGCAAAGAAGAAAAAGAGGTGCAAGATGGAATTGTCCTTGGGCCCTCCCACCCACCCTTATGTTGTATAAACAGGACATGCACACTTTAACAAACCAATCATTTCAGGGACAGGGTCTGCCACACAACTGTGGCTAAAATTATTGCTTTGTTTGGGCCCTCACCAAAAAAGATGCAATTAATCCCTCCTTGCACACCCTGGCTCTACAGAAACAAGATGTCGTCCTCATCCTCCGATTCCTCACCCCCTTCAGAGATTACATACTCATCCTTACAGAGTATTAACTCGTCCCGCTGAAATCCACCACAGGTCCCTGTGTACTTTCTAGAGGCAATTGCTGGTAAAGGACTTCCTGGAGGAATTTCTAATTCATTTTGATGAACATCATCTTCTCCACATTTTGTGGAAGTAACCTCCTATACCGATCGCTGACAAGTTTACCGGCTGCACTAAACACTCTTCCAGAGTACACCTGGAGGGGGGCTACTTAGGTAAAATAAAGCCAGTTTGTGCAAGGGCCTCCAAATTGCCTCCTTTTCCTGCCAGTATACATACGGACTGTTTGACATGCCTACTTGGATGCTGTCACCCATATAATACTCCACCATTCTTTCAATGTTGACAGCAACATATGCAGTGACAGTAGACATGTCAGTAATCGTTAGGAGCTCCTTCAGTCCGGACCAGATGTCAACACTTGCTCCTGACTGCCCTGTGTCACTGCTAGTGGGTGGGCTCAGAAATTGTATCCTTTTCCTCGCAGCCCCAGTTGCGGGAGAAAATGAAGAAGTAGCTGTTGACGGGTCATGTTCCGCTTGAGTTGACAATTGTCTCACCAGCAGGTCTTTGAAGCTCTGCAGACTTGTGTCTGACGGAAAGAGAAATACAGTGTAGGCTTTAAACCTATGATCGAGCAAGGTTGCCAAAATGTAGTGCTCTGACTTCAACAGATTGACCACCCTTGAATCCTGGCAAAGTGAATGTAGTGCTCCATCCACAAGTCCCACATACTTAGCAAAATTGCTCCGTATTAGCTCCTCCTTCAATTTCTCCAGCTGCTTCTGCAAAAGCCTGATGAGGGGAATAACCTGACTCAGGCTGGCAGTGTCTGAACTGACTTCACGTGTGGCAAGTTCGAAGGGTTGGAGAACCTTGCACAAGACGGAAATCATTCTCCACTGCGCTTGAGTCAGTAGCATTCCCCCTCCTTTGCCTAAATAATAGGTGGATGTATAGGCTTTAATGGCCTTTTGCTGCTCCTCCATCCTCTGAAGCATATAGAGATTTGAATTCCACCACGTTACCACCGCTTCAGGTGATGGCAGGGCAGGTTCAGGAGTGTTTGCTGTGCTCCAGTCTTCAACACACAGTGGCTGAATGCCGAAAGTGGCCCGCAATTTTTCGGGCCATCGACAGCATCTCCTGCACGCCCCTGTCATTTTATTTTAAATTCTGCACAACCAAATTAATTGTATGTGCAAAACATGGGACGTACTGGAATTTGCCCAGATGTAATGTATGCACATTATTGGTGGCGTTGTCCGATATCACAAATCCCTAGGAGGGTCTAAGTGGGGTAAGCCGTTGTGCGATGATGTACCTCATTTTTCGTAAGAGGTTGTCAGTGGTGTGTCTCTTATGGAAACCAGTGATACACAGCGTAGCCTGCCTTGGAACGAGCTGGCGTTTGTGAGATGCTGCTACTGGTACTGCTGCTGTTGTTGCTGCAGGAAGCAATACATCTACCCAGTGGTCGGTCACAGTCATGTAGTCCTTAATTTGCCCTTCTCCACTTGTACAAATGTCCATGGTTAAGTGGACACTGGGTACAACCACATCTTTCAGGACACTGAGGACACTTTTGTTAATGTCCCTGTACAGTCCGGGAATAGCTTTCCTAGTGATGTGGAATCTAGATGGGATTTGGTACCGGGGACACACCCACTCCATCAATTGTCTAAATCCCACTGCACTAATGGCGGATACATGTCTAACACCAACATAGCTGTCAAGGCCTCAGTTATCCGCTTTGCGACAGGATGACTGCTGTCATATTTCACCTTCCTCCAAAGGACTGTTGGACAGTCAATTGCTTAGTTGAAATAGTACAAGTGGTCTTCCGACTTCCCCTCTGGGATGACAATTGTCTCCAAGCAGAAACAAAAGCAGTGGCAGCAGCAGCAGCAGTAGGCATAACACTTAAGGATCCTCCGGAGGAATCCCGGTCAGTGACATGCTCTGCAGGACTATGGACGTTCCTGACTGAGGAGTAAAATGACTTTAAGGGAGTTGGTGGTGTGGCTTGCAGGAGCTTGGGTACAAGAGGAAGAAGGGATTTAGGTGTCAGTGGACTGCTTACGCTCTTACCCAAAGTTGCTGAACTTGACGATAACTTCTGATGAATGCGCTGCAGGTGAAGTATAAGGAAGGATATTCCTAGGTGATTAACGTCATTACCCCTACTTATTATGGATTGACAAAGGCAACACTCGGCTTGACGCCTGTTGTCCGGATTTGTGGAGAAATATTTCCACACTGAAGAGGTGGCTTTTTTGGTATTTTGCCCAGGCATGACAATGGGGTTCTCATGGACAACAACTGTCTCCCCCGGTGCCTGATTTAAACAAATTATATCACTATCAGAATCCTTATCGTCAACTTCCTCCTCAATGCCAGCAACACTCATATCCTCATACTGGTGTACTTCAACAGTGACATCTTCAATTTAAATATTAGAAACTGGACTGCGGGTGCTCCTTCCAGCACTTGCAGAGGGCATGCAAATGGTGGAAGAAGCCACTTCTTCCTGTCCAGTGTTGGGAAGGTCAGGCATCGCAACCACTGACACACTTGGACTCTCCTTGGGGATTTGTGATACCATCTTAGAACGCACAGTTCTTTGCTGTGCTTTTGCCAGCTTAACTCTTTGCATTTTTGTAGCGGGAGGATGAGGGCTTCCATCGGCATGTGAAGCTGAACCACTAGTCATGAACATAGGCCAGGGCCTTAGCCGTTCCTTCCCACTCCATGTCGCAAATGGCATATTGGCAAGTTTCTCCTCAGACCATTTAAATTAAATTTTTTGGGTTATTTTACTGAACTTAAGCTTTTTGGATTTTACATGCCCTCTACTATGACATTGGGCATTGGCCTTGGCAGACGACGTTGATGGCATTTCATCATCTATGTCATGATTAGTGGCAGCAGCTTCAGCACTACCAAATTTCTGTTCTCCATTATTTTTCTGGAGTCATATAACACAATGGGGGATCATTCCGAGTTGATCGTAGCTGTGCTAAATCTAGCATAGCTACGATCTTCTTCCCTGACATGCGGGGTGATGCCCAGCACAGGGCTAGCCCGCCCCGCATGTCAGTCCGGCCCCCCCACGCAAAAGTGCAAAGGCATCGCACAGCGGCGATGCCTTTGCACTTCAAGAGTAGCTCCTGGCCAGCGCAGCTGTAGCGTGCTGGCCGGGAGCTACTCATCGCTCCCCGGCCAGCAGCGGCTGCGTGTGATGTCACGCAGCCACTGCGACCCGCCCCCCGTTCGGTCCAGACATGCCTGCGTTGGCCGGACCAAACCCACGAAATGGCAGCCAAACGTCGCCGTTCCGCCACCTCCCGCCCAGTGATCGCCTCTGCCTGTCAATCAGGCAGAGGCGATTGTATCCCTGGTACGGCCTTTGGCTGTCTGGCATGCGCAGAAGGGACCCGTTCGCTCTGCTGCGTTAAAACGCAGCAAGTGAATGGGTCAGAATGGCCCTTATATGCGGCACAGGAGAGTGTACCCCTACAAACCCTGCAAAATTATTTGGATTGAATATTAATAACCCCTTTATTTGTAGTAAATAATATACAGCACAGGAAAGCACCACTGGACTTATGTGGCAGTACCACTGGACTTGACTTATACGGCAGAACCACTGGACTTATACGGCAGTACCACTGGACTTATACGGCAGTACCACTGGACTTATACGGCAGTACCCCAGGACTTATACGGCAGTACCACTGGACTTATACGACAGTACCACTGGACTTATATGGCAGTACCCCATGACTTATATGGCAGTAGCTTGGATTTATACGGAAGTACCCCTGGACTTATACAGCAGTACCACTGGACTTATATGGCAGTACCACTGGACTGGATTTATACGGCAGTTCCCCTGGACTTATACAGCAGTACCACTGGACTTATATGGCAGTACCACTGGACTGGATTTATACGGCAGTTCCCCTGGACTTATATGGCAGTTCCCCTGGACTTTTCGGCAGTACCACTGGATTTATACGGCAGTACCACTGTACTGGACATATATGGCAGTACCCCATGACTTATATGGCAGTACCACTGGACTTATACGGCAGTTCCCCTGGACTTATATGGCAGTTCCCCTGGACTTTTCGGCAGTACCACTGGATTTATACGGCAGTACCACTGTACTGGACATATATGGCAGTACCCCATGACTTATATGGCAGTACCACTGGACTTATACAGCAGTACCCCTGGACTGGACTTATATGGCAGTACCACTGGACTTATACGGCAGTACTCCTGGACTTATAAGGCAGCACCACTGGAGTTATGGCAGCATAGGACACCACCACTGGACTTATGGCAGCACAGGACACCACCACTGGACTGATGCAGCACAACACAGCACCACTGTACTGGACTTATACAGCAGCACCACTGGACTTATGGCAGCACAGGGCACCACCACTGGACTGATGCAGTACAACACAGCACCAGTGAACTGGACTTAGGAAGAGGATGTGTGAGTGGTAACTCACCGTTTTCTGGAAGTGTCAGGAAAAATGTAGGCGTGCTCAAGTGTTTTCAGGGAGGGTGTGTGACGTCAGCTCTGGACAGCCTGTTTGTATCGCACTGTAGGAGTAAGTCTTGAGTTACGCACAGACTGCATAAACTGGAAAAATCATTAGATGGTGAGTGAGTTGCTAATGGATATGCAGATGTCTGCTGTCTTGCAGAATTTTCGCATGACTTACACATGCATTCACACACTTGCACGGGGTGGGTTTGCACTCTCTCTGGGCAGCAACGATCTGATCACAGACCTCTGCAAATTTGCAGCACAGCAATCAGGTTTGAATTAGACATTTAGGGGTCTATTTACTAAGCCTTGGTTGGAGATAAAGCGGATGGAGATAAATGATTAGCCAATCAGCTCCTAACTGCCATGTCACAGGCTGGGTTTGAAAAATGACAGTTAGGAGCTGAATGGCTCGTACTTTATCTCCAGTCACTTTATCTAAATCCAAGGCTTAGTAAATAGACCCCTTAGTTCCTACAGTATTATCAATAACAATAATTTACAGTCATTTTCATTCAAGTTTGACCACCTCACATCTCACAATATTAGTTTCATCCAGTTTAGGCCAAAAAGTTGCACCAAGGTAGCTGGGTGATTAAGCTAAGCGACAGCAGTGGGCAGCACAAACATGTGGCAGTTCAACTTCCATAATGGCACATCTAGGAAACAGAATGGCACTGCAGTGGCAGACAGGATGGCAGTTTAATAAATGTTTGTTGTCTGCACAAAAAGACAGTCAGCAATCCTTCAAACAATGCACAATGCAAAGAAAAGAGATGCAAGATGGAATTGTCCTTGGGCCCTCCCACCCATCCTTATGTTGTATACATTAAACCGGACATGCACAGTTTAACAAATCAATCACTTCAGCTACAAGGACTGTCACTTGTGGCTGAAGTTATTGGTTTGTTTGGGCCACCACAAAACAAGCAACTAGTGGGAAGCAGACTCTGGGGTCTATTCATGAAGCAGTGAAAATAGTGGAGAAGTGAGCCTGTGGAGAAGTTGCTCAGGACAACCAATTAGCTGCTCCATACAATTTTATAGTATGCAAATTATAAATGTTACTTCAATGCACAATGGCCCTCATTCCGAGTTGTTCGCTCGCTGCTAATTTTAGCAGAATTGCTAATAGGCTAAAATCCGTCAGTTCTGCGCATGCGTATGCATCTCAGGGCGCACGCGCTAAGCAAATTTACACAAAACGATGCTATTTTACTCACAGGCGAACAAAGCTTTTCAATCGCTCTGCTGATTGACAGAAAGTGTGAGTTTCTGGGCGGAAACTGGCCGTTTTCAGGGAGTGTGCTAAAAAACGCAGGCGTGCCAGGTAAAAACGCAGGAGTGTCTGGAGAAACGGAGGAGTGGCTGTTCGGATGCTGGGCGTGTTTGTGACGTCAAACCAGGAGCTAAACGGACTGAGGTGATCGCAATCTAGGAGTAGGTCTGGAGCTACTCAGAAACTGCAAGGAAATTGCTTTCGTTAGCAATTCTGCTAATATTAGCAGAATTGCTAATCTTTCGTTAGCAATTCTGCTATGCTAAAATACACTCCCAGAGGGCGGTGGCTTTGCGTATGCATTTCTGCTAAAAGTAGCTAGCAAGCGAACAACTCGGAATGAGGGCCAATGCAAAGAAAAGAGATGCAAGATGGAATTGTCCTTGGGCCCTCCCACCCATCCTTATGTTGTATATATTAAACTGGACATGCACAGTTTAACAAATCAATCACTTCAGCTACAGGGACTGTCACTTGTGGCTGAAATTATTGGTTTGTTTGGGCCCCCACAAAACAAGCAACCAGTGGGAAGCAGACTCTGGGGTCTATTCATGAAGCAGTGAAAATAGTGGAGAAGTGAGCCTGTGGAGAAGTTGCCCAGGACAACCAATCAGCTGCTCCGTACAAATTTATAGTATGCAAATTATAAATGTTACTTCAATGCTCATGGGTTGCCATGGGCAACTTCTCTACTGGCTCACTTCTCCACACTTGTCACTGCTTCATCATGAATAGACCCCATTGTTGGCAATGATCTCTACGTACAAAAACCTGGCTCTACATAGGCAAGACGTCATCGCCATCATCATCCAATTCCTCACCCTCATCAGTATGTACATCATCTTCTTCACGCAATATTTATTTGTCCCCGCAGGAATCAATCATTACATGTCCTTCTGTATTTTTTTTTATTATTTATATGTACTTGGCGGAAGGTGTTCCTCGTGGAATTTGTAATTAATTTTGATTAACATCATCTTTGCCACATTTTGGGTAAGTAACCTCCTACGCCAATCACTGACTAGGCTCCTGGCTGTGCTTAAAACTCTTTCTGAGTATGCACTGGAGGGTAGGTAACTTAAGAAAAGCAAAGCCAGTTTGTGCAAGAGCGTTCAAATTGCCTTTTTTCCTGCTAGTAGTGAAACGTATTGTCTGACATGCCTATTTGGATGAAAGTGGGGTACAGCCTGAAACATCATAATACTTGTTTGAATATTACAGTGCGATATGACCCACTGTACAGTGTCACAATACTTGTATGAAATTGGTGTAAGACCTGCGGCGTCACAATACTTGTATGAATATTAAGCTGCGGTCAACCTGCAGCATCACAGTAATTGTATGGATATTACACTATATATGTGTGTGTGTGTGTGTGTGTGTGTGTGTGTGTGTGTGTCTGTGTATACTTTTTTTTTTTTACTTTTTTAAAGTTATATTTAGAGCCCCTGGATGGACACAGCAGCCCCTGGAGGACACAGCAGCCCTGGATGTACACAGCAGCCTCTGGAGGACACAGCAGCCCCTGGAGGACACAGAAGCTCCTGGAGGACACAGGAGCCCCTGGGTAGACACAGAAGCCCCTGAAGAACACAGCAGCTACTGGATGGACACAGCAGCCACTGGATGGACACCGCAGCCCCGAATGGACACAGCAGCCCCTGGAAGACACAGCAGCGCCTGGAGGACAAAACAGCCTTTGGATGGACAACACTGCATCCCTGTGCGGACACAGCACCCTTGGACGAACTGCACTATAGAAGCTCCACCACTGGAGGGAAGTTGCGCGCTGATCACCGCAACCTTTATGCAATCCAAAATTCTGCCTAATTCAGTTGTGGTTGTTCTGGCAGCTGCTGTTGTTTCCTTTTGCCGTACGCAATTGTGATTATACGCTAATATGGACAGAAGCAAACCTGAGCACAGTGACGCCCACTGCTATCACATTATTTCCGTCCAAAGGCATATAATTGCTGATATATCGGTACTATCTTCGCAAAAATGTCATGTCGCAAAGTCTGCGTTCTTCTGTAGACACGCAGACTGAGCTGCTCTCCTTAGATGCAGGTGTCTCTACAGTAGTATGTAAGATCGCAACTGCAATTTATGCACGCCCAGAAAACGCCATATGAACAGCCATGACCTGCCTGCGTTTTCCCAACCAGTCCCCAATACTACCCCCAAATGCTGTCTTTCTGTCACTCTTTTAGCAACTAATTCCTCAGTGCAACCGCAATCGCAACTCACTCATTGCACATGCACAATGCAGCTCAGATGCATGCGCAATAAGAAAACATTGGGGGTAATTTTGAGTTGATCGCAGCAGGATTTTCGTTAGCAGTTGGGCAAAACCATGTGCACTGCAGGGGAGGCAGATATAACATGTGCAGAGAGAGTTAGATTTGGGTGGGTTATTTTGTTTCTGTGCAGGGTAAATACTGGCTGCTTTATTTTTACACTGCGATTTAGATTGCAGATTGAACACACCACACCCAAATCTCACTCTGCACATGTTATATATGCCTCCCCTGCAGTGCACATGGTTTTGCCCAACTGCTAACAAAAATCCTGCTGCAATCAACTCAGAATTACCTCCATTGACCAATTTGTGTACAGTTGTCCCTTTGTAACCTAATCTAATTTAGGCCTATTGGGCATGATCCAGATGTGGTTGGAGTTGCTTCCTTGGACACGGCAGTGATAGCACTGTATGGTAATGCAGCAGGATGCGTCTATTACAAGTAGACACCTCCTGCTAGGATGCAGTAGTGATCTGACCTGCATCCTAGGATGCGGCATCGAATCAGTCACTCACCATCGGGCAGCTTGAGGCACCCTTAGTGATGTGCAAGCCATCCATCGCAATGGCCAGAAAATCTTTAACAACGGAGATCCCTGCCTCCTCCCTCCCCCTAATCGGCAGCAACACGCCTCTGTTTGGAGAAACGGAGGCTGTCGCTGCCTCCTCCCTGTCCCATATGGCATCAGACTGTCAATCAGTGACAGTCTGATGGTGGACTAAGTGCTACGTCGCTGGACCCATTCAGGCACGTACAGCATGGTTCCTGCGCATGCATAAAGTACCAATAATCTGTAATTTGCGCATCCCATTGCAGATCCTTTGGAATCTGAATAACCACCATTGTGTATTTTTGTTTATACTTTCATTCTTCTCTCTGCTCACTCTGTATATACGTTCCTTTATAGATTTATACATACTATACCTTTTGCATCTTCATTTTACAGTGCAATGTTGTTTAATGATTATTACAAGTCTGTTATATAGCAGCTGGTGACTTTAGAAAATTTGCATTAAAACAGATGTTTGATATATTTTGGTGATGTATTTTGTAGAGAAAGAGATCTAAAATAATATATACTATCAAATAAAATCTATAAAATAAAATGTAGCATAAAGAGACATAAGTACTTGGTGATGCTGCACATGGGTGGTGTTATGTTATGATGACATGACATGATATCCCCTACAGGTGGAACCAGACATGCACTTTGGGGGTAATTCAGACCTGATCGTAGCAGCAAATTTGTTAGCAGTTGGGCAAAACCATGTGCACTGCAGGGGGGGCAGATATAATATGTGCAAAGAGAGTTAGATTTTTGTGGGGTGTGTCAAACTGAAATCTAAATTGCAGTGTAAAAATAAAGCAGGGGTTATTTACCCTGCACAGAAATAAAATAACCCACCAAAATCTAACTTTCTCCGCACGTTATATCTGCCCCACCTGCAGTGCACATGGGTCCTCATTCCGAGTTGTTCGCTCGCAAGCTGCTTTTAGCAGATTTGCTCATGCTAAGTCGCCGCCTACTGGGAGTGAATCTTAGCTTCTTAAAATTGCGAACGACGTATTCGCAATATTGCGATTAGACCTCTCTTAGCAGTTTCTGAGTAGCTCCAGACTTACTCGGCATCTGCGATCAGTTCAGTGCTTGTCGTTCCTGGTTTGACGTCACAAACACACCCAGCGTTCGCCCAGACACTCCTCCGTTTCTCCAGCCACTCCCGCGTTTTTCCCAGAAACTGTAGCGTTTTTTCACACACACCCATAAAACGGCCAGTTTCCACCCAGAAACACCCACTTCCTGTCAATCACATTACGATCACCAGAACGATGAAAAAGCCGTGAGTAAAATTCCTAACTGCATAGCAAATTTACTTGGCGCAGTCGCAGTGCGAACATTGCGCATGCGCACTAAGCGGAAAAACGCTGTGATGCGAAGAAATTTACAGAGCGAACAACTCGGAATGACCCCCATGGTTTTGCCCAACTGCTAACAAATTTGCTGCTATGATCAGGTCTGTATTACCACCTTTGTGTGGAACAGAACATGCCCCCTTGCAAGCCGCTCTCACTAATATGAGTTTTCAAAAATAGGTAAGTATGAATATAGCAAACATTTATATTGGTGAGGATTAAGATTATTTTCTGATTTATTACACTGTGTGGGTAATTCAGAGTTGATCGCAGCAGCAAATTTGTTAGCAGTCAGGCAAAACCATGTGCACTGCAGGGGGGGCAGATATAACATGTGCAGAGAGAGTTAGATTTGGGTGGGTTATTTTGTTTCTGTGCAGGGTAAATACTGGCTGCTTTATTTTTACACTGCAATTTAGATTGCAGATTGAACTCACCACACCCAAATCTATCTCTCTCTGCACGTGTTATATCTGCCTCCCCTGCACTGCACATGGGCCCTCATTCCGAGTTGTTCGCTCGTTGCCGATTTTCTCTATATTGCGATTAGTCGCTTACTGTGCATGCGCATGGTTCGCAGAGCGCATGCGCTTAGTTATTTTACTCAAAAGTTAGGTATTTTACTCACGGCATTACGAGGATTTTTCTTCGTTCTGGTGATCGTAATGTGATTGACAGGAAGTGGGTGTTTCTGGGCGGAAACTTGCCGTTTTATGGGAGTGTGTGAAAAAACGCAGCAGTTTCTGGGAAAAACGCGGGAGTGGCTGGAGAAACGGGGGAGTGTCTGGGCGAACGCTGGGTGTGTTTGTGACGTCAAACCAGGAACGAAACTGACTGAACTGATCGCAGTGTAGGAGTAAGTGTCGAGCTACTCAGAAACTGCTAAGAAATTTCTATTTGCAATTTTGCGAATCTTTCGTTCGCAATTCTGCTAAGCTAAGATTCACTACCAGAGGGCGGCGGCTTAGCGTGTGCAATGCTGCTAAAAGCAGCTAGCGAGCGAACAACTCGGAATGAGGGCCATGGTTTTGCCCAACTGCTAACAAAGTTCCTGCTGCGATCAACTCAGAATTACCCCCTGTATCATTTGGTCAGAGGATGTACAGTAATTAATGAGCAAAACTGCAGAGGTACAGCAACTACACCATGAGCTTGGAAACATGAATCTAGGGTTGAGACTTGGGGGAAATCTAATAGTGTATGATTTTATCATAACTTAATATAAGTAAATCATGGCCAACTGGCTATTTTCACCCCCAAACTACCATATTTATTATTCAGTATGGTTTATGTAAACCAAACTGCCGCACTTTGCACATGTTAAAAATATTAACTGTGCTGTCAGTTTGGGGTTTCTATATGTGAAGTACAAAATTAATATAATAATAATAATAATAATAATAATAATAGTCCAGTGTTATGGAGCATTGTTCCTGGTCCTCTGGGTGGAATTGACTGACCAAACATGCAGTCCCCCCTACCTACAAATAACCAGCCCAATGCTGAAAATCATTCTGCCCAGCTATTTAGTAGCCACACAGCAAAGCAGGAGCTATGCCTTATCTTCTAGATTGTGTTTTCATGTAAAAATTGTTATTGAACGAAGCCAGTACTAAGAGGTAAATATTAATTTCGGGATGCTTTTCTCTTTTAAAGGTGGCATTTTATTTATATCAATAAATGGGGGCAAATTTAACTTCAATAATGATATACTATTATTATTTTATTATATGTGGCACTACTTTATTATTTATTTTAAAAGTAGTGAGTACTTTATTATACCCCTTTTCCACTTACGAGCACGGGTCGCAGCCGGGAGCCTGACACGGGAGCTGCCCCCTGCTGCGACCCGTGCTCGGCCCCTTTCCCATCAGCAGTCACAACCCGGCATATGCCGGGTTGGTGACGCTTCTAGTGACGCGGCAGGGGCGGCGCAGGGAGATCACATGATCTCCCAGCGCCGCCCTTCCATACAGTGTAAATGGGAGCCGTGTCACATCGACACGGCTCCCGTTTACACTACAACCCTACCCGGATCATTCCCGTGTCCTACCCAGGTAAATAGCCGGGTAGGATTCACGGGTCACTTGATCCGGGTTTACCCTTTTCCACTTGCAAAAAACACGGGTAAATGCGCGCCCCCGTGCATTTACCCGTGTTTTTTGAGCTAGTGGAAAAGGGGTATTATTCACCAGATGTTTTATTATATTATAGTGAGGTACCCAAGTTTTGATCTATTATAATCAGGTGAATGAAAATAAAAGTCATATGCCAATTATAATATAACTAGTATTTATTATATTATATTACAGGTTGAGAACCCCTTATCCAAAATGCCTGGGACCAGAAGTATTTTGGATATCGTATTTTTTCATATTTTGGAATAATTGCATACCATAATGAGAAATATTTGCGATGGGACCTAAGTCTAAGCACAGAATGCATTTATGTTTCATATACACCTTATACACACAGCCTGAATGTAATTTTAGCCAATATTTTTAAGAACTTTGTGTATTAAACAAAGTTTGTGTACACTGAGCCATCAGAAAACAAAGGTTTCACTATCTCAGTATCACTCAAAAAATTCCGTATTTATGAATATTCTGTATTTCGGAATATTTGGATATGGGATACTCAACCTGCATATTATAATATTTTATATATTTTATATAATATATTATATTTAATATACTAGTTATATTATTATGAGCATATGACTTCTATTTTTATTTATAAGGGAATAGAAAATTAATATTGTAAGGTGGTATCATTTTTTTTTTTAAATTACCCTTGTTATCCACAGTCCACTTGTATCAGGAAGGGCCCAATGCATTTCTGCATTGGGCCACTTATCTCCAAAGTAGGACTGACTTCCACAGGACTGGACCTACAGTAGGTAGTGTGGTTCTTATAGTAGGCAAGAACTATTTTTTTTTGTTATCACTGTCAGTATGACAGGGGAGATACAGTAGCTATCTCCCCTGTAATTAACCAGTTTTATTATTCTGCAACATTGTCCAGTATTTTTGTTAGAAATTTTTGAATAAATCCCTAATTACATTCTGAACACTTAAAAATTGGAACTGTGACTTGTGGTAATTCACGTTTTTAAATTGCAGTTATCTGGGCAATTTCTAGTCATTTTGAATTCATTACACCAGGGAGTTTGTTGTAACACAACATAAAAATTACCAGAAATAACCCAGGACCACTTTGGTTAATAAATAAATGTTGTCAGCAAAGACATAAACAATTTCTGCAATCGTTTTTGTAATGTCATTATTGATCCCTGAAAGTCTTTTAGGAACACAAGAGATCTTAGGCCCTCATTCCGAGTTGTTCGCTCGCTAGCTGCTTTTAGCAGCATTGCACACGCTAAGCCGCCGCCCTCTGGGAGTGTATCTTAGCTTAGCAGAATTGCGAACGAAAGATTAGCAGAATTGCGAATAGAAATTTCTTAGCAGTTTCTGAGTAGCTCCAGACTTACTCCTACATTGCGATCAGTTCAGTCAGTTTCGTTCCTGGTTTGACGTCACAAACACACCCAGCGTTCGCCCAGACACTCCCCCGTTTCTTCAGACACTCCCGCGTTTTTTCCAGAAACGCCAGCGTTTTTTCGCACACTCCCATAAAACGGCCAGTTTCCGCCCAGAAACACCCACTTCCTGTCAATCACATTACGATCACCAGAACGATGAAAAAGCTTTGTTATGCCGTGAGTAAAATACCTAACTTTTGTGTAAAATAACTAAGCGCATGCGCTCTGCGAACCTTGCGCATGCGCAGTAAGCGACTAATCGCAATAAAGCGAAAATCGTCAACGAGCGAACAACTCGGAATGACCCCCCTAGTGCATAAATGACTTTGGGGTCTATTTACTAAGCCTTGGATGGAGATAAAGTCACTGGAGATAAAGTCCCAGCCAATCGGCTACAAACTGCCATGTCACAGGCTGTGTTTGAAAAATGACAGGAGCCGATTGGCTGGCACTCTATCTCCAGCGACTTTATCTCCATCCAAAGCTTAGTAAATACAGACCCCTAAATCTTTACCGGCACATTTTTCATCAAGGCCAAATAGCTCTTGCCTTCATGTGAGCCTAGCAAGCGAGTCAGAAGATTGAATAGCAAGCTGGAGAAAACACACAGTCAGACAATCAAGCTAAACTACTTAGGTACGGAATTGCCAAACTGAGAAAGTGGTCAATATAGTGCAACAGGTCAAAGGCATGCAGAGTTCATGTCACGCTAATAACAGCCAATTGGTTACATACAGTAGAAGTCACAGAAGGTAACCAATGAGATTATAGAGAACGGAATAAGGTAAACTGTTCCAATCCATTTGCCCACAGTGAGCACCTGGCTATAAATGGATCATAGCAGCTTGCCTACTGCAGCAAACACGTATTTCATTGCCCAAATCTTATTATAAAATGTTTCCTATCATTCCATCTGATTTGTGCAGAATTATGATATGCATAATTTTCACCCCAGACATCTCACATGTATTCATTTTGTTTTTAATACAATACTTAGCTTTCATCTTTATTGCATCTGTTCCTGGCACACTTCATTCCTTTTAGTGTATTCTCTCTTTGTACAACATCTATTCTTTATTTTGCACACCCACGTCCCTCCATCCTTTACAACCTGGCCAGACGCATTCTCTATTTCCGTTCCCTTATGTATGCACTCATCTCTTGTATCCATTATTCCTGGTAATATTCACAGAGCCCCAAGCTTATTCTGTACAAATAAAACATTCTGTGCCTGGAGACTTAGATCATTTCAGGAGAAAATCTTCTATCAGGAAGGAGTTAAATCCTTTTGTGCGGATGTACTTGTTATTAAGAGGAGAAATGGTGTAATGTTCTAGGACTTACCAAAAACAGTTACAATACATACAGCAATCACAGATTTACTGGGAAAGAGCTCATGAATACTACAGCCTAAATACCTCAGCTGAGGGTTATTTCCAACACATATTGGTGAATTTCCAAGTAGGCACGCGAGGCACCTGCCTAGGAGTGACACTTGATACTTGTGTTGGTACTCATCTCGAAATGTACGAGTAACTGCAAAATATTTCCACTGTATTATACCATATGCCATATTGAATGGAGTGTAAATGGGTAGGACCTGCACATACTGCCCCTGTAAGCTGTCCTACCTAGTATATATGTATACAGAATAAAAAATAAACAAAAAATCATACTTGCTTTATTTTATTACTCTATTAGGTTAGTTATCATTAAATGAGGGCTTATAACCAATCAATCAAATGAAAATAATAAAATTAGGCTGGGGGAAGGGGGGGGGGGTTACAATTGTGCCTAGGGGTGTCCTCACCCCTAAATCTGCCCCTACCAACAAAACACAATCCCAGAAAAATGTAAAGATTTTTGTATATTAGTACTTGCCTTCGGGTTACATGACCAAGAGGGAGTCTTTGCATATGGAGAAGGTACCATTTTTGAATGCAATCATGATTTGACTATAAAATTAGCAGATTGGAGTGATTGAGACATATTACAAGCTCTAAGACAGGAGCAACAAAAATCAATATGGCAGATCATATTTGAATTCACTAAGGGAGTACATGCTGAGCAAACATTTATGGATAGAGCTGGTTAAGATACAGTTTTACTGAAAAGCTGTTTGAAAACACTTGTGTTCACAATGCTATTATTGTGCATACTGTACGTGTCCTTGGAAGAGAATATAATATAATTCAATTCATGTTTAATGCATGCACTTATTATCCTGTATTGGCTGTTGTAATTCCTTCCTTACTTGCTTCCAGTAATCAGACTTTTACCCCTACAATCTAGTTTGAATAGAGCAGTGAGAAAAAAATATTTATACCAATGTACAATACAGTATGAAGCCATTAATATTTGTGGCCCTTCCCTAAATATCTCCTAGCTCGACATATCCGCTCTGCCCTTGATTTTGCTGCGCTCATCTACACTTATTATACTTTTACTGATTACAGTACTTTTTCCGGGCCGCACCCACTCTGTGTAATGCCAAACCTACCGCAACAAGACTTTCCCCATGCCTCCAAAGCTCTAATTGCTCCCAAAAAAAAACTAATCTCTTTAGGCAAGTATTCTAAATTCCTGAGCTACCTTCTTTGTTGGAAATATATGCGTACCGCCTTGGGGTTATAGGACAGCTCCTGTACACCCCAGCAGATGCCCCAAGACACTGAATAGCCCATCTGCCTAACCAGTAGAGTGAATTGTTGAAAAGATAATGGTTACAGTACTTATTGTTACAAACACTGGTTGGATGGTGTGGAGCTTGAGCTGAGCAGGGTGTCATACAAATTGAGCCACGCTGGGGCAGGTGCGCATCCGTGATGCGCACATGCCCCATTCACTATCCATTCAGATCGCCTAGTCATGCCGGGAGCGCTCGTATGCGATGGAGCCGCACTCGATGAGTGCAGCACCATCTGTACATCTCACCAGGTGGTAAGTGTATGCAGAGGCGTCACTAGGGTTGGTGTCACCCGGTGTGGTAACTCATGGTGTCACCCCCCTATGGACCATACGGCGCGTGCTCACAAAGTAAGATGCAATCGCATCCAGCTTATGCAAACACCTCTGCCTGATTTGACAGGCAGAGGACTTCACGGGGTGGCGATGCGGAGTTGTGGG
This sequence comes from Pseudophryne corroboree, assembly GCF_028390025.1. Classification (NCBI taxonomy): domain Eukaryota; kingdom Metazoa; phylum Chordata; class Amphibia; order Anura; family Myobatrachidae; genus Pseudophryne; species Pseudophryne corroboree. Next base: position 534,083,225 of record NC_086445.1, read on the forward strand.
GTTATCAACTCGGCATTGCGGGGGAATGCCGTCAGAAATGGAGATGAGTTCGGGGCGGCCGTGTGACACACACATTGGAAACATGGTGGCGTGTTACCCTAAATCATCGATGCGATCACAATTGTATTGCGATTGCATCACTGACCGCCAATAGCACCTGGAATGAGCCAAAATTCACATTATGCCACAGTGAATGAGCCAAAAGTCACACGGAATGAGCCAAAATTCACATTATGCCACATGGAATGAGCCAAACTTCACATTATGCCACGTGGAATGAGACAAAATTCACATTATGCCACATGGAATGAGACAAAATTCACACGGAATGAGACAAAATTCACATCAGGGACATAGGGACAGGGAGAGCGACAGAGAGAGGGACAGCAACAATATACAGAAGGGAGAAAGGCAGCAGTGTAAGATTACATTATCAGCAGCGGCGGTGTGGAGGAGGCTATGATTCATTGCATAGCATTTGTTTCGTTTAACAAATTACAAAATACACTGGTACTTTATAGCCTTTTTTCTCTCAGAGAGGGACGGGGTATAAAAGGGAGGACTAGCATGGCTTCCAGGGCAGTGGGAGGCTAAAGTAAAAAACGGTAACGTCTGACTAAATGCAGGAGGGTAGGCAAGTCTGGTATAAACATGTTAAAAAAAAGTAAAATACACATACCTATTAATTAGAGATGAGCGGGTTCGGTTTCTCTGAATCCGAACCCGCCCGAACTTCATGTTTTTTTACACGGGTCCGAGCGACTCGGATCTTCCCGCCTTGTTTGGTTAACCCGAGCGCGCCCGAACGTCATCATCACGCTGTCGGATTCTCGCGAGGCTCGGATTCTATCGCGAGACTCGGATTCTATATAAGGAGCCGCGCGTCGCGGCCATTTTCACACGTGCATTGAGATTGATAGGGAGAGGACGTGGCTGGCGTCCTCTCCGTTTAGAAATTAAAATAGATAGGAGAGTGAGAGTGAGACACTTCATTTACTTACTGGAGCTTAGGAGGAGTTATACTAGTGACTGATGACCAGTGACCTGACCACCAGTGCAGTTTTATAATTTATTATTATTTAATAATCCGCTCTGTTCTTGTTCTCTGCCTGAAAAAAACGATACACAGTGACTCAGTCACACTCACATACCATATCTGTGCTCAGCCCAGTGTGCTGCATCATCTATGTATAATATCTGACAGTGCTCACACAGCTTAATTGTGGGGGAGACTGGGGAGCAGTTATAGGTTATAGCAGGAGCCAGGAGTACATATTAAACAGTGCACACTTTTGCTGCCAGAGTGCCACTGCCACTGTGACTGACCACTGACCACTGTGACCAGTGATCTGACCACACTGACCACCAGTATAGTATATATATTGTGATTGAATGTCTGCCTGAAAAAGTACACTCGTCGTGTGACTTGTGTGGTGTTTTTTTATTCTATAAAAATTAAAAAACTCATTCTGCTGACAGACAGTGTCCAGCAGGTCCGTCATTATATAATATATACCTGTCCGGCTGCAGTAGTGATATATATATATATTTTTTATATCATTATTTATCATCCAGTCTATACTAGCAGCAGACACAGTACGGTAGTTCACGGCTGTAGCTACCTCTGTGTCGGCACTCGGCAGTCCATCCATAATTGTATACCACCTACCCGTGGTTTTTTTTTTCTTTCTTCTTTATACATACTACATCTCATTATCATCCAGTCTATATTAGCAGCAGACACAGTACAGTACGGTAGTCCACAGCTGTAGCTATCTCTGTGTCGGCACTCGGCAGTCCATCCATAATTGTATACCACCTACCCGTGGTTTTTTTTTTCTTTCTTCTTTATACATACTACATCTCATTATCAACCAGTCTATATTAGCAGCAGACACAGTACAGTACGGTAGTCCACGGCTGTAGCTACCTCTGTGTCGGCACTCGGCAGTCCATCCATAATTGTATACCACCTACCCGTGGTTTTTTTTTCTTTCTTCTTTATACATACTACATCTCATTATCAACCAGTCTATATTAGCAGCAGACACAGTATGGTAGTTCACGGCTGTAGCTACCTCTGTGTCGGCACTCGGCAGTCCATCCATAATTGTATACCACCTACCCGTGGTTTTTTTTTTCTTTCTTCTTTATACATACATACTACATCTCATTATCATCCAGTCTATATTAGCAGCAGACACAGTACAGTACGGTAGTCCACGGCTGTAGCTACCTCTGTGTCGGCACTCGGCAGTCCATCCATAATTGTATACCACCTACCCGTGGTTTTTTTTTCTTTCTTCTTTATACATACTACATCTCATTATCATCCAGTCTATATTAGCAGCAGACACAGTACAGTACGGTAGTCCACGGCTGTAGCTACCTCTGTGTCGGCACTCGGCAGTCCATCCATAATTGTATACCACCTACCCGTGGTTTTTTTTTTCTTTCTTCTTTATACATACTACATCTCATTATCAACCAGTCTATATTAGCAGCAGACACAGTACAGTACGGTAGTCCACGGCTGTAGCTACCTCTGTGTCGGCACTCGGCAGTCCATCCATAATTGTATACCACCTACCCGTGGTTTTTTTTTCTTTCTTCTTTATACATACATACTACATCTCATTATCATCCAGTCTATATTAGCAGCAGACACAGTACAGTACGGTAGTCCACGGCTGTAGCTACCTCTGTGTCGGCACTCGGCAGTCCATCCATAATTGTATACCACCTACCCGTGGTTTTTTTTTTCTTTCTTCTTTATACATACTACATCTCATTATCATCCAGTCTATATTAGCAGCAGACACAGTACAGTACGGTAGTCCACGGCTGTAGCTACCTCTGTGTCGGCACTCGGCAGTCCATCCATAATTGTATACTAGTATCCATCCATCTCCATTGTTTACCTGAGGTGCCTTTTAGTTGTGCCTATTAAAATATGGAGAACAAAAATGTTGAGGTTCCAAAATTAGGGAAAGATCAAGATCCACTTCCACCTCGTGCTGAAGCTGCTGCCACTAGTCATGGCCGAGACGATGAAATGCCAGCAACGTCGTCTGCCAAGGCCGATGCCCAATGTCATAGTACAGAGCATGTCAAATCCAAAACACCAAATATCAGTAAAAAAAGGACTCCAAAACCTAAAATAAAATTGTCGGAGGAGAAGCGTAAACTTGCCAATATGCCATTTACCACAAGGAGTGGCAAGGAACGGCTGAGGCCCTGGCCTATGTTCATGGCTAGTGGTTCAGCTTCACATGAGGATGGAAGCACTCAGCCTCCCGCTAGAAAACTGAAAAGACTCAAGCTGGCAAAAGCACCGCAAAGAACTGTGCGTTCTTCGAAATCCCAAATCCACAAGGAGAGTCCAATTGTGTCGGTTGCGATGCCTGACCTTCCCAACACTGGACGTGAAGAGCATGCGCCTTCCACCATTTGCACGCCCCCTGCAAGTGCTGGAAGGAGCACCCGCAGTCCAGTTCCTGATAGTCAGATTGAAGATGTCAGTGTTGAAGTACACCAGGATGAGGAGGATATGGGTGTTGCTGGCGCTGGGGAGGAAATTGACCAGGAGGATTCTGATGGTGAGGTGGTTTGTTTAAGTCAGGCACCCGGGGAGACACCTGTTGTCCGTGGGAGGAATATGGCCGTTGACATGCCTGGTGAAAATACCAAAAAAATCAGCTCTTCAGTGTGGAGGTATTTCAACAGAAAAGCGGACAACAGGTGTCAAACCGTGTGTTGCCTTTGTCAAGCTGTAATAAGTAGGGGTAAGGACGTTAACCACCTCGGAACATCCTCCCTTATATGTCACCTGCAGCGCATTCATAATAAGTCAGTGACAAGTTCAAAAACTTTGGGCGACAGCGGAAGCAGTCCACTGACCAGTAAATCCCTTCCTCTTGTAACCAAGCTCACGCAAACCACCCCACCAACTCCCTCAGTGTCAATTTCCTCCTTCCCCAGGAATGCCAATAGTCCTGCAGGCCATGTCACTGGCAATTCTGACGAGTCCTCTCCTGCCTGGGATTCCTCCGATGCATCCTTGCGTGTAACGCCTACTGCTGCTGGCGCTGCTGTTGTTGCTGCTGGGAGTCGATGGTCATCCCAGAGGGGAAGTCGTAAGCCCACTTGTACTACTTCCAGTAAGCAATTGACTGTCCAACAGTCCTTTGCGAGGAAGATGAAATATCACAGCAGTCATCCTGCTGCAAAGCGGATAACTGAGGCCTTGACAACTATGTTGGTGTTAGACGTGCGTCCGGTATCCGCCGTTAGTTCACAGGGAACTAGACAATTTATTGAGGCAGTGTGCCCCCGTTACCAAATACCATCTAGGTTCCACTTCTCTAGGCAGGCGATACCGAGAATGTACACGGACGTCAGAAAAAGACTCACCAGTGTCCTAAAAAATGCAGTTGTACCCAATGTCCACTTAACCACGGACATGTGGACAAGTGGAGCAGGGCAGGGTCAGGACTATATGACTGTGACAGCCCACTGGGTAGATGTATGGACTCCCGCCGCAAGAACAGCAGCGGCGGCACCAGTAGCAGCATCTCGCAAACGCCAACTCTTTCCTAGGCAGGCTACGCTTTGTATCACCGCTTTCCAGAATACGCACACAGCTGAAAACCTCTTACGGCAACTGAGGAAGATCATCGCGGAATGGCTTACCCCAATTGGACTCTCCTGTGGATTTGTGGCATCGGACAACGCCAGCAATATTGTGTGTGCATTAAATATGGGCAAATTCCAGCACGTCCCATGTTTTGCACATACCTTGAATTTGGTGTTGCAGAATTTTTAAAAAAACGACAGGGGCGTGCAAGAGATGCTGTCGGTGGCCAGAAGAATTGCGGGACACTTTCGGCGTACAGGCACCACGTACAGAAGACTGGAGCACCACCAAAAACTACTGAACCTGCCCTGCCATCATCTGAATCAAGAAGTGGTAACGAGGTGGAATTCAACCCTCTATATGCTTCAGAGGTTGGAGGAGCAGCAAAAGGCCATTCAAGCCTATACAATTGAGCACGATATAGGAGGTGGAATGCACCTGTCTCAAGTGCAGTGGAGAATGATTTCAACGTTGTGCAAGGTTCTGATGCCCTTTGAACTTGCCACACGTGAAGTCAGTTCAGACACTGCCAGCCTGAGTCAGGTCATTCCCCTCATCAGGCTTTTGCAGAAGAAGCTGGAGACATTGAAGGAGGAGCTAACACGGAGCGATTCCGCTAGGCATGTGGGACTTGTGGATGGAGCCCTTAATTCGCTTAACAAGGATTCACGGGTGGTCAATCTGTTGAAATCAGAGCACTACATTTTGGCCACCGTGCTCGATCCTAGATTTAAAGCCTACCTTGGATCTCTCTTTCCGGCAGACACAAGTCTGCTGGGGTTGAAAGACCTGCTGGTGACAAAATTGTCAAGTCAAGCGGAACGCGACCTGTCAACATCTTCTCCTTCACATTCTCCCGCAACTGGGGGTGCGAGGAAAAGGCTCAGAATTCCGAGCCCACCCGCTGGCGGTGATGAAGGGCAGTCTGGAGCGACTGCTGATGCTGACATCTGGTCCGGACTGAAGGACCTGACAACGATTACGGACATGTCGTCTACTGTCACTGCATATGATTCTCTCAACATTGAAAGAATGGTGGAGGATTATATAAGTGACCGCATCCAAGTAGGCACGTCACACAGTCCGTACTTATACTGGCAGGAAAAAGAGGCAATTTGGAGGCCCTTGCACAAACTGGCTTTATTCTACCTAAGTTGCCCTCCCACAAGTGTGTACTCCGAAAGAGTGTTTAGTGCCGCCGCTCACCTTGTCAGCAATCGGCGTACGAGGTTACATCCAGAAAATGTGGAGAAGATGATGTTCATTAAAATGAATTATAATCAATTCCTCCGCGGAGACATTGACCAGCAGCAATTGCCTCCACAAAGTACACAGGGAGCTGAGATGGTGGATTCCAGTGGGGACGAATTGATAATCTGTGAGGAGGGGGATGTACACGGTGATATATCGGAGGATGATGATGAGGTGGACATCTTGCCTCTGTAGAGCCAGTTTGTGCAAGGAGAGATTAATTGCTTCTTTTTTGGTGGGGGTCCAAACCAACCCGTCATATCAGTCACAGTCGTGTGGCAGACCCTGTCACTGAAATGATGGGTTGGTTAAAGTGTGCATGTCCTGTTTATACAACATAAGGGTGGGTGGGAGGGCCCAAGGACAATTCCATCTTGCACCTCTTTTTTCTTTAATTTTTCTTTGCGTCATGTGCTGTTTGGGGAGGGTTTTTTGGAAGGGACATCCTGCGTGACACTGCAGTGACACTCCTAGATGGGCCCGGTGTTTGTGTCGGCCACTAGGGTCGCTTATCTTACTCACACAGCTACCTCATTGCGCCTCTTTTTTTCTTTGCGTCATGTGCTGTTTGGGGAGGGTTTTTTGGAAGGGACATCCTGCGTGACACTGCAGTGACACTCCTAGATGGGCCCGGTGTTTGTGTCGGCCACTAGGGTCGCTTATCTTACTCACACAGCTACCTCATTACGCCTCTTTTTTTCTTTGCGTCATGTGCTGTTTGGGGAGGGTTTTTTGGAAGGGACATCCTGCGTGACACTGCAGTGACACTCCTAGATGGGCCCGGTGTTTGTGTCGGCCACTAGGGTCGCTTATCTTACTCACACAGCTACCTCATTGCGCCTCTTTTTTTCTTTGCGTCATGTGCTGTTTGGGGAGGGTTTTTTGGAAGGGACATCCTGCGTGACACTGCAGTGCCACTCCTAGATGGGCCCGGTGTTTGTGTCGGCCACTAGGGTCGCTTATCTTACTCACACAGCTACCTCATTGCGCCTCTTTTTTTCTTTGCGTCATGTGCTGTTTGGGGAGGGTTTTTTGGAAGGGACATCCTGCGTGACACTGCAGTGACACTCCTAGATGGGCCCGGTGTTTGTGTCGGCCACTAGGGTCGCTTATCTTACTCACACAGCTACCTCATTGCGCCTCTTTTTTTCTTTGCGTCATGTGCTGTTTGGGGAGGGTTTTTTGGAAGGGACATCCTGCGTGACACTGCAGTGACACTCCTAGATGGGCCCGGTGTTTGTGTCGGCCACTAGGGTCGCTTATCTTACTCACACAGCTACCTCATTGCGCCTCTTTTTTTCTTTGCGTCATGTGCTGTTTGGGGAGGGTTTTTTGGAAGGGACATCCTGCGTGACACTGCAGTGCCACTCCTAGATGGGCCAGGTGTTTGTGTCGGCCACTAGGGTCGCTTAGCTTAGTCATCCAGCGACCTCGGTGCAAATTTTAGGACTAAAAATAATATTGTGAGGTGTGAGGTATTCAGAATAGACTGAAAATGAGTGGAAATGATGGTTTTTGAGGTTAATAATACTTTGGGATCAAAATGACCCCCAAATTCTATTATGATTTAAGCTGTTTTTTAGGTTTTTTGGAAAAAAACACCCGAATCCAAAACACACCCGAATCCGACAAAAAAAATTCGGTTAGGTTTTGCCAAAACGCGGTCGAACCCAAAACACGGCCGCGGAACCGAACCCAAAACCAAAACACAAAACCCGAAAAATTTCCGGCGCTCATCTCTACTATTAATACTAAACACCAAATAAAACAAACAAAATAGTTCAGGCAAAATCCCGGCTCTCATTCTGAAGTACTGTTTTACTAGACATTCAGCACTGGAAATTTGCACCTGTGTATAACAATCTAAATAACCAGCAATTGAAGTATATATGTGCACACAAAGAGTCCCTCCCCTTCCCCCCAGCCTGCTTATAATCGAGTCACTCACCATGAGCCCATGCACTCTTTCTCCAGCGTTAGCCTACTCCTCCTAGCTCCCAAACACAATCTTTCCGCGCCAGGTCACTTCCCACCTCACTCCCCCTCCCAACAGCAAGCAGCTCCCAATGTGTTGGGTGACAGGGGGAGGGATCTGTTGCTGCTGCCGCCGCCGCGCCCGCAGTGTACTAGTATCAGCTCTGCTCAGTGCAGCAACGGTGCCTGCGGTGCGAGGCTGGCAATCAAGCTCCGCCCCTCATCGCGTCCGAAGTCAGCGGGGGTGAGGGGGCTTGGTGCCGGGAGGAAGTGTGAATGCTACCACTGCGGATGGGAAGGGGGTGCGAGGGTGCAGCCCTTTTTGGTGTCAACCCATTGAAGGGTGACACCTGGGTGCAGGCCGCACCCCCCTCATGACGCCACTGAGTGTATGAAGCTTGTGGGTAGCAGTGCAGGATGCTGAAACATCATCTGGAAGGCAGGTAAGCACAGTTCTCACCAGAGCTAAGTGGAAGACTACTGTCTCCAGCTGTGGTGCTCTAACACAGTGACACGATACATACACATTATTTTGGTTGGTGGCCATCTTAGTACAGAGAAACCTCCCTGGAAGAACAACATTGAGTCTGCGCCGTAGCACTCTCCACTTTCAACACATCCCCTTGCTACAAGCTTCTCCATATTACATAAACATTCAAATCAACCTTCTCTGCAGGAATATGTAAGAATGGTAGGGTGAAACACATAAGAAAAAATCAACACATTAAGTGACTTTGGTCTGGTCTACTTGGTTGACATATCAATAAGTGTCCCCTCACTGGCAGCATGGACCATAGCAATTGTTTCTTGACTTACAAACTTGGGACTGTTGTCACTGTCACCATTCTTGATGTCACTTAGATTTGATAATCTGTAACCTTTATTTTCATGGCAGTAGCCAAGCATGATGCACTTTACTGATTTTGAATACAGCTTTCTTTGGTACAGTATGTGTACAGTACGTAGGCGGTACTCACAAAAGTTCAGATACCTTTTATGCTTGGTTTTCTCTGTGACCATGCTTCAATAGGTGCTATTTTCTATAGAGCAACTGTAAGAAAAGGGTTATTGAGATAAACTACTGTGTACATGGTTTTTTACCCAAAACAATTTGTCTAGGCCTGCATCCTTCATCACACATCTTGCTTTCTCTACCAGTGTATGGAATGTGCATTAACTTACACTATTTTGCATAGGGCTACATGCAATTGACAATTGTTGCCATATTCTATATTTCTCAAAAATTATTGAACTTTTCTGTTGACATGTTTTCCACTGTCAGATCTCAGGATCTTGAGTCTGTAACTGTTACGTTCCTGGTGCTCAGAACAAGAGAGATGTTGCGTAGTGAGTCCAGAGCACCAGAACGTGACGCTGAAATAAGGTGTGGTATGGAAATAGCCCCTAGCAGCCTACCTCCATTGTTTCACCCGTGTGGTCAGTTCACGCCTGCGTGACTATGGTTTCTTGGGCCCACGGCAGCCGCGTTTGAAGGGCGGATTAGGTCTGCCCAACTCCGATGCTCCCAGGTCTTAGAGTGAGACAAGGCGTGAACCGAGACAGGATAACAATAACAAGGGGACCTCTAACTAAAGCAAACAGAAGGCTAGGGGCTACTAACAACCCTAAAACTAAATACATGTGCGGCACGCCGCCAAAGGAAAAGAACAACAAAGGAAATGCTGTCCACACGCCGACACTATACTGTTGTGTACCGGCGGTGACAGCATATGCAGAACCCTCTGCAAAACACCAGTAACCGATATAACCAAGGAATACAGCGGCCTAGGCCGACGGACGCGGCAAAGCCGCTACTCACGGAACCGGTACAAATACTGGCAAACGGACAGGAACCCCCAACGTAGCCGACACAGGCTCTCAGAACCGGAGGACAGGCAGAATCCCAAACGACAGACCGGTGAACACCAAGAAGCCAGATACTCGACCAGGAACAGACAAAGCCACAGGACTTCTGGACAGGAACGCCTCACGGCAGGACATGGGATCAGACACTGGATCAGACACTGGAACCGACACTGGAACCGACACTGGAACCGACACCCAGGAACTGGCAGGAACTAGCTCAGAACTCAAGAACTATCACCGGCGTCTGTGTATTGCACTGAGCCAGAATATAACAGAGAGCCCTAATTAATTATGTCGTGCAGCTGCCCTGTTGCATGACTCCAAACTGACAAGATGCAATTAGCAGACAAATGAGGCCAAACACATGGAAACAGGCTGCAATTACACAGACTCACCACTGACAGCAACCAAGAATCTTCTAAACCAGAGCAAAGGGAAATCCTGGCCTGCAAGAGAACTGTAAACATAAAATACGGAAAACAGGAATGAACCACTACCTGTGGTTCATAACAGTAACCAGTTAGTCTTGTGTAGTCTGCAATATTCTCTGCAACTTCAGATTTCTCTCTGATGAAGTACATGTGTGTCATTCTTGTGAAGTTATCTCTGAATGCCACTAGTATCTGTATCCAATCAATAGCTTTACTTCCATTGGACCAGATACATCTATATGTACTATGTCAAGTGGTGCTGAAGCGTCTACTTGCTGACTTGGGAAATCGTTGACGACTTTGTTTTCCTGCTATACAGTTCTCTGTGCTCGTCAATGACATTCCTATGACCATCCCATTTTGTAGTTTCTGAACACTGTCATATCCAAGGTGAACAAATCTTCTGTGCCAGAGTTAAAGTGATTGTGACTCAGGGCCTAATTCAGACTTTATTGCAGCAGCAAAATCTTTCTCTAATGGGCAAAACCATGTGCAGTGCAGGTGGGACAGATATAACATGTGCACATGGTTTTGCCCATTAGAGAAAATTTTTGCTGCTGTGATCAGGTCTGAATTAGGACCTCAGTTCTCATCATTGTGTAACAGTGCTGTGTATCAAGGATGTAACATTTCTGACACCTTGTGCTTGTAGCTATGATGATTCCCTTTCTTTTTCCTACTCTACACTTTCCTTTAGCAAAGTGAACTCTGTGGCTTCTCTGTTCTAGGACACTTCTAAGATTTATTCCCATTTCTAATACATAAAGCATAACTTGGTTTTCTGTGACTTTTGTTCTTGTTTCAACTCTCAAGTTGGCTTTAATTGTTCTAACTTTAATAATCATAAGGACTTGATTTCCATACACTTTAATTGTGATTGGTCTTAATAGGTTAACATGGTGCGCCTGAATCGATATACCAACGATCTTTTCTATGACTATCTGCAACACTCAGGCCTGATGCATCTTTACCATTGCATTTCTTTCTTTGTATGAAACATATTATTTTACTTACTCTCATATGCTTTGCGGCCTATCTTTTGAAAATTGTAGCATTGTTCTTGAATTTTCAGAATTTTTCACTATTTGTATGTAATGCAGTGCTCTCAGCATTTGACTCACCAGGTACAGGTCCTTGGTAATGTAATAACTTTGTTTGTGTCTGTTGTTAACTTTGCTGTTTTGAGTCCAATTACTCAATTAGGAAGTTGAACTCATTCATTAATTGCTGAGAAATGGACATTATTTTGTCAATATAAAAATACTGCTGCATTCACACAGCTTGGTACTGTACTATACACATCTTAATTTTATTCTTCTCATAAGGATTCCATCTTGGTATGCTGCCTGCAGTGCTATCCACATGTCTTTAGCTGACATCTTCCAATGAATAACAGTGTAACCATGCTGTTCTACAGTGCACTTAAGCCAATAGTACCCATGGTTGTCTCGACATCACTTGGGTCTGGACTGTCACTGGGATCTATTGTCACCTTCCACAAACTTTCATGCTTCAGTTGCTTTTCCATTATAGGTGTAGCTAATGTATGCATGCTCCTTACAGACATAACTGCGCAGCCTCTGTGCTCTAATTATACTCACTGCTGTCATACTGCATTGGAAACACTCTGTGCTGTCTTAAACTCTGTGTTTTATGGCAGTATATGCTGTGCATGTGCCTAAGATGGTGTATGTCTGCTGTTGTGGGTGTTCTAGTAGCTAGGACTTGTGTACTTTAAAATTGTGTCCATGAACCCCTAACTTGTTGGAAATGTATGTGTGTACAGACTTGGGATTATAGCAGAGTTCCTGTACACACCAGCATGACGTCTCTCTAAGTCCAGTCCCACAGTGCAGCACTGAGTAGAAGAGGCCCTGAATAACTACAGTATCTGTCAGGACGCTGTCAACAGAGTTTTGACCTTGGAAACTTAAGTTTAGAATATGTTGGGAACTTTCCTGAATGCATTTAAGGGTCTGGAAGTCACAGATCCGATGCCAAAATTTCATCCTGATAAAGTGTCACTGTAAGGTATCAAATTCTGCCAAAGAGAATTGCTAATGTGAGCTTTGAGGTTCCAGTATATAGCTGGTTTCATTGTCTATTATACTGTACTTGGTAAATGACCAAAATGTTCGGAGAGGGTGACTGAATTTCCTCTGCTTAATACTCTAGACACACACGTGATTTGAACTAATTAAACATTTGTTATAAACTCTCATGAGAAAATATGTAAATTATGCTTTGGCGTTACATAACTAACAGGTGTCTGTTGTGGATGGAGTAATGAGTAGGAGGAATGAAGATGAGGAAGGAGGAGTAAAGAGGAGGAGGAGGGGCTCTAATGTGTCATAATGTGTACAAGGGGCACTACTGTGTGGCATAACGTGTATAAGGGGTACTACTGTGTGACATTACATGTATAAGGGGTACTATTGTGTTGCATAATGTATATAAGGGGTATTACTGTGTAGCGTAACATGTATAAGGAGTACTACGGTGTGGTGTAATGTGAATATCAGACACTACTGTGCAGTGTAATGTGAATAACTACTATTCTGTGGCCAAGCCCCTTCCCCACAAAGTCACATCCTTTTATTTTTGGCTGGTGCTATCTCTATTTCAAATATGGGGGGGACCATTTTTTTGGGGACGCGGGGCACCAACATGTCTAGTTACAGCTCTGATCATTGTACACAGTACCAGAGGGACTTGAAATGTTCGGCATTAGAGCACACAATGGCTAGAGTATACTGACTCACAGCGGATCATCTACTGTAGCAAACCTGTCTGCTAAAACATGTTGACAATATTTTCTCCCTACATAATATTGCATGGCAGGGTATACTAGGTCCCACTAACACAGGAATATACTGATTGTGAGTTATATTTGTTAATTAATGTCCACAATAGCTTAAATCTATGTGCCACATCGCTGCGGCCCTTGCATCCGGCTAGCAGGTGCCTTAAACAGCTACATGTGATCAGTAGCACTGCTGCAGTACTACTAAGAGTTTCCAGGCAGCTCTACACTTTCTCCTGTCGGAAGGCATGATGTCACGTGTTCGGGGGCACAGGCAGCAGAGGGCGCCGGGGGGCCCTGCCCAGGCACTGAGTTGACAGATTATTATATGCCGCTTGACTTAATATTTTTACTATTTATTTGTTTATAGAGCCTAATTCAGACCTGATCGCAGCAGCAAAATTGTTCTCTAATGGGCAAAACTATGTTGTACTGCAGGTAGTGCAGATGTAACATGTGCAGAGAGAGTTAAATTTGGGTGTGGGGTGTTCAAACTGAAATCTAAATTGCAGTGTCAAAATAAAGCAGCCAGTATTTACCCTGCACAGAAACAATATAACACACACAAATCTATCTCTCTCTGTACATGTTATATCTGCCCCACCTGTAGTGCACATTGGGGGTCATTCTGACCTGATCACTTGTTGCAGTTCTACGCAGTGCAGCGATCTGGTCAGAACTGCCCATGCGCCGGCGCCGCAGTGTGCCGGTGCATGGCTGACAGCCGATGGCTGTCATTGCCTAGCGATCGCCTCTGCCTGATTGACAAGCAGAGGCGGTCACTGGGTGGGAGGGGGTGGCATGGAGGCATTTGGCCACCATTTTGTGGGTGCGGTCCAGCCAACGCAGGCATGGGCGGACCGCGCGCGCGCGCGTGTGTGTGTGTGGGGGGAGGGGGTGGCGGGCCACAGTGGCTGTGCGAGCCGCTGCGAGCCGGGCAGCGATGAGTAGCTTCCAGTCAGCACGCAAAAGCTGAGCTGGCCGGGAGCTACTCCTGAAGTACAAAAGCATCGCAGCTGTGTGATGCTTTGTACTTCAGTGACGGTGCAGGGACTGGCATGCACAGCGTCTATTCCTGGGAGGCAGAGGGACTGGGGGCATGGCCAGCAGCTCACACAGTGCTGGCCATGCCCCGCTGTGACGACAATTGGGGGCATGGCTCGCGGTCGCGTCATCCACGCGAGCCCACGCCCCCCCACGCGGAATGTCCCTCCTTGCCTCCATGGAATGTTGGGAGGCAAAAATCTTAATGTATTAATGGTAATATATTTAATCATATAGCTTAAGCACTGCTTGGTGTCCTCTGTATTTAATGAGACAAATATATACACAATGCAGCAGTTATACATATATAAATAAATAAATAAATAAATACATATAACCACTGGACTGATATGTCAGAATATTTGTTGTTTGATTTTACATTGCACATTATGAATGAATAAAGCTGCATCCTTCATCACTTTTTCAGTGGCACTAAAGTAATACAATTGGTGTAATACTGGTGATACAAATGCATTCATAAACACTGTATTTTTGATGCAGATTTAAAATAGGATCTGTCTTTTTGTCAGTCACCAAATCACTTCTTAAAGTTGAGAACATTTACAAAGAGCTGAGATTAGACTTTGTTATCAGGCACCCAAAGAATGACAGCCTGTAGAAGAGATGCAGGCCCAGTATGATGTCTTCACCTCATTTCAGACTGGCATGCTAACGTAGATAAGCAACACTGTGAGAGTAAAGAGGCTAGAGTTTGATAGACAGGAGCTGAAAACTGTGGACACCTTTCTCTGATACTGATAACTCTGCACAGACTTACACGCAACATTAGCAGTGACTGGAACGTGATACCGGCAAACACTGCCTATGAGCCTAGAGTGTTATCACCATGCAGGTTCCTGTTTTCTTATGACTACCCTTTTTAGTGTACAGTAGTATCTTATAATAAACTGTCTATTTGCATATTTATATTGAACTGTGATAGATGCTGTCACATTTTATTTTGCATTGAGCTTGATCAGATGTTTGGGAACTTAAATTACATTTGTCAAATTAAATAGTATTATTCCAAATAACACGCATTAATTTGGAGGCATGTGTGTAAAGTAAAGTGAAAAACAATTTGATGGAGGAATGTTTGTATAATATAAAGGACTGTTGGCATTGGTGGTCATTCCGAGTTGTTCGCTCACTGCTATTTTTAGCAGAATTGCTAATAGGCTAAAATCCGGCAGTTCTGCGCATGCGTATGCACAGCAGGGCGCACGTGCTAAGCAATTTTACACAAGACTATGCTATTTTACTCACGGGCGAACTAAGCTTTTCAGTCGCTCTGTTGATCAGAGAATGATTGACAGGAAGTGGGTGTTTTTGGGTGGTAACTGAGCGTTTTCCGGGAGTGTGCTAAAAAATGCAGGCGTGCCAGGCAAAAACGCAGGAGTGGCTGGAGAAACGGGGTAGTGGCTGGCCGGACGCTGGGCGTGTTTGAGACGTCAAACCAGGAACTAAACGGACTGAGGTGAACGCAATCTAGGAGTAGGTCTGGAGCTACTCAGAAACTGCAAGGAAATACTTAATGGCAGAATTGCTAATCTTTCGTTAGCAATTCTGCTATGCTAAGATACACTCCCAGAGGGCAGTGGCTTTGTGTTTGCATTTCTGCTAAAAGTAGCTAGCGAGCGAACAACTCGGAATGACCATCGTTGTCTCTTGTAACTCTACAAGTACCAGTAAGCTCAGTCAGTGTATTGTTCTCAGAGCTTGCTGGGACCAGTTTTGCCACATAGTGGAACACACACCTACACTCACATATACAGGAGGCTGACTATAACCTGTAGCGCCATGCAGTCACTGCACAGGTACAGTGCTGTACCTTTGGTATGGAAATCCTTCAGCATGGGCGGGAAACAAGGTTAATAGTGTGGGGGCCACCAAACCCCTTTACACCCATATATAGGACTGTGAACACATGGGCCTTGTGCCCCAAAGTTACTTTCCCCACAGGCAAACTGCTGTACTCTATTTGCTGCCCATTGTCCTAGCATCTGAATTTCTGTACTGTATGCCCGCATTCCTAGTGGCAAAAAACCTACATATAAGAATGAGCTAGCACCTGATCTAATTGTGCCACAGGCCTATTGCCCAACTCTAATTGTGCCACAACCAGTGGCGTAACTCCCAGAGACAATAGGGGCATTTGCTGCTGGGCTTCAGCTGTCAGAGGGGCGCCAAGAAAGAAAGACCGAGGGGGCTGCTGAACTAGAAAAGACCTCTCTCCAATCATTTCATAGTGATTTGGGGCAGTCACTGCTCACTGCTGCCCAAGCTCAGAAATCCCCCTTAAAGACCCCTTCAGCGGAAGAGTTTGGAATGTGTCTGATAACAGATCAAAGTATGTACAATAAGCTACAGCTCTGCTGCTGTGTCATATATGAGGAAAGAAAGGAGAGCAGAAGTTGGTTTAAAGAAAATGCACTAATTATTATAATATAACTATTAAGGGGGGTGTTATTTATCAAAGCTTGGAGAGAGATAAAATTGTGAGAGATAAAGTACCAACCAATCTGGTCCCGTCCGTTTTCAAACACTGCCTGTAAAATGTAAGGCAGAAGCTGATTGGCTGGTACTTTATCTCTCATAATGTTATCTCTCTCCGAGCTTCATTAAACCCCTCCTCAGGGCTCTATTTATTACTATTATTTGCAGACAGCACCCAAAAATAGGGATTACTTATCTCCACAATTAGCTGCAAAAAGGAATCTTTATTTTCGTAAATGTACCATTGGCAAGTTGATGGAACGTCAGCACATGTGCAAGCCAGAGCCACTGGGGGGCACCACCTTTTATTTCACCTCCATGCACCTGGCATGAACTTACACCCCTGGCCACAACCTATTGCCCCCCAAACAGTAGAAAATTATAGTCTAGCTGCCACATTGTGGCAGCCCTTTCCCACAGGGGTCAGCATCACTCCTCCACTTTATCTTGTCAGCTTGACAGGTGCAGTCCTCTGGCATCTTTTATCTTCTTTCTGCCACCACTTTTGATGAGTCTGTCACCGTTTTTAGTGTTTCTGGTAAGTTTTTTTCTCCTCTGTGGCATCTTATTCCTTCCTGCTTCAGAGGATCTTTTCATCATCCCCTCTGTTGGCATTCTGCTCTATTCCCACAGAGTGGTTAATACAAATCACTGTGAGGGGCGGAACTATAATGTGATGAGCTGTGATTCAGATTCAGACTTTCCAATAATGCAGCAGGGAGCATACTCAACTGCAGCATCAGGGAAGCAAACTTTTTGTGCCTCCTAATAGATGTATTCCAGACTCCTCCCCACAACAGCCATCCATTAGGTGGGTGCCATCCTACCAGAGCTCCTCCAGGTCCAACACTGTTAGTATGCTCTTTGGCCCAGCACCGGCTGTCTCTATGTATGCTGCTGGACATCTCCTTACATTCTGTAACCATTTTTTCTTTGTAGTCTCTACAAAGGCATCAGTGGTTACTGCCAGTCATGGATCAGGACATCTTACTGTGGTCTCAACAGTGAGGATAAAGTTGAGGGCCAATTCTGGAAAGACTGTGAACCCACATCAATTTCCACTGGTTCAGGACTCTTTATCTCTCTACCTTGTGGCCATCTCTTCCAGATCCTCTTCGGGAGCAGCAGCTCCTCAGTGCCACTCACCTTGGACCATCGGGGGAAATCTTTAGAGAGTGTACTACAATCCATTCTAGATCCTCCAATTCTTCTGGCATAATTCTGCTGTCTTTAGGTGGTGGAATCAACCACAACCCAACACTGGGTTCTTCTGGTTCAGTCTCTTGCTTGACGAATCCTTGTGGGGTATCTCCACCAGTCCTGCTTTTTCTTCCAAAAACTGGTCCTTTCGCAGCAAGCAGAACATCTTCTTTTTCGACAGTCATCTGCCCAATTGGTGGGTCCAGGAGAGGGCAATCAGTATGATCGCTCTCCCTCGTAACACTTCTCACCTGCCTACTACTACTGGCTGCTGCATATAGATACAGTATACCTGGGAGCTCAGGACAGGGTTGTAACTTTAGCAGAAGCAACGTTGTACTGGTGATTTGAGCCTTTCAAGAAGCGGAACTTATAGGGCTGAGCATTTGATGATTGGGTGCTGTGAGGTCAGCTGGTCTGGGAGCAGCGATTAGACTGGTGGAAGAGAGTCAGGTGACTGAATCCAAAATGGCAGCACCCATACTGAGGTTATGGAGGTAACTTTAGTGAACAGCCTGAGTACCAACAATCTGTGTGAACGCACTAAAAGCAAAGCACTGCAGAGAGCTGCTTCCATGTCCAGACTGAGTGCTGACTGCTGAGCACGATCAATGTGGAAAGACCTCATAGCCAGCCGGGAGCGATATGCAATGCGGGCGGACCCTTGCTGCATTCGGGAGTGATGTGCTGTCACAGTGAAAGCAGACCTGGGTGCCAGCCGGGACAAACACCTCAGAGGTAAGAAAGTGGTTTTAAGACTATAGAGCATGATAACAGCATCTTGAAGCCTCCATCATCCACATTGGTCTTCCGAGTTTAAGGATCCTTCTCTTCGGGGTATCTTTGGTACATACTGTGACAGTGCCTCGGCATCTTTATACGGACACTCTTGGGTTAAATGTCCCTGTTGTCGGCACTTTCAACATGGCAGTATTCATCCACCTCCTGCACACCACCGGGCCGAAATTAGGATTTTTGGCACCTGGGGTAAGGCAGTAATTTGGCACCCTCCATGTGCACGGTATCTAGACTCTAGTTCAACACACATTCGGTCGACACCTATTGGTCGACATTGAGCAGGTCGACACAGGAAATAGGTCGACACTGCTATAAGGTTGACTTGAACAAGGTCGACATAGAAAAAGGTCGACATGTGTTTTTCACTTTTTGTTTTCATTTTTTTTAACTTTTCATATTTTACGATCCACGTGGACTACAATTGGGAACGGTAACCTGTGCCAAGTGCAGTGGTAGCGGAGTGAGGCACCTTGCCCGAAGCTCGCGAGCCATGCGAGGGGACGCAGTGCACCAATTGGGGTTCCCCATCACTTTACGAAGAAAACGACACAAAAAATATAAAAAGCTCATGACGACCTTTTCCATGTCGACCTTGCTCGTGTCGACATAAGGGCCATGTCGACTCATTTCCTGTGTCGACCTATAGGAGTCAACCTAATGTGTGTCGACCTAGACACTGTCGACCCTGAGTCCCATACACCATACACACACACGCACACACACACACACACACACACACACACACACACACACACACACACACACACACACACACACACACACACACACACACACACACACTTTGGTACTGTGTCAATAAACACAGTAATAAAAATTTGGCAAATGTGACAACCAACACCATCAGGGCGCATCCAGCACACATTCCCTAGGAAAATGGTTAGGAACACAAGAAAACTAACAGGCACCACAGTTACAGTATTGTGGGGGACTCTGACTGACCAACTGCTGTAGGACTACGTAGCCCAGCATGCTAGTCAGGACCCAGGGCCAATAAAAGAGGAGTACCAACTTTCTGGGGAGGGGACACACACAATGTGGGTTATCCTGACTGCAGAGAGGAGTCTCTAATAGGGCTGGCTGGTGTTATATAACTGATACAGTATAAGCCATGTAGTCACTGTATCACACACACTGGGCGGGGATGACTCCGACTGGACAACTGCTGTAGGACTACAAATCTCTGCATGCGGGACCTAGAACCACTCTTTTGGAAGCAGCAGCTGTCCTGGCATACAGAGTTCTCACCTCAGTGCCCAGACTCGGCTGCTAATGCATCCTCTCACCATTTCCTCCTCTGGTGGAGCTGACGTGCAGGAAGGGGGAGGCGTTGCATGTAGTTTACACAGGCACAGAGGTGTGTGAACGGCCACCTCCGCACCATTCATAAGTGTTTAGTTGCCGGGGGGCGGGGGTAGTTTCCGAGGAGTCCACATTGGTGATACTGAGGAGAGGGGACCTGCATTGAGAGTTCTGTCTGGGACTCGGCAGTAGATAGCCCCTTAGGGCCCTGTCCTCCTGTGGTGGAGCTGAGGGAAGGGGGAGGCACTGGGGAACAGGTCTGGGGGCAGTCATCGCTTACACAGGCACAGGAGTGTGTGAGCGGCCATGGACCAGCACTTGGGAAATGAAAGGGGCAGCTGGGGAGCCCATGGTCACTGCCCCTACCCCATTCATAAGCGTTCTAGTTTCCGGGGAAGGGAGAGTTTCCCAGGAGCCCACATTGGTGGTTCTGGGGAGTGGGTACCTGCAGAAGGTAGCACCTTAGGGCTGAGAGGAAGGAGGGGAGGCAGAGTACCCATCTCTGCACCCTCTCAGATTCTGCACCCACGACGCATGCTCCCTTAGTCCCCCCCCTTCCCCCAGTTGCGACCATGCACACCAGGATCTCATCTTTTAGAACTATGCCTAGATAAAATTGGCAAATGGGCATTTGGGATCTGACATCCAGCAGACTCTTTCTGATCCATTTTCCTGGTTTCCCCATCCGAACTCATCTGATCTGCATCCCACAAATAATCTTGGATCACATGCCCCCTTTCCTCACAGTGCTCACATACAAGTTCTTCAGTTACCTTGCACCAGAGCTCCCACTGGTGTTAAACCTGCTACATCATGGGGAAATCAATTTCTGGGGACATTTTCATGTCTTTCGCTACATCAGCTTCACCCCAGGGAGATTTGCTGGCATAATGTTCCAGCTAATAAAAAAAACTAACACATATTTATAGTAGTTGTCTCAGAGATATTAACAGTAAGAGGAAATTACAGTATGGGGCAAAACTTTATAACCAGTGACTTGCATGCATTGGTCAATTTCCAGCAAGTCTGCCCGAAGTTTTAACATGGTATTCGTTTAAGAACAAAATTAGGCTGGTTTTGCCCTTTAAATGATTGGCACTTTAAAACATTGGTCAGACTCATTGGAATCTCACTAATGCTTGCGAGTTGCAGGCTATTATTTTTTCCCATACAGTATTATTTAAAAATATAAATATATATTATAAACGAAAACATTCATATTTTCATCTAATCGCCAGAGGCGTATCTAGGGTAGGGCGAGTGGGGCACGTGCCCTGGGCGCCTTGGCAGGCCCAGGAGAGGGGGGCGCCGCCGGCGGCCAGGGCATCATGCCCCACTCGCCCCCGTCACGCCGAAAGCCGAAATGTGAGGGGAGGAGAGCGCACCGTCTCTCCCTCCCCTCACCGCCACTGAAAGCCCTAGCAGCGCTGCCAGCAGAGCTGCTGTGTCCGGCCTCCGGCGGCGTTAGCCAATCAGAGCTTGCAGACTGGCTCCTGATTGGCTGCCGGTCCGCGAGCTCTGATTGGCTAGAGAACCGTCGCCACACAGCCGCCGGAGACCTGTCCTGGAGCGGTGAGGGGAAGGAGAGGCGCTCTCCTCCCCTCACATAGAACAAGCGGCGCCGGCACGCCGGTGACTCGGTAAGTGACCGGGGGGGAGGAGGGGAGGGGGGAAGAGAGCACAGTGGGGCATGAAACTGGCACAGTGGGGCATGTAACTGGCACAGTGGGGCATGTAACTGGCACAGTGGGGCATGTATCAGGCACAGTGTGGGGCATGTATCTGGCACAGTGAGGTATGTAACTGGCACAGTGGGGCATTGTATCTGGCACTGTGGGACAATGTAACTGGCACTGTGGGGCATGTATCTGGCACTGTGGGGCATTGTATCTGGCACAGTGGGGCAATGTAACTGGCACTGTGGGGCATGTATCCGCCACTGTGGGGCAATGTAACTGGCACTGTGGGGCATTGTATCTGGCACTGTGGGACAATGTAATTGGCACTGTGGGGCATGTATCCGGCACTGTGGGGCATTGTATCTGGCACTGTGGGGCATTGTATCTGGCACTGGGGAACAATGTAACTGGCACAGTGGGGCATGTATCTGGCACTCTGGGGCATTGTATCTGGCACTGTGGGGCAATGTAACTGGCACTGTGGGGCATGTATCCGGCACTGTGGGGCAATGTAACTGGCACTGTGGGGCATTGTATCTGGCACTGTGGGACAATGTAACTGGCACTGTGGGGCATTGTATCTGGCACTGGGGGACATTGTAACTGGCACAGTAGGGCATGTATCTGGCACTGTGGGGCATTGTATCTGGCACTGTGCGGCAATGTAACTGGCACTGTGGGGCATGTATCCGGAACTGTGGGGCATTGTATCTGGCACTGTGGGAAAATGTAACTGGCACTGTGGGGCATGTATCTGGCACTGTGGGGCATTGTATCTGGCACTGTGGGGCAATGTAACTGGCACTGTGGGGCATGTATCCGGCACTGTGGGGCATTGTATCTGGCACTGGGGGGCAATGCAATTGGCACTGTGGGGCATGTATCCGGCACTGTGGGGCAATGTAACTGGCACTGTGGGGCATGTATCTGGCACTGTGGGGCAATGTAACTGGCACTGTGGGGCATTGTATCTGGCACTGTGGTACAATGTAACTGGCACAGTGGGGCATGTATCTGGCACTGTGGGGTATTGTATCTGGCACTGTGGGGCAATGTAACTGGCACTGTGGGGCATGTGTCCGGCACTGTGGGGCATTGTACCTGGCACTGTGGGACAATGTAACTGGCACTGTGGGGCATGTATCTGGCACTGTAGGCATTGTATCTGGCACTGTGGGACAATGTAACTGGCACTGTGGGGCATCTATCCGGCACTGTGGGGCATTGTATCTGGCACTCGGGGGCAATGTAACTGGCACTGTGGGGCATTGTATCTGGCACTGTGGGGCATTGTATCTGGCACTGTGGGACAATGTAACTGGCACTGTGGGGCATGTATCTGGCACTGTGGGGCATTGTATCTGGCACTGTGGGGCAATGTAACTGGCACTGTGGGGCATGTATCCGGCACTGTGGGGCATTGTATCTGGCACTGGGGGGCAATGCAGTTGGCACTGTTGGGCATGTATCCGGCACTGTGGGGCAATGTAACTGGCACTGTGGGGCAATGTAACTGGCACTGTGGGGCATGTATCTGGCACTGTGGGGCATTGTATCTGGCACTGTGGGGCAATGTAACTGGCACTGTGGGGCATTGTATCTGGCACTGTGGGACAATGTAACTGACACAGTGGGGCATGTATCTGGCACTGTGGGGTATTGTATCTGGCACTGTGGGGCAATGTAACTGGCACTGTGGGGCATGTATCCGGCACTGTGGGGCATTGTATCTGGCACTGTGGGACAATGTAACTGGCACTGTGGGGCATGTATCTGGCACTGTGGGCATTGTATCTGGCACTGTGGGGCAATGTAACTGGCACTGTGGGGCATGTATCCGGCACTGTGGGGCATTGTATCTGGCACTGGGGGGCAATGCAACTGGCACTGTGGGGCATGTATCCGGCACTGTGGGGCAATGTAACTGGCACTGTGGGGCAATGTAACTGGCACTGTGGGCATGTATCTGGCACTGTGGGGCATTGTATCTGGCACTGTGGGGCAATGTAACTGGCACTGTGGGGCATGTATCTGCCACTGTGGGGCATTGTATCTTGTACTGGGGGGCATTGTACCTGGCACTGTGGGGCATTGTATCTGGCACTGTGGGGCAATGTAACTGGCACTGTGGGGCATTGTATCTGGCACTGTGGGGCATTGTATCTGGCACTGTGGGGCAATGTAACTGACACTGTGGGCCATTTTCAGTGGCCACACCCCTTCTGGAACGTGGCCACACCCCTTCTGGTGTGTGGCCACGATTCTTTTGCTATGGGTTTTTTTTCTTGGGGGGGGGGGCGCCATTTTACATCTTGCCCTGGGCTCCAAAAACCCTAGTTACGCCTCTGCTAATGGCGTTACAGTATACAGTACAGCTATAGTTTATTGTTTGTTATTGTTATACAATTTTCTCATACAGTATGTAATTATTGTGTTGATTTCACAGCAGATTAGCAGAACAAATTATATAGGTTAAACTTAATACCATTGATTTATCCAAGCTCCCACATGGCTGTTGCATAAGGTGGGTTCCTGAAAGAGATTATCTCCTGATGCTGACTGTACTGTCATTTATTTACCACTTATTTTTCTATTCTACATAGAGATGAGTGGGTTTGATACTCAGAGAACCGAACCCTACCGGACTTTGCCTTCTGAGTTTGGTTCCGAGCCAGGCTCGGTTTTGCCCGCCTGACTCGGAAAACCGAACGCGGCAAAACGTCATCATCCCGCGGTCGGATTCTCGCGGGATTTGGATTCCATATAAGGAGCCGCGCGTCGCGCCCATTTTCACTCCAGTCTCGGAGAGTGTATTGAGAGGACGTGTCCTCAGTGTTCAGTATTTGTGTGGGGGCGGGAGAGTGGGGTGGCGAGTCTTGTGCTGTGTTGTGCTGTCCAGTGTAGTCAGTGTATTGTGCTGCATCAGTCCAGCCAGTCACAGCGTTGGTGTTCTCTGCTGCCATATATCCAGTGTAGCTGTATAAAGTGGTGCTGTGTTGTGCTGTTCAGTCCAGTGTAGTCAGTGTATTGTGCTGCATCAGTCCAGCCAGTCACAGTGTTGGTGTCCTCTGCTGCCATATATCGAGTGTAGCTTTATAAAGTGGTGTTGTGTTGTGCTGCATCAGACCAGTGGTAGTGTCCTGTCCATCAGTCATTCCAGTGACGATATACGCTGCTGCTATATGTCCACTGCTGCCGTATAATAATAATAACAACAACCACAAGTCCCTTACAGTGTTGTTGTGTTGTGCTGCATCAGACCAGTGGTAGTGTCATGTCCATCAGTCATTCCAGTGACGATATACGCTGCTGCTATATGTCCACTGCTGCCGTATAATAATAACAACAACAACAACAACCACAAGTACCTTACAGAGTTGTTGTGATGTGCTGCATCAGACCAGTGGTAGTGTCCTGTCCATCAGTCATTCCAGTGATGAGGCAGTCACAGTGTTATATGCTGCTGCTATATGTCCACTGCTGCCATATAATAATAATAATAATAATAATAATAATAATAACAACAACAACAACAAGTCCCTTACAGTGTTACTGTGTTTGTGCTGCATCAGACCAGTGGTAGTGTCCTGTCCATCAGTCATTCCAGTGATGAGGCAGTCACAGTGGTATACACTGCTGCTATATGTCGACTGCTGCCGTATAATAATAATAATAATAATAATAATAACAACCACAAGTCCCTTACAGTGTTGTTGTGTTGTGCTGCATCAGACCAGTGGTAGTATCCTGTCCATTAGACATTCCAGTGATGATATACGCTGCTGCTATATGTCCACTGCTGCCATATAATAATAATAACAACAACAACAACTACAAGTCCCTTACAGAGTTGTTGTGTTGTGCTGCATCAGACCAGTGGTAGTGTCCTGTCCATCAGTCATTCCAGTGATAATATACACTGCTGCTATATGTCCACTGCTGCCATATAATAATAATTACAACAACAACCACAAGTCCCTTACAGTGTTGCTGTGTTGTGCTGCATCAGACCAGTGGTAGTGTCCTGTCCATCAGTCATTCCAGTAATGAGGCAGTCACAGTGTTATATGCTGCTGCTATATGTCCACTGCTGCCGTATAATAATAATAATAACAACAATTACCACAAGTCCCATACAGCTTTGTTGTGTTGCGCTGCATCAGACCGGTGGTAGTGTCCTGTCCATCAGTCATTCCTGTGCCGCATATTGTCTTATGTAACTCCCAAAAAATAATAGAGAACAAAAATGTTGAGGATAAAATAGGGAAAGATCAAGAAGAACCACTTCCTCCTAGTGCTGAAGCTTCTGCCACTAGCCATGACATAGATGATGAAATGCCATAAACGTCGTCTGCCAAGGCCGATGCCAAATGTGATAGTAGAGGGCATGTAAAATCCAAAAAGCCAAAGTTCAGTAAAAAGAACCAAAAAAAGAAATGTAAATCATCTGAGGAGAAACATAAACTTGCCAATATGCCATTGACGACACGGAGTGGCAAGGAACGGCTGAGGCCCTGGCCTATGTTCATGGCTAGAGGTTCAACTTCACATGACGATGGAAGCCCTCATCCTCCCGCTAGAAAAATTAAAAGAGTTAAGCTTTAAAGAGCACAGAAAAGAACTGTGCATTCTGAGATGGTATCACAAATCACCAAAGAGAGTCCAAGTGTGTCGGCGGTTGCGATGCCTGACCTTCCCAACACTGGATGGGAAGAGGTGGCTCCTTCCACCATTTGCACGCCCCCTGCAAGTGCTGGAAGGAGCACCCACAGTCCAGTTCCTGATATTCAAATTGAAGATGTCACTGTTGAAGTACACCAGGATGAAGATATGGGTGTTGCTGGTGCTGAGGAGGAAGTTGACGATGAGTATTCTGATGGTGATGTGGTTTGTTTAAGTCAGGCACCGGGGGAGACACCTGTTGTCCTTGGGATGAAGAAGCCCATTGTGATGCCTGGGCAAACTACCAAAAAAGCCACCTTTTCGGTGTGGAATTATTTCTCCACAAATCCGGACAACAGGTGTCAAGCCATCTGTTGCCTCTGTCAATCTGTAATAAGTAGGGGTAAGGATGTTAACCACCTAGGAACATCCTCCCTTATATGTCAACTGCTGCACATTCATCAGAAATCAGTGTCAAGTTGGGCAACTTTGGGTAAGAGCGTAAGCAGTCCACTGACACCTAAATCCCTTCTTCCTCCTGTACCCAAGCTCCTGCAAGCCACACCACCAACTTCCTCAACGTCAACTTCCTCCTCAGTCAGGAAAGTCAGTAGTCCCTCAGGCCATGTCACTGTCAAGACTGAGGAGTCCTCCCCTAACGAGGATTCCTCCATAGGATCCTTGAGTGGTACGCCTGCTGTTGCTGCCGCTGCTGTTGCTGCTAGGAGTCAATCGTCATCCCAGAGGGGAAGTCGGAAGACCACTTGTACTACTTCCAGTAAGCAATTGACTGTCCAACAGTCCTTTGTGAGGAAGATTAAATATGACAGCAGTCATCTTTTTGCAAAGCGGATAACTGAGGCCTTGACAGCTATGTTGGTGGTAGACGTGCGTCCGATATCCACCATTAGTTCAGTGGGACTTAGAGAATTGTTTGAGTTACTGTGTCCCCGGTATCAAATCCCATCTAGGTTCCACAACTCTGGGCAGGCGATACCGAGAATGTACATAGACGTCAGAGAAAGAGTCACCAGTGTCCTACAAAATGCAGTTGTATCCAGTGTGCACTTAACCACAGACATGTGGACAAGTGGAACAGGGCAGACTAAGGACTATATGACTGTAACTGCCCACTGGGTAGATATATGGCCTCCCGCAGCAACAACAGCAGCAGCACCAGTAGCAGCATCTCGCAAACGCCAACTCGTTCCGAGGCAGGCTACGCTATGTATCACCGCTTTACTTAAGAGGCACACAGCTGACAACCTCTTACGGAAACTGAGGAACATCATTGCACAATGGCTTACCCCAAATGGACTCTCCTGGGGATTTGTGATGTCAGACAACGCCACCAATATTGTGCGTGCATTACATCTGGGCAAATTCCAGCATGTCCCATGTTTTGCACATACAATTAATTTGGTTGTGCAGAATTTTTTGAAAAATGACAGGGGTGTGCAGGAAATGCTGTCGGTGGCCCGAAGAATTGCGGGCCACTTTCGGCATTCTGCCACTGCGTGCCGAAGACTGGAGCACCAGCAAACACTCCTGAACCTGCCCTGCCATCAACTGAAGCAAGAGGTGGTAACGAGGTGGAATTCAACACTCTATATGCTTCAGAGGATGGAGGAACAGCAAAAGGCCATTCAAGCCTCTACATCCACCTACGATATAGGCAAAGGAGGGGTAATGCACCTGACTCAAGTGCAATGGAGAATGATTTCCGTCTTGTGCAAGGTTCTCCAACCCTTCGAACTTGCCACACGTGAAGTCAGTTCAGACACTGCCAGCTTGAGTCAGATCGTTCCCCTCATCAGGCTTTTGCAGAAGCAGCTGGAGAAATTGAAGGAGGAGCTAAGGAGGATCTAAGACGGAGCGATTCCGCAAAGTATGTGGGACTTGTGGATGGAGCCCTTCATTCGCTTTGCCAGGATTCAAGGGTGGTCAATCTGTGAAATCAGAGCACTACATTTTGGCCACTATGCTCGATCCTAGGTTCAAAGCCTACGTTGTATCTCTCTTTCCAGCAGACACAAGTGTGCAGAGGTGCAAAGACCTGCTGGTTGGTAAATTGTCAACTCAAGCGGAACGTGACCCGTCAACAGCTCGTCCTTCAATTTCTCCCGCCACTGGGGCTGCAAGGAAAAGGATAAGATTTCCTAGCCCACCCACTGGGGGTAATGCAGGGCAGTCAGGAGCGAAATCTGACATCTGGTCCAGACTGAAGGACCTGCCAACGATTACTGGCATGTCTACTGTCACTGCATATGATTCTGTCACCATTAAAAGAATGGTGGAAGATTATATGAGTGACAGCATCCAAGTAGGCATGTCAGACAGTCCGTATGTATACTGGCAGGAAAAAGAGGCAATTTGGATGCCCTTGCACAAACTGGCTTTATTTTACCTAAGTTGCCCCCCTCCAGTGTGTACTCCGAAAACGTGTTTAGTGCAGCCGGTAACCGTGTCAGCGATCGGCAAAGGAGGTTACTTCCAATAAATGTGGAGAAGATGATGTTCATCAAAATTAATTATAAATTCCTCCGGGAAGACCTTTACCAGCAATTGCCTCTGGAAAGTACACAGGAACCTGTGATGGTGGATTCCTGAGGGGATGAATTAATACTCTGTGAGGAGGAGGATGTACACAGTGAAAGGGGTGAGGAATTGGAGGATGAGGTCGACATCTTGCCTCTGTAGAGCAAGTTTGTGCAAGGAGAGATTGATTGCTTCTTTTTTGGTGGGGGCCCAAACAAACCAGTCATTTCAGACCCTGTTGCGGAAATGATTGGTTTGTTAAAGTGTGCATGTCCTGTTTATACAACATAAAGGCGGGTGGGAGGGCCCAAGAACAATTCCATCTTGCTCCTCTTTTTCTTCTTTGTATCATGTGCTGTTTGGGGACAAGTTTTTTTTAAATGCCATCCTGTCTGTAACTGCAGTGCCACTCCTAGATGGGCCAGGTGTTTGTGCCGCACACTTGTGTCACTTAGCTTAGTCATACAGCTACCTCATTGCACCTCTTTTTCTTCTTTGCATCATGTGCTGTTTGGGGCCTATTTTTTAAATCTGCCATCCTGTCTGTTACTGCAGTGCCACTCCTAGATGGGCCAGGTGTTTGTGCCGCACACTTGTGTTGCTTAGCTTGGCCATCCAGCTACCTAATTGCACCTCTTTTTCTTCTTTGCATCATGTGCTGTTTGGGGACTAGTTTTTGAATAGTACCATCTTGTCTGCAACTGCAGTGCCACTCCTAGATGGGCCAGGTGTTTGTGCCACACACTTGTGTCGCTTAGCTTAGTCATATAGCCACCTCGATGCAACTTTTAGGCCTAAAAACAATATTGTGAGGTGTGAGGTTTTCAGAATAGACTGTAAATGAGTGGAATTGATTGTTATTGAGGTTAATAATACCGTAGGAGCAAACTTACCCCCAAATTCGGTGATTTTAGCTGTTTTTATGTTTTTTTCAAAAATCATCCAGATCCAAAACCAAAACCATAACTCGAAAGGGTGGTTTTGGCAAAACCAAGCCAAAACCAAAACACGAAAGTGGAATTTGAACCAAAATCTAAACAAAAAACATGAAAAGTGCCAGCCGCACATCTCTAATTCTACACAGTCTTAGTACCACTACCGCATCGCTTATATCACTGCATTACTCCAGCTTAGCTGAATATTTCAGCAGCTCAACCAGGAATGGGAGGTGTTGACATGGCCCGCTGCCCGCATGGCCTGGACACACCTGCATTGGCCGGGACACGCCCACAAAATAGAGGGCAAACATTGCCGTGCCGCCCCCTCCTGCCCAGTGACCGCCTCTGCCTGTAAATCAGGCAGAGGCGTTCGCGAGGCAATGACATCCGTTGGCTGTCAGCCATGCGCCGATTCACTGCGCACTTCTGACCTGTTCACTGTGCTGCGATGAACGGCAGCGTGCAATCAGATCAGAATGACCCCCCATATTTCCAAATCAGAATTAAACATATTTCCACCGACTAATAGTAGTTACCAACCTGATATCTCTATCACTGTTTAGAACTCGACAATCAGTCCTAACCCACAAGCTCTTTGCCTAGGGGTCATCCTTGACTCTGAAATGTCCTTTGTTCCCCACATTCAATATGCCTCAAAATCATGTTACATACATCTAAAAAACATATCCAAAATACGACCATACCATACACAAGAAACTGCAAAAACTCTAACCATGCTCTCATTATCTCCCGCATTGATTATTGCAATAATCTTCTTACTTATCTTACCAAAAAGAGACTCTCACCACTACACTCCATTCTGGATGCAGCTGCAAGGATAATCTTTCTCACTATACATTCATCTTCTGTGGAATCACTCTGTCAGTCCCTCCATTGGTTACCTGTATTCTACTGTTTTCAATATAAAATACTTTTACTCACACACAAGGCCATTAACCAAACTACACCAACATACATCTTTTAGCTTATCTCGAAATATCTCCCAACCCGACCTCTTCGTTCTTCAGAAGATCAACGTCTATCATCCACATACATTACTCGCTCCTATGCATGAGTGCAGGACTTTCTTCAGGCTGCACCCACTCTAAGGAATGTCCTTCCATGCACAATAAGACTCTATTCTAGTCTCCAAACTTTCAAGCATTCTCTGAAAATTCACCTCTTCAAGCAAGCTTATCAATTTCTGAACCACCCACATAAACTTTCCTATCCAATTACATCCCCACTGTACAGTCCACACATATTCTCACTTATTTTCTCTCTTCACTTTCCCATACTCCTGACCCCAGGCCATCATTCCTGACTGATATCATGCAGCCCACCGAGAACCTTTGCAATTAGATGGACCAAGATGCTATAGATAGCATCTATCCTTGTGTATCAGTGCCTATTTCCCTATAGATTGCAAGCTTGCAAGCAGGGCCTTCCTACCTCTATAACTGTTATTACCCTGTTTTGCTTTATCACTGTTTCCATTTGAAAAGCACAACAGAATTTGCTAGGCTATATAAGAAACTGTTAATAAATAAATACATAATATGTATAACTCACATAAGGATGGAATCTTACAGAGAAACAGATAGAATTCATATTGGTATCTATCTCATTCATATTAAACCACAATTATTTTTTGTTTTTAAACGTGTTTTATTTACAGGTGATGGGAACGGCCATGGGGACCAGGTTTGCATCGAGTTACGCCAATCTCTACATGGGTTTGTATGGTCATTAAAGAGATCATTTGTTTATTATTTGAGATGGAGATCACATTTCAGCACAAAAATGTGTCACTGTTTTTAACATGAACCCTTATAATTTACAGTTTACTCATGCTTTCCATGAGAACTGAATTAACTTCCTGGATTTGGCACTATAAGTCCAAGATAATAGGCGTACAACCTCCAATTATATCAAAGAGGTAGAGAGAGAGATACATATCTCCACTATGATAGTGCTCATTACTCCCCCTTGGAAGTATAATATCCCCAAAGAACAAGTACTCCAACTTAAGAGGAATTGTTCAGAAATTACACCTTTGAGCAACAAGCCACCAATACTGTTTGATGGATTCTTTCCATCAACGATGCTATGCAGAAAATCTAGTACAGAAAGCCTTTAAGGAAGTCAGAAGTAAAAATAGGGATTATTGTATAGAGCAGAAAAAGAAACAGGAAGTAGAGAATAAGGATATAGCTTTTATATCTACTTATAGTAGTCAATGCTCACAAATAAAAAACATAAAACATTTCAATATCTTGAAACAAAATTATCTTTCAGTTGGTCACATTCTGTCTAAACCGATATTTATTTTCTTGAAGAATAGATCCTTTAAGAGTAGACCGTATTTGGAATATAGTTTCTTGAAACCCATAAAAGACCAAAAAGACATTTGTTAAGATCTGTTATGGCATCAAGCAAAACCAAAAGGGTGTTATAAATGTGGGAACAACAGTTGTCTAACTTGTGAATATATATCTAATAAAACACCAATTTCATTAAATATGGATCCGAAAATATATGAGATAAAGAGATTTAAAAACTGTAATACATCTTTTGTAATACTGGGACACTGAAAATAAAATTTCTGGAGCAATGTAGGAATATTATTAAAAAGGTTGTGACCCATAGTGTATCCAAACACTTTTATGATTGTTATAATAGCAACTCCACATGTCTAACAATAACAGGTTTAGAACATATTCCAGTTACAAAATGGAGAGGAGATCGCTTTAGACTTTTATGTAAACAGGAAGTATTCTGGATGTTTCAATTTAATTCTATGCATCCAGAAGGCTTAAATTAATCACTGAATCCACATTTAGGTTTGTTTTCAGACCAACTAATAAAGCTAAGTTAAAAAATAATAATATATATATACATATATATATATGTATATATATATATATATATATATCTCCCAAAGCAAGTGCACTCACTACTTTTTCAGTTCCAAAAGCTCACAGTTATTTTATTCAATTCAATCTGAAGGTACAGTTGTATCAATTCATCATCTTCATAAACATGTCCATATAGGAGTCAATACACCTCTTCAGGTTTGTTTGTTACATCAATCCTCCTCTATCGTTCCATTAGAGATACACAAATACTCTCAATATCTCCACGTGATAATATCAATCTTATGGCTCCATTTGTTTATGGTTTTACATGTTACGAATTCTTATGGTACTTCATGTCATTTTCTATGTCTGTCGACTTCGGCCGCTTTTCATGCCGTTTAAGACCCACATCTAAAACATACCAAAAAACATACATACTATTACAAACTTGTATGAATGTGTGCTCACACCAGCGCAATTATTACATCCAGCAACTACCTGATCAGCCGAACTCCCCGGCGTGCCTTCCACCGTCCTGCGCATGTCTATGCTCACAGCGGGAGTGCGGACATTAAGTCCCGTCAATCCGGTCACATGGTACGCTTCAGCCACTCCTACTGTTTGGCCGCGTCCACCGTGTATTGCGTCATTACTACACGTCTTATGCGGGTCACATGCGTTCCACCTCGTTCTCCCTTTATATTAACTTCAGCTTATAGCATATAATGCAGTGTGATATCATTCCTGCTGTCTCTATCCATTTAACCTCGCTGGTGGTCACACTTCCATACAATTACAAGCTACAATACACACCAACATTTAGATTAAAAACACTTCAAGTGACTATTCCCTAATTTCCTATTATATTTATAAAAACACTGATTCTAACATTATTGAATGGTGTACATCCTAGCAACCTCTATCGCAGTAATAATCCATTTCTCTATTTTTCTACATACTCCATGGCTCTCATCCTTAACATCCGAGGAAGCATTTAAAATTAATATTTTCATTCATCCCCCTTGGGGCTATCGTATCTAAATCATATATCCATCTAGCTTCTCTCCTTAATAATTTCTGATCCCTATTGCCACCTCATTCTAATGGTGGCTCATGATCTATTAGCATACACCGTAAAGATGCTACTGTATGTAATCTCTGTAAGAAATGTCGGCCCACTGGTTTATCACTTTTACCTTCACTGATTGCTTCCCTAATTGATCTCCTATGATTAGCCATTCTTTCTCTGAAATTTCTTGAGGTCTTCCCCACATAGACTAAACTACATGGACAAATTAATATGTAAATCACATATTTGGAGGTACATGTGAGACGGTATTTAATTTCAATTTGGGCTCCTGTATGTGGATGGGAAAATGTCTTACCCGACATCATGCCGCTGCACGTTGTACATCCTGTGCAACGGTAGCAGCCAAAATAGTTTTTATTCAACCAAGTTCTCGTGATTTTTTTATCAATTTTTTTTGTTGGTTTCATAAGTAGCTGTTTTAAATTGGGGTCTCTCTTAAAAGCTACTAAAGGTTTTCCCAGTGATCTCTTGAGATTCTTATCTGATTCTACTATAGGCCAGTGTTTTTTACTGATTTACTGAAAAAGGTGGCTTTTGTATCAAACTGTTTCAACACTACAAACCTATTTTCCTCTTTCACAGTTGTTTTTTGCTCCTTCTCCTCCCAAATCCTCCATGCCCTTCTCAGGCATTTCTCTAAGATTTGGGATGTATACCCCCTTTCCAAAAAGCGTTCCTTCATTTCCACCAGTTGTACCTGTGTTTTTTCCATCTCTGTATTATTTCTCAACACCCGTACAAACTGGGACACCGGAAGACCTTCTACCAATGGTTTTGGATGATGGCTTGTTCCAAACAATATGGAGTTCCTATCCGTACTCTTCTTGTACAATGTAGTTCCTAAACCTCCATTTGTTTTAAAAATGGAGACATCAAGAAATTCTTTACTATCAGCCTGTATATTGCTAGTGAAACGAATATGACTATCCAATAAATTTAACTCCTTTACCATTTCCTGGAACAGGGCCTCTGTCCCTCTCCATAAAATTAGGACATCATCTATAAAGCGGAAATAATGCTGAATGCTGGGACCGTATTTAGGATATATATGCCTTTCTTCATACTCTGCCATAAATATATTTGCATATACCGGAGCTAAATTAGATCCCATCGCGGTCCCAGCATTCTGCATATAATAGGATGTACCGTATCTGAAATGATTATTTTCCAAGACACTCAAGACTAGATCACAGACATATTCAATTGGTGGACCATCAAAAGTCACTTCAGTCAATCTTTTTCTCACTGCCTCGACTCCCAACACATGTGGGATCGAAGTTTACAAAGATCCTATATCCAATGTAGCAAAAAACATCTCATCTAATGGTCCCTTTATATCTTTCAGTTTTGAAAGAAGATGGGGTGTATCCTTGATGTAACTTTTTTTACTCTCCACTACCACAGGTTGGAGGAGAATGTCTACATATTGGGCTATTGGTTGTAGAACAGAACCTCTGGCTGACATTATCGGCCTTCCTGGTGGGGCACTAATTGACTTTTGTATTTTTGGGATACTGTAAAAAATTGGACAAGCTGGTTCATTCACTGCAATAATTCTACCAATTCCATGTCCAGCCAACCATGTTGGATGCCTCTATCCAATAGCACATCCACCTTCGATTTTATTTGTAACATGGGGTTATCTTTCACTTCCCTATAAGTTTTCACATCTACCAGTTGTTGTTTAATTTCAAGATCATAATACTCATAATCTAACACCACTATGGCTCCTCCCTTATCTGCCATCCTAATGACTATTTCGTCATTATCTTGTAATGAAGACAGTGCTTTCTTTTGATCCACACTCAAATTAAATCTATAATGATGTTCCTTATTTATCCTATTACAATCCCCCTCTACCATACGCAAGAAGGTTTTTATACTTGCGTTATTTGACTGGGGGTCAAATGTACTAGGTTTCCCTTTCAAGGATCTATATTTTCTCTTAGTCTCCTGTTGCGATTCTTTGAAAAACTCCTTCAATCTCAATTTTCTTCCCAATTTATACAAATCAACTTGAGTGTCAAAGGAGCTACTTATAAATGTTGGAACAAATGTAAACCCTAATGCTAGTACCGATAATTCTGTCTCTGTTAATGGATATTTTGATAAATTGAAGACATTATTTTTTAACGCCTCCTTCTTCCACTTCTTCCTCCCCCTCCTCGGGTGCGGCCTCTTTTTGCTCGCGTATCTGTGGTTGAACTTTTGTCCATATCCACCCCTAAAAAATTATCAGAGCCGCTAGGTGGGAATCCCTCTGAATGTTCTATCTCCGAGGAGGAACAGGATGAATCTACTGAATAAGGTTGTTTCTGTCTAAAGTACCTCTGTTTTTGTCTGGGGTATTTGATATTTTCTCCATTTAACCATCTGTAGACATTATGATTCTTATAATCGTTTATTACTACCTCCAGTTTGTTCCTTTTAAATGCTACTAGATCTTTCTTATACCATTCTATATTTGTAGATCATTTCTCCATCCATTTTTCACCCACATCTTCATCTAATTTTGGTTGGAGCAGTAATTTAAACTCCCCCAACTCTCCTTTCGCTTTTTTGAGATCATTGCCAACTTCTTCAATCACCAGAAGTAATAGATCCATTGAGCATTTATTCAAAACACTGCACCATTTACTACAGAAAACTGGATTTGTCCGTCCAATTGTTGGTACTTTCTGGATTCTAAAACCTCTGGGGATTTTCTTTTGTCTATAATAATCTGAGAGGAATTGTCCATGCAGGACCAGATCTATCTCTTTTTTAGACAATCTCAATAATTTGTGATAAAGATCTAGTGTAGTCTCTGCTGGCAATTCCCCAAATTCCTCCTGTGCAAACAGTGCCTTCTCTGCATCATAATCTGTCAAATTTAGCTGTATATTTTCTGCTTGTGCCAGTAAGGCCTCATCCAAAAATCTATTACCTATTTGTGTCATTTTTGTGTTTACTCCAATAGGTTTCAGCTAATTCTTTGTACCTCATAATTTAGCAACATGAGACACAACCTGGCAATCACAGAGATTACTCCAGAATATAAACCATTCAACATCTGCCAAATATCATTTAAACATTTTTACATTTCACAGTCAGTGTTATTGCGCATACACCTGTAGAAAGAAATGATTCAAAAAAGTCAATCAATATTTCTCTTCAATTTTGCTGGGGTGCATCTATATTAGATTTTTAATCCATCCAATATCCTCCGTTGCATAGATGCACTCTCCTTTTCAACATGTAGGGTGCGTCCTTAATAGTCCCTTATAGCGATCACCAATATCTCCCAAAGCAAGTGCACTCACTACTTTTTCAGTTCCAAAAGCACACAGTTATTTTATTCAATTCAATCTGCAGGTACAGTTGTATCAATTCATCATCTTCATAAACATGTCCATATAGGAGTCAATACACCACTTCAGGTTTGTTTGTTACATCAATCCTCCTCTATCGTTCCATTAGAGATACACAAATACTCTCAATATCTCCACGTGATAATATCAATCTTATGGCTCCATTTGTTTATGGTTTTACATGTTATGAATTCTTATGGTACATCATGTCATTTTCTTTATCTATCGACTTCGGCCGCTTTTCGTGCCGTTTAAGACCCACATCTAAAACATACCAAAAAACATACATACTATTACAAACTTGTATGAATGTGTGCTCACACCAGCGCAATTGTTACATCCAGCAACTACCTGATCAGCCGAACTCCCCGGCGTGCCTTCCATCGTCCTGCGCATGTGTATGCTCACAGCGGGAGTACGGGCATTAAGTGTTATACTCCCGTTATATAAATCACTAGTGAGGCCACACCTTGAATACTGTGTACAATTCTGGGCACCATACTACAAAAAGGATATCCTAGAGCTAGAAAAGGTTCAGAGGCGGGCAACCAAACTAATTAAGGGTATGGAGACGCTGGAATACGGGAAAGGCTTGCAAGACTAGGCATGTTTACACTGGAAAAGAGGAGACTAAGAGGGGACATGATCTACATCTACAAATATATAAGGGGACAATACACAGATCTTGCGCAGGACCTGTTTTTGGTTAGATCAACACTGAGAACTCGTGGACACTCGCTCAGGTTAGTGGAGAGGAGATTCCGAACAATACGGCATAAAGGCTTTTTCACGGTAAGGACGATACGTGTTTGGAATTCCCTGCCTGAGGGAGTTGTAATGGCGGACTCAGTTAACACCTTTAAGAATGGGTTAGATAAATTCCTAATAGATAAGGATATCCAGGGTTATGGTGCATAGTCACGCACTATAGTTATTATAAAAAAGAGGGATAATACGTAACGGCAGACATCAGCATCAGTCAAAATTTTATACCAAATCATCATGCATAGGAGACCACAAATAGGTTGAACTCGATGGACAATTGTCTTTTTTTAACCTTAGATAAATATTTTACTATGTTAATGGGCACTGAGTCTGAACCTTATGTACCAAGCTCTAAAAAGGGAAGCTTTTTGGAGCTTGGTCCCAAAGGTTACCGACATTTGGCTCTGATGGTGTGAGTCGCTTTATGCCTATGAGGAATTTTCAGAGGTGAAGGCCATTATGATTTCTCTCCTGCAGTCTTTGTCCAGCACTGAGGAGATGCACATGGTGCTGTGTCAGTCACTGCGCAGGAGTCTTGCTCAGCGCTGCAAGTATGGTAGTACGGGGTGGTTTGGCGTACCGGTACGAAATTCCCAGCCGGTACGCCGTACTGCCGGGCCGTCCACCATACTGCATTCCGCTGGCTTCGTTCTGCGTGAGGAGAGGAGAGCGCAGCGCAGTGCCTCTCCTGCCCCTCAATTCTCTTTGATGCCCAGTCTCACTCTCCATCGGCGGCGGCGGGGTCAATCTGAATAAGGCACCAGTTTACTTGCCAATCAGAGCTCTCGGATCAGCAGCTGCGGCTCCTGATTGGCTGCCGGTCCGCGAGCTCTGATTGGCTAACGAACCGGCACATCATTTCAGATTGACCCTGCCGCCACTGGAGAGTGAGACCGGGCGTCAAAGAGTATTGAGGGGCAGGAGAGGCGCTGCGCTCTCCTCCCCTCACATAGAAGAAACAGAGCCAGCGGTAAGGGGTGGGGGGCAATGAGCGCACAGTGGGGCAATGTATATCTGGCACTGTGGACAATGTATATCTGGCACAGGGGGGCATTGTGTATCTGGCACAGTGGGGGCAATGTATATCTGGCACAGGGGGGCGGGCATTGTAATTGTATATCTGGCACTGTGGGGGCATTGTATATCTGGCACAGGGGGGCAATGTATATCTGGCACAGGGGGGCATTGTATATCTGGCACTGTGGGGGAATTGTATATCTGGCACTGTGGGGCATTGTATATCTGGCACTGGGGGGCATTGTATATCTGGCACTGTGGGGCATTGTATATCTGGCACAGGGGGGCATTGTATATCTGGCACTGTGGGGCATTGTATATATGGCACTGTGGGGCATTGTATATCTGGCACAGGGGGGCATTGTATATCTGGCACTTTGGGGGCAATGTTACTTCTTCATTGGGCATTGTGTGTACATTATATATGTATATTATACACACAATGTCCAGTGATAAAGTAATTTGTTGCTCAGAGTCTGGCCCTGCCCCCGATCCCAAGTCCCACCTTGCGAACGGAAATGCAGGCTTTTGCGCAGTCATATAAATAGTTTTCACCATTGAATACATTTGATGTGATGGTTAGTAACCATCGCATTGAAAGTTTAAATGGCGGAAGCATTGCCATCATAAGATGGTTTGCTTTGGATGTCCATCCCTAGCTAAGGCGACCTGGGTTTAGGGCTATACTAAGAGGAAGCCCAGGGAGGTGTTGGGACACAGCAGGTTGTCTCTTTAATGTTGTGGAAAAGATTATCTGGCAGTTGGAAATTATATTATTGTATTGCTGTTGATACACAGAAATACCCTGCAATTTCATACATGAGATCCCTTCCATGTAGGTACAGTCCAGGTATTGGAGCAAGCACTCCCAGGAATCAGGCACACCTGTGCCACACTTTTATAAAGCTCGTTAGGACAAGGGCTCAGGGCTCCTGATGCCAACAAGTGGCCAGGCAATAGAGGGTGGCCCAGTGGGTTAGAGACAGGGAGCCTGATACTGTGTACATGCTGTTTGTGAACTGGTGCCTAATTAAGGTACCCATTGAAACATGCTGTGAAAAGTCTGTTTACTATGCTGTGGAAGTAGACGGACTGCTTTTCTTTCATACAACTGTGTCAGCATCTTGTCTGGTGGAAGGTCGCTTGTTAATAAATATATATATATATATATATATATATATATATATACCCCGCAATGCCCGGGATTTTAAGAATGTCAGTTTACAAAAATAAATGTAAATATTAAACACACAACATAAATAACATTCTAGATACAGTAGCTGAATAATAATAATTTTATTTATATAGTGCTCTTTCTCCAATAGGACTCAAGACGCTTAACCGATACATAGCATAATATAGTACAGAAAATAATGAAGTACAGAACAGCTTTTCATAAAATACAGAATACCCGTGCTTTGCTACGGGATGAGGATGGTAAATTACAATGATAGTTGTTTGTTAATCAACGCTGGTTGGAGATCTAGTATATAAGCATATCTTGCTTCCCTGATGCACTTTGTGTAGTGGCCGGACCCCATTTTGGTCCCCCAAGGGACCCTGCTCTTCCCACTATACAACTCTCAGTCTGTGGCTTCCTGCTGCCTCCATTCCCCTCCTCACATCATGTCAGTGCCCCTGTGAAATTATCGATTTTTTTCACAGTTTCTTATATTATGTATCTCCTGATATACTCTGTGCTGCTGGGGGACCATGCTACTTCCACTATATAACTCTCAGTGTGTGGGTTTGTCCTACCTGTGTTCCCCTCCTGACATCATGTCACTGGACCTGTCATCGCTGACATATCATGCATGTCCTGATATAGTCTGTGCTGCTGGCCCACCCCTAGGGGTGCTAGTGGTGTGTTACCCCCACAGTGTTTGTTCCCAGAGTGTAAGTCATATGTGTAAGTCTTTTGAACGGCCAATATATTGCGGGTCCGTCGGCCAGTGTGTACGGGCGATATGTCTGTTAACTCCGTCGTTCACAGACATATCGCGGCGGCCTCGCAGCAGAGCCAACGGCCAATATATCTACCGATCTACAGTACTGTTTTGCTCAGTTAGTAGCGTCAGAATACACTCATTTCATTCCCGCTGTTTAGGTGCATTTAGTGTAAAGAATCGCTCCTGCAGATGTACTCTGATTTATATGTAACTTGTGTGCACCTTTCCATTGACTGTCTTACGATGTAAATAAAATAATACAGTGTATTATTACAATAAAAAAAAAAAAAAGCACATCAGGTCTCGAACCCTGGACCCCCAGCGTGGGGGGTGGGAGCCTTCACCCCTAGGCCACGACGCCTCATGAGAGATTCCCAATTTCATGTGTGAAAGTACTGCAAACAGCGCCCGGCCCCCACCCCATTGGTGTTGGTTTATGCCTTAGAGGACTCGGACGCTCGCATTTGTAAAGCACGGTATTTTCCACCGCCTCCTGCTAGCCTGTTGCCCTTCCCCCCTGGAAGCCTGCACAGATCATGCAGTAGACAGGGAGGGAATTCAGGTCATGTGCAATACACAAACGCCGAATATCTACTGTATACTGTAGTACTGTTTTGCTCACTGAGTAGCGTCAGAATACACTCATTCCTACTCATTGCCACTGTGCAGTTGCATTTAGCGTAAAGAATCGCTCCTGCAGATGTACTTTGATTTATGTGAAACCTGTGTGCATCCTTCCATTGGATGTATTAGAGAGAAAAAATAATTTTTTAAAATGAATGTCACGGGAACACATAAAAAAAAAGGTTGGCACTTCCTTCCCATTGGTGTTGGTTTACAGTATGCCGTAGTGGACTCGGACGCTCATGTAATTGCATTTCAAAGGCACAGTATTTTTCATCGTCTCCCCCTACCCCCATCACCCTTCCCCCCTGGGAGCCTGCACAGGGAGGGAATTCACGCTGAAGATCTACAGTACTGTTTTGCTCAGTTAGTAGCGTCAGAATACACTCATTTCATTCCCGCTGTTTAGGTGCATTTAGCGTAAAGAATCGCTCCTGCAGATGTACTCTGATTTATATGTAACTTGTGTGCACCTTTCCATTGACTGTCTTACAATGTAAATAAAATAATACAGTGTATTATTACAATAAAAAAAAAAAAAAAGAAAGCACATCAGGTCTCGAACCCTGGACCCCCAGCGTGGGAGGTGGGAGCCTTCACCCCTAGCCCACAACACCTCATGAGAGATTCCCAATTTCATGTGTGAAAGTACTGCAAACAGCGCCCGGCCCCCACCCCATTGGTGTTGGTTTATGCCTTAGAGGACTCGGACACTCGCATTTGTAAAGCACGGTATTTTCCACCGCCTCCTGCTAGCCCTCCATTCCCATTATGCATTAGCGAACTCAGACGCTCATGTATTTTAAAAGCACGGTGTTTATACATTGTCCTGTACATTCTTCCTTTTACACAATTACTGTAGTTGCGTCTCCATACACATACAGTACTCCATACAATACAGTACAGTACTCTACATACTGTAGGTCACCATCTTTTTCCACCGCCTCCCGTTACACCTACAGTATTGCCAGAGCTGTAGATCAATCCGCCGCTATACTGTACGATCGAAAGTACTGGATTAGTGGAGCATTAGCCACACAGTGGTGGAGATGTGTAATGCATGATGAGTATCTAGATCGCCTCAACGCGCCTACCTGTGATTAAACTCAGCTATCGCCTTAGCGTGACTAAACGCCCGTCTAGGCGGAGAAACAGTCAAGATAAAGGTGGCTACATCTGTATATTGGTGCATCGCTGTGTGTGTACGGGCAAATGCTGCGGCAGCTGGCGGTGATTGACAGCTGACCTGGGCGGGCGTGTGTACATGCCCGCCCAGTTCATGACGTCAGTCCCCGATGGATTGGGCAGTGTGTATGCACAGCACACTGCCTGATTCGTCCATAGATATATCTGCAGATCAATTGATCTGCAGATATATCTATCAGTGTGTACCCACCTTTAGTCATGTGTACCAAGTTTGTTGTAAATTGCTGCAGGACTTCCAAAGTTATGCTATCTGCTGAAATACTCAGTGCTGCTGCATCACCCCTAGGGGTGCTAGGGGTGTCTTCCCCCCACAGTGTTTATTTCCAGATTGTAAGCCATATGTGTACCAATTTTGGAGTACATTGCTCCAGCAATTTCAGAGTTATGCTGTCTCCTGATATACTCTGTGCTGCTGCCCCCCCCCCTAGGGGTGCTAGGGATTTCTAATTTTTTTAGTTGCCTCCGCCATGTTTTAATACGCTTGTATGTCAAATTTCACAATCTTCTCTTGTAAACTGTGGATTTGTATAGAAATACAGACAGAAGGACAAATTTTCACTTTTATATAGTAGATGTATATATTATTCATAACTAATAAAACATATAAAATAATAATAGATAATAAAAACGAAATGCAGGAAATATCTACATGAGTACCTGTCAGGTGTCTGGGCTATCAGAATATGTAACATATTGTATATGATGGTTTATTATTATTAGATAATTTAATGTGTTCTTTAATATATTCAGTGAACAAAACAACCATGTTTTATATATTTAACTACAGGTGTTAACAAAACTAATGCTACCAGCATCTTCTGAGAAATATAATAATGGTGACCTAATAGGAGATATTGGGGGAATTTTGTTAGCAGTTGGGCAAAACCTTGGGGGTAATTCCAAGTTGATCGCAGCAGGAAATTTTTTAGCAGTTGGGCAAAACCATGTGCAGTGCAGGTGAGGCAGAGATAATATGTGCAGAGAGAGTTAGATTTGGGAGGGGTGTGTTCAATCTGCAATCTAAAGTGCAGTGTAAAAATAAATCAGCCAGTATTTACCCTGCACAGAAACAAAATAACCCACCCAAATCTAACTCTTTCTGCACATGTTATATCTG
The DNA here is from genome assembly GCF_028390025.1 of Pseudophryne corroboree. Taxonomy (NCBI): domain Eukaryota; kingdom Metazoa; phylum Chordata; class Amphibia; order Anura; family Myobatrachidae; genus Pseudophryne; species Pseudophryne corroboree. Next base: position 534,126,837 of record NC_086445.1, read on the forward strand.
CCTCCCCTGCAGTGCACATGGTTTTGCCCAACTGCTAAAAATTTCCTGCTGCGATCAACTTGGAATTACCCCCCATGTACACTGCAGGGGAGGCAGATATAACATGTGCAGAGAGAGTTAGATTTGGGTGGGTTATTTTGTTTCTGGGCAGGGTAAATACTGGCTGCTGTATTTTTACAATGCAAATTAGACTGCAGATTGAACACACCACACCCAAATCTAACTCTCTCTGCACATGTTAAATCTACCTTCCCTGCAGTGCACATGGTTTTGCCCAACTGCTAACAAAATTCCTGCTGCGGTCAACTCAGAATTACCTCCATTGTGTGATCCTCATTATTTATTTTTAATTGAGTTTTAAGATACATAATAAAGGTCTCATTATGCATAGTCTGTCAACTGGTAAAAAAAAGTGTTTTAATATCCGGGCAACGATTTGTGTTTTTAAGGTTCAAATTGTACTGTATACTTCCCTGTTACAAGTCTCAGGGAGCATCACAGTAAATCCCCCTTATGACTGGCTACACACCATCATGTGATGTTTGTCACATGATCGGGAGGTCCAGAGCAACTGACCGGAATTAGTAACACACAGGGTCCGTGACAAGTGACCATCAGACCGGCTATGAACAATCATGAATTAGCTCAGTGGTTACTAGGACAACAGTTGAAAATATAGAGGAATTAATAGGCTTCCCGGAGCCACGTGATGTTTGTTTACATCACATGACTGAAACATGTCTGAAATGATGGATGTTATTATAAATTTGAACAAGAGTGTTTATGTCAATGTGTGATTAAAATTAACCTGATATAGCACAGTTAGATGGATTATTTTAAAATTAGAGATGAGAGGGTTCGGTTCTCAGAGAACCGAACCCTACCGAACTTCACATCCCGAGCCCGGCTCGGGTTTTCCCGTCTGACTCGGAAACCAGAACGAGGCAAAACGTCATCATCCCGCTGTCGGATTCTCGCGGGGTTTGGATCCCATATAAGGAGCCGCGCGTCCCCGCCATTTTCACTCCAACATTGGAGAGTGTTGAGAGAAGACGTGTCTCCATCCTCAGTGCCCTGCATCAGTTCAGTGTTAGTGTCTTGTGCTGCATCAGTCCAGTCACAGTGGTAGTGTCCTCTGCTGCCATATGTCCAGTGCTGCTGTATTAGTCCAGTCCAGTGGTGCTATGTTGTGCTGCATCAGTTCAGTGGTGTATTGTGCTTCATCAGTCCAGTCACAGTGGTGGTGTCCTCTGCTGCCATATGTCCAGTGCTGCTGTATTAGTCCAGTCCAGTGGTGCTATGTTGTGCTGCATCAGTTCAGTGGTGTATTGTGCTTCATCAGTCCAGTCACAGTGGTGGTGTCCTCTGCTGCCATATGTCCAGTGCTGCTGTATTAGTCCAGTCCAGTGGTGCTATGTTGTGCTGCATCAGTTCAGTGGTGTATTGTGCTTCATCAGTCCAGTCACAGTGGTGGTGTCCTCTGCTGCCATATGTCCAGTGCTGCTGTATAAGTCCAGTCCATTGCAGTGGTGCTGTGTTGTCCTGCATCAGTACAGTGGTAGTGTCTTGTGCTGCATCAGTCCAGTCACAGTGGTGGTGTCCTCTACTGCCATATGTCCAGTGCTGCTGTATAAGTCCAATCCATTGCAGTGGTGCTGTGTTGTCCTGCATCAGTACAGTGGTAGTGTCTTGTACTGCATCAGTCCAGTCACAATGGTGGTGTCCTCTGCTGCCATATGTCCAGTGCTGCTGTATAAGTCCAGTCCATTGCAGTGGTACTGTGTTGTCCTGCATCAGTCCAGTGGTGGTGTCCCTGTGCTGCTGTATATGTCCAGTGGTACTGCCGTATATGTCCAGTGATACTTCCATATACAGTATATGTCCATTGATACTGCCATATATGTCCATTGATACTGCCGTATATGTCCATTGATACTGCCGTATATGTCCAGCGGTACTGCCGTATGATTCCAGTGATCCTGCTGTATAATTCCAGTGATACTGTCGTATATGTCCAGTCCTGTGATACTGCCGTATATGTCCAGTGGTACTGCCGTATATGTCCATTGATACTGCCGTGTATGTCCAGCGGTACTGCCATATAATTCCAGTGTCTTGTCATATAATTCCGGTGGTACTGCCGTATATGTGCAGTCCAGTGATACTGCCGTATATGTCCAGTGATACTGCCGTATATGTCCAGTGATACTGCCGTATATGTCCAGTGATACTGCCGTATATGTTCAAGTGATCCTACCGTATAATTCCAGTGATCCTGCAGTATAATTCCAGTGATACTGGTGTATAAGTCCAGTCCAGTGATACTGCCGTATATGTCCAACGATACTGCCGTATATGTCCAGCAATACTGCCGTATATGTCCAGTGGTACTGCCGTATATGTCCATTGATACTGCCGTATATGTCCAGCGGTACTGCCATATAATTCCAGTGTCTTGCCATATAATTCCAGTGGTACTGCCGTATATGTCCAGTCCAGTGATACTGCCGTATATGTCCAGTGATACTGCCGTATATGTCCAGTGATACTGCCGTATATGTTCAAGTGATCCTACCGTATAATTCCAGTGATCCTGCAGTATAATTCTAGTGATACTGGTGTATAAGTCCAGTCCAGTGATACTGCCATATATGTCCAGCGATACTGCCGTATATGTCCAGCAATACTGCCGTATATGTCCAGCGATACTGCCGTATATGTCCAGCGGTACTGTCGTATATGTCCAGCGGTACTGCCGTATAATTCCAGTGATCCTGCCGTATAATTTCAGTGGTACTGCTATATAATTCCAGTGATACTGCCAAATATCTCTCTCTCTCTCTCTCTCTCTCTCTCTCTATGTATATATATATATATATATATATATCCTGTTGCAAAGCAGATTACTGAGGCCATAACAACTATGCTGGTGCTAAACGTGCGTCCGGTATCCGCCATTAGTGCAGTGGGACTGCAGTGCCAACCCTAGATGGGCCAGGTGTTTGTGCCGCACACTTTTGTCGCTTAGCTTAGTCATACAGCTACCTCATTGCCCTCTTTTACTTCTTGGCATGATGTGCTGTTTGGGTACTATTTTTTTTTTTAAGTGCCATCCTGTCTGACACTGCAGTGCCATTCCTAGATGGGCTAATTGTTTGTGTCGCTTAGCTTAGTAATACAGCTACCTCATTGCACCTCTTTTACATATTTACATGATGTAATGTTTGTGGCCTTTTTTTATATCTGCCCTCCTGTCTGACACTGCAGTGACACTCCTAGATGGGCCAAAAATTTGTGTCGCTTAGCTTAGTCATACAGCTACCTCATTGCACCTTTTTTATATCTTTGCATGATGTGCTGTTTGGGACCTTTTTTTTCATATCTGCCCTCCTGTCTGACACTGCAGTGCCACGCCTAGATGGGCCAGGAGTTTGTGACGCACACTTGTGTCGCTTAGCTTAGTCATACAGCAACCTTGGTGCACCTCTTTTTCATCTTTGCATCATGTGCTGTTTGGGGCATGGTTTTTTAAAGTGCCATCCTGTCTGACACTGCCATATAAGTCCAGGGGTACTGCTGTATTAGTCCAAGGGTACTGCCGTATAAGTCCACCAATTGCAGAGTTTTTGAAAAATGACAGGGGGGTGCAGGAGATGCTGTCAGTGTACTGAAAAATTGTGGGTCACTTTTGACATTCAACCACTGCATGTCACTACTAGATGGGCCAGGTGGTTGTGTCGCTTAGCTTAACCATACAGCAACCTCTTTTTCTTCTTTGCATCATGTGCTGCTTGGGGCCTATTTTTTTTAAATCTGCCATCCTGTCTGACACTGCAGTGCCACTCCTAGATGGGCCAGGTGTTTGTGCCTCACACTTGTGTCACTTAGCTTAGTCATACAGCCACCTCAGTGTAACTTTTTGGCCTAAAAACAGTATTGTGAGGTGTGAGGTGTTCAGAATAGACTGGAAATTAATGGAAATTATGTTATTGAGGTTAATAATACCGTAGGATCAAAATTACCCCCAAATTCTGTGATTTTAGCCATTTTTATGTTTTTTTCAAAAAATCAACCAGAACTTAAACCAAAACCAAAACCAAAACACGAAAGGGTGGTTTTGGCAAACCCAATCTAAAAGATATATCACACGAGCAGGGAATTAGGACCAAAACCAAAACACAAAACACGAAAAGTGCCCGCTGCACTTCTCTAATTTTAATAGGTATGCTTCCATATAAATAAATGTGTTTTCTAATACAATTAGGATAATTATATAGAAATTGTAACAAGGTGTCAATTAGCAGCCATATTGAGATAGCTATATAGATGCCCATTTGGACAGTTTGATGTCACCTTGAAAAATCTGAAGATACTAAGCTGCAAAACAAGTTAGTGTACCTATTTACAGCCACCCCCTGGACTGTATGCCTACTTGAAGAGCCTGAACTAGCTACTGAAATCCACAAAACGAAAAATCAGCTTGCTATGTACTATTTATATCTACAATTCACCAGAAGCACATTATTGGGCAAATGGTTGATGCCACAAAAGGACCTATCCTCTAGTGGTGATCATCATTGATCCATTGCAGGCAAAACTGGATACAGCCTTAAGGTCTGATTAACCACACTATTATCAGCATATATTGATATTAGAAGCATTTATAGGAACGGGCTCTTGCCAGAACTTATGTATATTAATGCTGTATATGATCACTGTCATGGGTGAGATATTTGCTTAATCATCTGTCATATTATTATTATTATTTTAACCAATATACTTTATTTCTTTATATATTAATGTATTATCTCTATCCCAGTGGAATGGAATTTATCTTACATGATATAATACTGTACTTTATATAGTGCTACTTTACACCATTTTGTAACCTTTCTTCTTTCACTGTTGTATATATGGGGTCTGACTCACACTAGTCACCAGTGCCGTAACTAGACATTTTGGTGCTGTGTGCAAGAAACAGCATTGGCGCCCCCCCCCCCCCCCCCCCTATATTTAAAAGAAGGGCCAGTGCGCGCCGTAGACGCGTGCAAAAAATATAGGGCATGGCTTCATGGGGAAAGGGGCATGGCCACTAAATAATACCAATTCATTCTACGTTGTACAGTAGTCTATATTGTTCAAAATATGCCACACAGTAGCACCACTTACATACATTACACCAGATAGAGCCACTTTTACGCATTACGCCAGGTAGAGCCCCTGTCACACATTACGCCAGGTAGAGCCCCATTTTACACATTACTCTAGGTAGAGCCCCTATCACACATTACGCCAGGTCGAGCCTTCTTTCACACATAACAGCATGTAGAGTTCCCTTTTACACAGTACGGCAGGTAGTGTCCCCCTTTTACGCATTAGGCAGACCGAGTCCCCCTTTTACACATTACAGAAGACAAAGTCCCCCCCTTTTTCACATTATGGCAGCAGAGTCCCTCTTTTTACACATTACGTCAGCAGAGTCCCCTTTTTACACATTATGGCCAGGCACCACTGACACACACCTATACCCCTTTCAGACTGCCAGCTTCTAACACGGAGCAACCCGGTATTTTAACTCTAGTATCGACCAGGGTTGAACATGGTTTCAAGACTGGTCACTGTGCGGTGTGAATGGGTTGACAGGTCGATGCGAATTCAGTGTCACCTGTTCTCCAAGCGCCGATCCCGCATGTGTCACCGCTGACATCACCAACCCGGCAATATGCCAGGCTGGAGATGACAGTGTAAAGGGGCCTGAGGCGGTTCACATCTGGGAAGCACCCGTGTAAGTCTCCCGGGTGCAATCCACCATGTGCCGTGTGAAAGGGGTACTAGTTTTGGCCCTGTGTGTGAGAGCAAGATGTACTGTATATGTGTGTGTGAGAGCAAGGTGTGGTGTGTGTGTGTGTGTATTATATGCTTCCACACACTTTTAGCTTACCTTTCCTGGCATGATGTGGCTAGTGGAGGAACCTCCAGTATGTTAGCTTCCTGCATGCTTTCTTGTCCCACACAATGGGGCAGAATGGAGGAGGCTGGGCTGCTGGGGACATGGAGGTAAGGATAGCTGGGTCATTCAAGGCCAGGCACACCACTCGCAGAGCATGTATAACAGCGGGTGACTGGCAGTTCGGCCTCCGGCAGTGGCGGCAGCTACTGATCTTGGTGGATAGTCTGAGATGCTGGCAGCATTTCCCCCCTGCAGCCCGCTCCCTCTCCTTTTCAGCCAGTGCAGCCACTGTTAGGTGCTCAGCCCGCACTGTTAGACAAACAGCAGACAGACACAGCCCAGCCAGAGTGCTCACCTGCTCCGGTGCTGCTGCCAGGTGCCTCTCCCACCAACTGTCCCCGCAGACGAGTGTGCCCGCGCCCGCAGTGAACACACTTCTGCACAGCGGGGGACTCGCCAGTGCTGCCACAATGCGCCTCCATCACAAGTGCGCTGTGTGCAAGGCACACTCTGCACACATGTGGTTACGGCCCTGCTAGTCACTAATTATGTAACTGGTGTACATTCCTTCTTTTTTAAAATTTATTAAGACAAGCTTTTTAGAGGTATTGTCATTTTGTGATTTAACCTGATAATGTTAGAGGATTTCTCAAAAGCTTTTCTTGAAAAATTAACCATTTGTCCATATGAAAAATATTACCAATTAATATAAATATAAGACAATCACAATGTACTACTCTCTACTTTGTATAGTAGTAATTTGAACTAATACAGCTATATATGCCTGATAGAGTGCTGACAGACATCATCAAGAATTTTAGGGGGTTCACTTTGGTACATGTGACCCTTCTCCTGACTCCTCCTGTGACGTGCTTTGCTGGGGGAAATTACTGTAACTGTACGAAAAGTGCATTCAAATACTCAGTGCTGTTTGTACAATAAGAAAGCTCCAGAGTGCTTCTGTAATGTCTAAGAATATGAAAAATAAGAAATGTAAATCGATGGCCACAATTTGACATAATATAGCTGCAACATTACTGGACAAAGTTGGAACAGTCAGTGGCGACGAGAGTGGTGGTGGGGGGTTACTAATTATCCAGGCCCAGGTCTGATGGAGTGGCCCAGTGGGGGCCCAGGTCCTCCTGGCTTACCTGCCAACAGCAGCTGCAGCTCTTGTTCTCAGCTCAGTACACACTGATACGTGCAGGACTGCAGTGTGGCCAGGTAGGCGCTTAAAGTACTATTTTTTATATATTTCTTTCTAAGGGTGCATGACCATGCCCATACCCTCCAACTGTACCTTTTTGCCAGGTACAGTACCTTTTTTTATGGTCTGTACCGATTTTTGGCTCTCCAAACTTCCATTGAAAGTATAGGAAAATGGATGTGGCCACACCCACTTTACCCTTGACCACGCCTCCTTTTTGCATTTGTACCGATTTTTATGTGTAAAATGTTGGAGGGTATGCATGCCTCCTGTGATTAGGCCATGCACCAGAAAAGTACCTGGGCACGGCCAGGCTCTCTACTGCCCTGGGAACAGTGAACACACAAACTGGAAGAAGCAGCTACGTAGTACTGCTGATGTCATCATCATCACGTACCTTTACACCAGGTCTAAAATACTCACAAAATATGCGCCCCTAAACAGTGTATCTGGGGATGTGTTTAATTAGATTATATCTATGGTATATAATGCTATACTTGCATATACACACACTTACTGCCCACCACAGTTTGGTCTGAGAGGAAAGGGGGAGCAGCTACTGTTTACCAGGGCTTGGGCCTGTTGGCGAGGCCCAGCAGGGGCCCGAGTCAGCTCCTGAGGGGATATTATCCCCCTTTGCAGCGCATAAAACTGTGGGCCTGGAAATGTTGCTGAGTAGCACTGCTGAGGGGGACAAATGTGAAGTTTTGCTGTGGATTGTTTTTTTACTTTTTTTGTTAGGGTGCGTGGCCATACTATACCTCTCAGATTTCGACTCATTTCCCATCACCAGTACATAGATAGATAGTCAACAGGTTGACAGCAGATGGTCGACAGGCAATAGGTCGACAGTGAAAAAGTCAACATGGTCAAAAGTTCAACATACAAATGATTGCCACATAAAACACATGATTTTTAGTTATTTTAGGGTTAGCTTTAAGCACTTGGTAGAGGGTTAGGGTTAAGCTGCCGGAGGGGACGGTTAGGGTTAGGCACTTGGCAGAGGGTTAGGGTTAGACTGCGGAAGGGGGAGGGTAAGGTTATGCACTAGGGGGAGGTTTAGAGACTGAGTTAGTCACCAGGGTTAGGATAAGGGGTACTTCTGTGTGGTGTCAATTAAATTGAAGGAGGCGCCAAATTACTGCTTTGCCCCGGGTGACAGAAATCCTAGTTTTGGCCCTGCCAATGTTCTGGCGCATACAATCAAAAGGTAACTAATCTCAGAACGCCAGCCCTTAAAAGAATATATGGAATATTAATAGTCTTTTTTGGGTGAACACCAGTTTGAGAATCCAGGTGTCAGTTCAAACATTAAAGGCCTGATATAGAGATGGTCGCTATTGCACCCAGGGGTGCCAAGTAGGGTGGTGGGAGAGCGCATACTACTCTCCTAGGCCTGCATCTGTATAGAAGCACAGCTGCAGCAGTATATTGGGTAGTGAGGGAGAAGAGAGAGCTGCCACTGAGCAGTAGCAGTCTCCTTATTCACTGCCCATTGTGCCACTGTGCTGTTTTATAGCAGTACTGGACACAGTGGGGAAGTGTTACAGGTGAGCCCCTGATGTGGCAACAGCACCAGGGTTCTTCAGAACTAACGATGGCTCCAGCTGTTATCGCAACTGCGTTTTTTTGCACAGCTTGACTGGTTATCCTCATCACGGAGCTAGATGTGGAAGGCTCCATCTAACATCACATGGGATAAAATTTTGGTACCAAATTAAAAATGTGCTTAGTCTGCTGGTCAGTTTCAATTAGACCTACATAGGGAATAGATGAACATGTCAACATGTTTGACTAGCACATCTAAGCTAATTTTCATGAACTATGTTTTCTATATCCATGTATATGTCATAGTTTCCAATTATAATTCAAAATTAGCATGTGTTTTGTATTCAAATGGTATTTTGTAATTATAAATCTTTAATGGAACAAAATGCATTATTTGTGTTTTAAAATATATATTTTTAGCTTACAGTAAGCACAGTATTGTTGAATAACAATCTTGGAAGCTCTGATTTTTCTCCCAAGGGGGAAAGTTTACCTTCCAGATCATCTGTTCCTGTTCATTAATGTTGACTTCCTCTTCAAATTCAACCCCACTCCTAATTGGGATTTTATGAAATATGGCAAACAGACCAATTATGTTGTACACATCTGTTGCATATACGAAGGGTACTCCAGATGTATCAAGGCAATAAATTGAGTTTGAGAAGGCTATACAATTAGGTCCATATACAGTATATATGAATATTGAAACAATTGTCATTTAAGCTGTTTACCAGAACATATTTAACTGACAGTTATATAACATTGTCTAAAAGTAAAGACTATCAGCTTTAATTTGAGGGTATTCATATCCAAATTGGAGGAAGGGTTTAGAAATTACAGCTGTTTAATATGGAGCCCCCTCTTTTTCAAGGAACCAAAAGTAACTAGTTAGTTGACTCACAAGCTATTACATGGACAGGTTATTTCTTCATAATTTAAGATGCTGGCAAGGCACTACTAGGGCTGCTTCAAAGGATACCGATATTCACAACAGGACACTGGAGTCACTAGGGGGTGTGGACCACATCAGGTGTCAACCTCTGAGGTGGTGACACCAAAATGCCTTCTCCTCCTCTGTAACCAGGAGCCAGGTGCTGCACTGTTACATTGTTGTAAGAGCCAGCAGTACAAGGAAAATTTCTGGGGGCAGCTCAGCATCTTCAGGAATTCTGGGCATGCCCCCAGAGTGATGAAAATGGTGGTGTATCATGAGGCCATGCCCTTCCTTTGCGGCCATGCCCTCACTTCAGTGGTGAAGGGGGCTCACGCGCCTTTGGTTTGCGGGGTAGAGGTATTTTCTGCACTGGGTGTTACCAACCCCATTGAATTTGACACCACTGCAACAGCAAATGTCCACACCTGACATGTTTGGCCACGCCCCTCAGTAGTGGGGCCAGGTAGATGTTCTAGCAGCCCTGCTTATGGGTCTGGGTAATAGAACTGTAATTGAGATATAGCTTTAAAAGAAAAAGTACATTAAAACATTGGTGTGCACTGCAGTGTACTGTATATATGTGGAATTAAAATATGTAAAGCAGTTCTATAGAGATAATCACAGGAGATTTGCATCGTCCCTACTACAGAATAGCAATACAACTTGTGATGCATAAATATGCTGTAGAGGCTGTGTATAATGTGAACTTGAAGTGCATGATGAATGTATAGTACCCTGAGTGCAATGCGCACTGGTAGGTTTTTATCAACACCCAATGACCTCCTCTTCATCCTCTGTGCTGGGAGGGTGGAAGATGTCATGGATTAAAACATACAATCAGGCGGGCAGCTGGGACCTACCGACCCCTCTTTATCTTCCATTGTGTGAATACAAAAGCATGGAGGTTATAAAAATAATAACCATCATTATTCTATAGGACTAGAAACCCCACAGGGAGATCATAGATCATACAGAAGACAAAGATTTAAGGCCAGTCTGTCAGATGTGAAATAGCTGTATACATACTAGTCCTCAATGTGTATATTTATCACTGCAGAAATATATTGGGAAAAGATAGGATTTCTCCTTTTGCCACAATAAGAAGATGTTAGGCTCTTCAGCTTATCTCTCCTAAATGTAATATAGCACAGTGCCATAAGTGTTTTTTAATCAAAATTAATGCATTTACAGTATGTATAGCACACCAGCTGTTTATGTGCATGTAAATATGTATGTATATTGAAAACAAAACATATTATTAGCACATAGTGATTTATTACAGAACCAAATATGATAAGGCAGACAATATTTCGGCAGTCTTTTAATGTTTAGAAATAATAGCATACTAAAAATGTGATATTTACTCTGCTCTGATTTGTGGTATTGTTGTTGTACCTCATATCCTCTATTTGACAGATAGCCTGCCAAGAATTTATGGCATTTGTAGTTCCACAACAGCTGGAGAGTCACAAGTTCCCTAAACATAATCCATGCCATGAACTGAAGAGTAAGCTATATTTAAAAACTACAACAGAAAGACTAATATTTGTTATGTTTGCAGCATATATATTCTGTATTTCTCACTACAATTCAATCCCCTTTTGATTTTGTTCTTCGTTCTCAACGTCTTTTCCCCTCTCCTCTGACTTGCTTGTTCCCTTTAACATGAACTGAGATCTCTCTGACACCTATTTCTGAAGTCTGCACAACATCATAGCGCAGCCAAGCCAGGCGTGACAGCTTGCTCTTACTGGAATACATTTGTATTTAATAGAAGACGTTGGGCTATGTTATGAGAGGAGGATCCAGGGGAGGTTTGTCACAAGCTGATCCTGCAGTCTCTACCTTTGGAGTTATTCTGGCAGCTTGCAGTTTATCAAGGTCTTCACAGGATGGATTGGATAGTACACTGCAACCTCTTCCCCTGAGACTGTCACACAGATACTGAAATAAACAAACACCAGAGAGCTATGTAATGGAACAGGAGATAGGAAGTGCTTGTAATACACAGCCTAGTTTGATGGTAATCCAGATCTGGCCTTGGATGTGACTGTTTGCAGATTCATATGGGTGCTTCCAGGGTATTTTCTGCACAATGAAATAAAATACAAGGCATCCATTTGGAAATTGCTACTGGCAATATACTAATCCTTGTACCAAAGCACAAGTCATACTTGCCTACTCTCCTGGAATGGCCGGGAGGCTCCCGAAAATCAGGTGACCCTCCCGGCCCCCCGGAAGAGCAGGCAGGTCTCCCGATTTCAGGGGTCCTCTCTGCCCGGCCGCCCACTTAGCGAGTAAAGTGGGCGGTCCGGGCTGGAGATGATGCGATTCTTGTTGAATCGCGTCATCATAGCCACGCCCCCTACTGTATAATGCCGGTAATAGCGGCATTACACAGCGGGGGGCGTGGCTTACATGATACGATTCCACAGCCACACCCCCATCCCGCCTCCACCACGCCTCGTCTCGCCTCTGGCCCGCCCCCCTTTGGACGTAACCTCACTGCCCGCCCCCCTGCTGAGCCGACCTGGCTGCTCTCTCCCGGAGAGAGCAGCCTAGAAGACGGCAAGTATGGCACAAGTACTGATCAGATATTTGCCAACAGTCTTGAATGTACTAGGAAAGCAGTGACATATCTATAATGGGTGCATCGTATGCAGTGCCGGTAGGTTCATTGTAAACTGTAGATTGTAAACTGCGTTGGGGAAGGGGCTCATGTGAACGGCCAAATATTCCCTGAAAAGCACCGAAATATGAATGCGCTATATGAGTAATTGCCAATAAAATAGTAATAAATAAAATATGATGGTGCTCATGGTTAGTACAACCAGTGTAGGACTGGGTGTGAGGGGCCCACCAGGAAATGCAGTGATAGGGGCCCAAGCTCAGCCACCAGACGGAATGTGGCCAGCCACCACAGAGGGACAACCAACCGTTAGAGAGGACATGCATAGAACATGGCCCCTTTATAAATCAGGAGACAGGGTGTGTCAAGACCACCCAGTTTGATGGCAAGAGGGATAATCTTGGTGTAGTTTCCATATTATTATCATTATTATTATTATTATTATTATTATTATTATTATTACGACTATTATCCTGTATGTATATGGCGCCACAAGGGATTTGCAGCACCCAATTACAGAGTACATAAATAAGCAAAACAAGAAAACATTGACTTACAGATGAAGACAATATAAGACAAGTACAGGGTATATTAACAAAGCTGCATCATAAGTATCAGGGCAGCAGACAACCAATGTATTTGGTGCCAGCGAAGGGAGTATGGAATAGAAGATAGTTTAAGCAAGAGAAGGAAAATCACATAAGGGAAGAGGGTCCTGCTCGTGAGAAATTACATTCTCAAAGGGGGGAAGGCAGACAGATAGGGGTGACACAGATGGGGTAGACAGTGAGCCTGGGACAGAGGATTTAGGATGATTGCTGTATTTGGCAAAGACATTTGCAGAGAGGTGGAGAGCTTGAGGGGGAGAGCCAGAGAAACAAACCAAGAACCCAAGTTCATTTATGATCCTTCTAGACCAAGTTACCAACCACTAGAGGAGGGGGTGCGGCCCTTGGGCAGAGGAGGTCTACTGGGAATTTTCCCTGTACACTTGTAGGCCAATCTGGCCCCGAATACAAAAGTAAATTGGATTGGGGTTTCATGTTAGTTAATCAGTTGTAAATAAACAAACCATTTTCTATCACTAATAGTCATGACTGATGACATGAATCACAGTGAACATACACAAATGTTTACCACTGAACACAGAGGGCATACATACACAGATGGATACCACTAGAAGAATCTAGGAAAATGAGCATTACAGATATTGTGAGCCACTTTTATAAAATGATTATGTGAAATCTGTAGATGCTTGACTGCCAGCTGGCTTCTTTGTCTTCCATGCACTGTGAGGGTCCATTTGGTAGCAGGAACGTAACAAGGGGTGTGCGAGTGGTGCTTAGGGGATGTCACTATTGCTGCCCCATGCACCTCTGTTTGCTTTGCAGTTTCCCCTATGGAACCCTGCAGCCAGTGGAGCTCCTCCAGAGCTGCCCAGAGCATCCAAAGGACGCTCCAAGCACACACTCAGGTGCCTTTCCTGGTATCTTTTTCCTGGTGCTGTTGGCCCTGCCCCCTTGGGATGATGTTGTATTATATGTTCAGGCGGCAAGGCTGGCACAGGACAGAGAATCACCCAATTATGGCACTTTTTCATAGTATTGATTTGGCAAATGGGAAGCAATGATACAATTAATTTGCCAATGACAACTCCAGACTGTCAACCAGGAGGATATACTCAGGCTTGGACTGGCCCATAGGGGTACAGGGGAAATCACCGGTGGGCCCCACTGCCTGGTGGCCCACCTCCTGCTCAAAGGATCAGGTTCCAGACTGTACACTTGAATTATACATCATACATATGTTACCTTATACTGGGCTATGGTGTATATTATATACAGTGCATTGCTGTTATTAATCTGTTATTAATCTGGTACATTATCATGCATGCAGCAGCTGAATTTACTGTATATATTTATGAAGGGGCCCAGACGTTGCACTCTCTAATGGTTAGTCAAACCAATGAGGTGGAGGGCCACACCCCTTCTGTGGACTGGCCACCTACCACTGCATTCCCCCGGTGGGCCCTACATGCCCCAGCCCGACACTGGATATACTGTAATAGGGTAACGTTCACAATTAACCAACAATTAAATCTGCCCATTTCATTGCATTCTGCTGCAATGTTTTGGTAAACTTACCAGTCTAGATGCCCAATACTTATTTGTACAGCTAAAGAACAGATATTAAGATAGACCTCTAGTAAAAAGTTGGAAGACAGTAAAGTTAAGGCTGTTGCTCCTACAGAGCTAAACTGGTTTGCTGGAGGTTTGTTTCTGGTGCTGCAGTGTGTGTTACAACAACCTCCAAGGGAAGAAAGCGAGGAGTATGTTATCATTACCTAATTATCCAAAACTAACTGAAGCACTGATAATGAGAGAGAATATTCCAGCATATTAATTTGTGAGCTGCTGCGGAGATCTGTCAGTCATTGCTATGAGCTGCGCTCGCTCGTTCAATGGGTGTTCAAAGACTAAAAGAGCTGGGATCCTCATGGCAACAACAGTTTTCTGTGTATGGACATTATCACTTGTACATGTAAGCCTTAGGCTGCAAACTGAGGTAACTGTTGTGGAATGGCTTGACCCACGTAAAGTGTTCTGTTAGTTTCAGAACATTTCAATTGTATTTATGTTGCACTCAGAATATTCACAGCATTGTACATATAAGTTTAGCAACAACATTGGGTCGAATAGAGTTGAAAATATAAAGTATTAATAAATAAATTCATAAAAGAATCTGTAAAAAGCAAAAAGTTAAAAAATATACAGATCAGAAAGGAAGAGCCAACGTTTGTGAATTGCAAGTAGAAGATTGTATTCTTGTAAAACAAAGACACTGCATAATAATATGACTGCCTTCCACATGAGTCCAATGACAGAAATAAAGCAGAAAGGAAACGTGGTTTTTGCTGGAAATGAGAATAATACAGTGACAAGAAATCTTTCACATTTCAAGAAGATATTTCCATCTCTATCATCTAAGACAGGAACCCCAGAGGAGGTCACGTCACCAACACAACCGACACCAAGAGCTCATAACAATGCAATATGTCCTATGCTGTAAGTGAAGAATAATATACAAGGACAAAGGTGGGTCACACTATAAAGCCTCCTGGGAGTTTGAGAAAATATAATCTACAGTACAGTACGTGACTGTTGCAAACAATATGTCATCGTATGCATTTTGAATATAGTTAATGAAATAAAAAGGCATAATAAGGTAATGTGTAACATTTAATTGCTTAATGTAATAAAGAGGAGATGTAATATACTCCAACATCCATATCACACGACAGATTGAAATGAATTATAGTACCAATCCTCCAGGCATAAGAGGCAGACAATGACAGACGATGCTCAGTTGACGCACATGGGCATAATTTACGCTAACAGAAACAGCACAGAATAATAACGTATAAATGCACATATGCAAGCCTGTGGTGTATGCATGGGAACATACATGCAGGTCTGCACCAATAGCATACAGTATGCATCTGGTTTACATCAATCGTGTCTTCTGTAAACCAATGTTTTAACCATTTGTTTGCATGTAAAATATGCATTTGCTATTACATTCAAATCAAACTTTTAAACACTCCTCTATTGCAGCAGTTACTGTACAACAGTGTAGAAAACAATTTGCTAAAACGCCCATAACCACTGGTGTATTGATAATGGTGCATTGAGTGCATTTGTTTAATACTCATCTCCTCTGGAGTCCCTGTCGATGGCAGCAAGAGAACACAAATCACCGGGAAAATGGTGATTTGCGCAAAATGCCCATTTTCACTGCATTTTGCGCATGCACAACAGGGAAATCACTGGGAAAATGACCACTGCATAATTTTTCCAGAGATCTGCGCATTAGAGTCTGAGCTACTTGTGCTCAGACTCTACACAGCGCTATCGGCTAGGGAGGAGGGGGCCCGGACGGAGGCTGCACACACGCCTTCTCTTCTCTTACAATGCCCCTGTCCATAACACATAATATATGCAAACGCAACAAAAGGTACCTGTCACCAATAGAGGTGAATCTGTCATCAACCAATCAAAACCTGTCATTGTGCTATAGACCATCATCAATATCATCAGCATTTATTTGCACAAGCATTCAGATGCTTGCAATTGAAACAGGTGTATAATGCTAGCGTCGGGAGGCGTGCATCCTGGACGTTGCCTGGGAGCTGGGATGCAGCACCTCCCATTGGCCCCCGCCCAGCGCCTAGCAACAGGTAGACACCGGGCGCAAGGTCTCCTGGTCCCCACCCGTTGCCTAGCAACAGGCTGACGCTGTTACGTTCCTGATGCTCAGAACTAGAGAGATGTTGTGTAGAAAGTCCAGAGCACCAGGACGTGACGCTGAAATAAGGGATGGTACGAGAATAGCCCATAGCACCCTACCTCCGTTGTTTTACCCATATGGTCAGTTCACGCCTGAGTGACTATGGTTTCTTGGGCCCACGGCAGCCGCATTTGAAGGGCGGATTAGGTCTGCCCAACTCCGATGCCCCCAGGTCTTAGAGTGCGACAAGGCGTGAACCGAGACAGGATAATAACAAGGGGACCTCTAACTAAAGCAAACAGAAGCTAGGGGCTACTAACTACCCTAAAACTAAATATATGTGTGGCACGCCGCCAAAGGAAAAGAACAACAAAAGATACCACTGTCCACTCCCCCACACGGCACCGCCGAGTTCCGGGGAGGACAGTGAAAAGCGGAAACCTCCGCAAAAACCACCAATACAAAAGTAAAACAGGGACTAAGCGGCCTAGGCCGCAACACACGGCAGGAGCCGCTACTCACGAAACCGGGAGAGAACCCCAACAAGCGAGAACCTCCAGATGACCGCAACAGGTTCACTTGGACAGGAAGGATTCCCAGGACCGGCTTCAGAACTCCAGAACTCAGGAGCACAGGGAGCAGGATCGACCAGATACAGCTGATCAGGAACAGACGTAGCAAGGCAGGAACAGCATACAGGAAGCTATAACCGGCGAGGCTGCAGTGTGCTGGCTCCCATAAAAAGACCCTGCTGGCCAATGACAGGAGGGCCAGCAAGACCAGCCCCCAGACACTAATTACTAGTTGCCGTGCAGCTGCCCTGCTGCACGAGCAACTAATCAATCCTATCTGGCAACGGGGAACGCGGTCCGCCAATGGCGTCCCCGTTGCTATGGACCCAGCGGCAGAGGACGCCTGGCGTCCTAGCGTTGCCAGGGATCCGGCGGCTACAGTACGCACGGCGTCCTGGCGTTGCTAGGCGCCGGGCGGGCAGGGAGGGAGGTGCGGTGGCCGTGAGCGTCGCTCGGAAGAAGACCGAGCGGCGCCACGGACCGCGGCACCTAACAGTACCCCCCCTTGAGGAGGGGTTAAAAAAACCCTAAAGCCGGGTTTCTGAGGAAATTCCTGAAAGAATAATCTCTTAAGTTTAGGGGCATGTAAATCATTATCCAGGACCCAAGACTTTTCTTCCGGGCCATAGACTTTCCAGTGAACCAAAAAATAAAGCCGGCCCCGAGACACTTTGGAATCTAAAACCTTCTCCACCAAGAACTCTTGTTGCCCCTGAACATCCACCGGAGGTCTACCCTGGGAAGTCTTCCGAGGGAATCTCCTGGAAGAAAAATACTGCTTCAGAAGGGAACAGTGAAAAGTATTGCCAATTTTAAGTGATTTAGGCAAGCGTAGCCGAAAAGCAACTGGGTTGACCTTCTTAACGATAAGGAACGGTCCAATAAATTTGGGTCCCAATCTAGCCGAGGGTTGTCGGAGCTTGATGTTGCGGGTTGACAACCACACCTTATCTCCCACCTTAAAAGTGCATGGGCGTCGGAACCTATCAGAAATTTTTTTTTCTCGGAAGGCAGCCTTCTTAAGGGCAAGGTGCACCTTTTTCCAAATCATTCTGAGACGGGAAGTTAAGGTCAACGAGGAGACTGGAAAATAAGGGTAAAAAGAATTGGCTCTAGGATGAAAGCCCAAGACCGAAAAGAATGGGGACTCCTTGGTGGAAGAATGACAAGAGTTATTATAGGCAAACTCGGCCAAAGGAAGAAATTCAGACCAATCATTCTGAAGTTTGGCCGAATATAGCCGTAAATACTGTTTTAATGACTGATTAACACGTTCAGTTTGTCCGTTAGACTGTGGATGGTACCCTGATGTTAAAGAGAGTTTCATATTTAATGAGGCACAAAAACGTTTCCAGAAACGGGCGATGAATTGCGGTCCCCGATCAGAGACAATATCCCTGGGTAAACCATGGAGCCTGTACACATGGCGGTGAAATAAAACTGCCAACCCTTGAGCAGAGGGTAATCGGGGGAGAGCAATGTTGTCGGCCATCTTACTAAAACGGTCTACTACCACCCAAATGACTCGAAATCCAGCTGAAAGAGGAAGGTCTACCACGAAATCCATGGATATATGTGACCATGGCCTGAGAGGAACGGCTAAAGGCATGAGTTGCCCGACCGGCAATGATCGAGATACCTTGTACTGAGCACAAACCTGACAGGAACGGACAAATTCCCTTACATCTTTAGAAAGATTAGGCCACCACACTGAGCGAGAGATTAACTCCAAGGTCTTAGGGATACCCGGATGACCAGAAACCTTATTATCATGAAACTCAGCTAGAACAGTGCCTCTCAGAAATTCAGGGATGAAGAGACGATCTGCAGGAGTGACTTTGGGAGCCTTCTGCTGAAGCTGGACTAGCTGTGTAAATAAATCCTGTGTGAGGCCAGCCCGGATGACAGACGATGGGACTATGGGGGTAGTAGCCGGGTGGTTATTGTGAACCGGAAGAAAACAACGTGACAGGGCATCGGCTTTTGTATTCTTGGAAACGGGCCTGAAGGTGATAATAAACCTGAAACTAGTAAAAAACAGCGCCCAACGTGCCTGTCGAGCATTAAGCCGTTTAGCTGACTCAATATACTGCAGGTTCTTGTGGTCAGTAAACACCGTAATGGTATGCCTTGCTCCTTCCAGCCAGTGCCTCCACTCCTCGAAAGCCCATTTAACTGCCAACAATTCTCGATTACCAACATCATAGTTGGATTCTGCGGAGGAGAATTTTCTGTACATGAAGGCACATGGGTGTAATTCCCGAGACTCCGGGTCTTCCAGAGAAAGGATAGCCCCACTCCAACCTCTGAGGCATCTACCTCGACAATAAAGGGGAGATACAGGTTAGTGTGTCTGAGTACTGGAGCTGAGACAAAGGCCTGCTTTAAGGCCAGAAAGGCAGACTTGGCTTCAAAAGACCAATTGGAAGGGTCCGCTCCTTTTTTAGTCAATGCCACAATAGGAGCAACCAAATCTGAGAAGGTATGAATAAAACGCCTAAAGTAATTTGCAAACCCTAAAAAGCGCTGAATTGCTTTTAAGTTCGTGGGTTGTGCCCAATTTAGGATAGCCTGGAGTTTTTTTGGTTCCATGAAAAACCCCTTAGGAGAAATAATATACCCCAGGAAGGACACTTCTGTGATGTGATAATCACATTTCTCCACTTTGGCGTATAAATGATTTTCCCGTAACTTCTGAAGGACCAGTCGCACATGGGTAATATGTTGTTCAAAAGACTCAGAGTAAATCAAAATGTCGTCTAAATAAACGACTACGAACTTTCCTAGAAAGTCGCGAAGGACGTCGTTAATGAGATCTTAAAATACAGCAGGAGCATTAGACAGCCCAAACGGTATCACCAGGTATTCATAATTTCCCGACTGTGTGCTGAAAGCCGTCTTCCACTCATCCCCCGATTTTATTCGGATGAGATTGTAAGCCCCCCTAAGATCGATCTTGGAAAAGATAACGGCAGTCCGGAGCTGATCAAACAGTACTGAAATCAGTGGCAAGGGGTAGGTGTTTTTAACAGAAATTTTATTCAGAGCCCGATAATCAATACATGGTCTGAGCGACCCATCTTTTTTCTCAACAAAAAAGAACCCTGCACTCAATGGAGATTTCGAGGGCCTAATGAAGCCTTTTTTTAGGCTCTCCTGTACATAATCATTCATTGCCGTAGTTTCCGTCCCAGACAGGGCATGTAGTCTCCCCTTAGGCAAAGAGGCACCGGGAACTAAGTCTATAGCGCAGTCATAGGATCGATGAGGAGGCAGAATATCCGCATTACCCTTGGAGAAAACGTCGGCAAAGTCCTGATATTCCAAAGGAATAAGTTCTGGGGTGACTGCCGCAACCCGGACTGGACGGGAAATACATTCCTTCACACAAAAGGGACCCCATCGGGAAATCTCCCCAGACCGCCAATCTATGGTGGGATTATGAAAGGCAAGCCAGGGGTGACCCAAAACTACGGGGACAGCCGGACAATGGGTAAGGTAAAATTCGATTTTCTCCGAATGTAGGGCCCCCACTGTCAGTTGTACTGGAGGTGTGTGGTGAGTGATTACCCCATTAGAAAGCGGACCACCATCCAAGCTGTGCATGGTGATACGTTTTTCCAAAGGTATCTGTGGAATGCCCAAAGCCTGAGCCCAACCAAGATCCATGAAATTTCCCGCAGCTCCACTGTCGACGAAGGCCGACACCAACGAACTGAGGCTACCAAAGGAAATTTTTACAGGAACTAATAAGGAATCATTAGAGGAGATCAACTGCAGACCCAAGTGAACCCCCTCACAATTCACTGGGTCAGAGCGTGTCCCTGCTTATTCGGGCAATTACGTGCGATATTTCCCTTTTCACCACAATACAAGCAAAGACCAGAATTTAGCCTTCTGGTTCTTTCCTCTGGGGACAGCCGGGAGAGACCCATTTGCATGGGCTCCTCGACATCCTCAGGGAAAGTATACACACATGGACTAGGCCTGAAACTAGCTCCTCTTTCAGCCCTCCGCTCCCGGAGACGACGATCAATTTTAATAGCAAGCTCCATGAGTTTGTCTAAAGTCTCTGGAGCGGGGTACTGCAGGAGACTGTCTTTAATAACTTCAGACAAACCGAGGCGAAACTGACTGCGCAGGGCCGGGTCATTCCAGCCACAGTCGTTCGACCAACGGCGAAACTCGGTACAATATGCCTCTGCTGGATTTTTCCCTTGCCTAAGTGCACGCAGGTGGCTCTCAGCCGACGCTTCTCTATCAGGGTCATCGTACAAAAGGCCTAGAGACTTAAAAAAGGCATCTACAGATAGCAAGGCAACATCATCGGCTTTTAACCCAAAAGCCCAGGTTTGCGGATCGCCTTGTAGTAAGGACATCACAATCCCGACCCGTTGAGACTCAGTACCAGAGGATCGGGGCCTTAAACGAAAATAAAGCTTACAAGCTTCCTTAAAATTAAAAAAATCCTTTCGGTTACCTGAAAAACGGTCAGGAAGGTGCATCTTTGGTTCAGGAATCATACTCGGGGAGGCTCGCAAAAGATCTTCCTGCGATCTCACCCGGAGAGTAAGATCCTGAACCATCTGAGTTAGTTCCTGAATCTGGTTGGCCAAAAGCTGGCTGGGATTCGGTCCAAATACTGCCGGATTCATGAGGTCGAATTTCAAGGCCCACCAAAAACAAATAACTCTTAATATTCTTTTTTTTTTGTTTTTTTGTTTTTGGGCCGGTGATAATGTTACGTTCCTGATGCTCAGAACTAGAGAGATGTTGTGTAGAGAGTCCAGAGCACCAGGACGTGACGCTGAAATAAGGGATGGTACGGGAATAGCCCCTTGCACCCTACCTCTGTTGTTTTACCCATGTGGTCAGTTCACGCCTGAGTGACTATGGTTTCTTGGGCCCACGGCAGCCGCGTTTGAAGGGCGGATTAGGTCTGCCCAACTCCGATGCCCCCAGGTCTTAGAGTGCGACAAGGCGTGAACCGAGACAGGATAATAACAAGGGGACCTCTAACTAAAGCAAACAGAAGCTAGGGACTACTAACTACCCTAAAACTAAATATATATGCGGCACGCAGCCAAAGGAAAAGAACAACAAAAGATACCACTGTCCACTCCCCCACACGGCACCGCCGAGTTCCGGGGAGTACAGTGAAAAGCGGAAACCTCCGCAAAAACCACCAATACAAAAGTAAAACAGGGACAAAGCGGCCTAGGCCGCAACACGCGGCAGGAGCCGCTACTCACGAAACCGGGAGAGAACCCCAACAAGCGAGAACCTCCAGATGACCGCAACAGGTTCACTTGGACAGGAAGGATTCCCATGACCGGCTTTAGAACTCCAGAACTCAGGAGCACAGGGAGCAGGATCGACCAGATACAGCTGACCAGGAACAGACGTAGCAAGGCAGGAACAGCATACAGGAAGCTATCACCGGCGAGGCTGCAGTGTGCTGGCTCCCATAAAAAGACCCTGCTGGCCAATGACAGGAGGGCCAGCAAGACCAGCCCCCAGACCCTAATTACAAGTTGCCGTGCAGCTGCCCTGCTGCACGAGCAACTAATCTATCCTATCTGGCAACGGGGAACGCGGTCCGCCAATGGCGTCCCCGTTGCTATGGACCCAGCCCGGCGTCCTAGCGTTGCCAGGGACCCGGCGGCTACAGTACGCACGGCGTCCTGGTGTTGCTAGGCGCGGGGCGGGCAGGGAGGGAGGTGCGGTGGCCGTGAGCGTCGCTCGGAAGCAGACCGAGCGGCGCCGCGGACCGCGGCACCTAACAGACGCTAGGCGCTGGGAGCCACCGGACTCCTAGCAATGGGGATGCCACAGGGAGATGGCATTCCCTGTTAGTTAGGAAATAGGTTGCGTGCAGCAGGGCAGCTGTACTTATTTTCCAGTCAGGGTTGGAGGGCATTTATATGCACTTCCAGTTCACTTCCCAAAATGCTTGTGATAGTTCCTGCTCTAAGTGAGAACCTGTCAGCCTGTGAACACCCGTTATACTAAGACCCTGTCTGACTGCTTTCCTGATTGGATCCAGCTAGCCTTGTATTAAGGTTTTGGTGTGGAATTTCCACACAGGCATTGCCTTTGCCTATAATTCTTTATTGTCTCTATCTTTGTGTTGCATTCATTCCATCCTGTGCATTATTGCATTTACAAATCATTTGCGTTACATTCATTCCATCCTGTGCATTGTTGCATTTACAAATAATTTGTGTTTCATTTATTCCATCCCGTGCATTATTGCATTTACAAATCATTTGTGTTATATTTATTCCATTCCGTGCATTGTTGCATTTGCAAGATCATCTGGGTTAAATTTTATCTGTGCATTGTTGCACTCACGTGCACTCCTTATTTACCCCTCAGTTTGTGCATTGTAGTAAGGTTGTGTCTGATGAACGTCTCACCATACTGCATTTACCACTGCCCAGCCTCCGATAGTCACCTTAGTCCATACATAAAACCTGGGGGCATCTGAGTACGGGGTGGACCTAATTCACCCTGGAAAGGTGGCTGCTATAGTAGAAGCCTAGCATTGCAGGAGGCTAAAACTTCTGGGCAGTGGGTAATTGCGTGAGCGTCACAAGGCACCGCCTATAAACCTACAAGATAGAAACCTACATTAACACCTCAACCCTGGCACACTAAATGCACCAGATATCTGCAAAAGTACTCACGTACTGCCGAGCGACACTGGAGGAAATCACGCTCTAAGGTAGACTTCCTCCATTTCAGACTTATGCTCTCATCCTTCAGTGCTGCCCTTTCCCTTGCTGAACAGTCATACTTCAAGAACCTCATCTCTTCCCAGTCTTCCAATCCAGCCTCTTTGCCACTCTCAACTCTCTCCTCTGCCCACCTCCACCTTGTCTCCCCTCCTCACTCTCTGCTCTTGACTTTACCACTTTACTTCACATCCAAAATTGACTCCAATACACCAGGACATCACACCACACCAGACCATCAGCAACCAGCCTCCTCCCATAACTTACCACCCCTCCCCATCCCTCTCACCAACTCTTACATCTTTCTCACATGCATCTGGTGAGGAAGTCATGGCCCTCATTCGTTCCTCTCCCCTTACCACCTCCCCTCTTGACCCTACACCCTCCCGCCTCCTCCGCTACCTTTCTTCTTCTGCCTGTTTCCGTCTTTCCCACCTTCTTAATCTCTCCCTCTCATCAGGCACTGTTCCCTCTGCCTTCAAGCATGCACTCATCTCTCCTATTCTTAAAAAAACCTACCCTTGATCCAAACACTCTCTCCAACTACTGACCCATCTCTCTTCTCCCTTTTGACTCCAAACTCCTTGAGCGTATTGTCTACAACTGCCTTACTTCCTTTCTTTCCTCACACTCACTGCTTGACCCATTCCAGTCTGGCTTCCGTCCTCTCCACTCCACTGAAACTGCCCTTACAAAAGTCTGCAATGACCTCCATGCTGCTAAATCTAAGGGACACTACTCTCTACTTATTCTTCTTGATCTCTCTGCTGCTTTTGACACTGTGGACCATCCTCTCCTACTGCAAATCCTTCACTCCATTGGTCTGCATGATACTTCCCTCTCTTGGCTGTCTTCCTACCTCTCTGACCATTCATTCTCTGTCTCCTCTCATGACTCCACCTCCCCCTCACTTCCACTAACTGTAGGTGTACCCCAAGGCTCTGTCCTTGGTCCTCTTCTTTTCTCTCTCTATACATCCTCACTAGGTAAGCTCATTAGCTCTTTTGATTTCCAATATCCTCTCTATGCTGATGACACTCAAATCTATCTTTCCTCTCCGGACCTCTTCCCTGCTCTCCTCACTCGAATCTCCAACTGTCTCTCTGCTATCTCTGTTTTAATGTCTCAGCGCTTTCTTAAACTTAACATGTCTAAGACTGAGCTGATCATCTTCCCTCCCTCCCTCCCTCCCTCCCTCCCTCCCACATAACCTCAGATCCCACAATCTCATTATCTATTGATAGCACTACTATCTCCTCTAGCCCCCAAGTGCGCTGTCTTTGGAGTAATCCTTGACTCCTCCCTCTCCTTCAAACCACACATTCAGCACCTCTCGCAAACCTGCCATTTTCATCTAAAAAATATTTCCAAGATCAGACCCTTTCTGACCCAGGAGGCTACTAAGACCCTTATCCACTCACTGGTCATCTCCATACTGGACTACTGTAATCTCCTCCTGACTGGCATTCCTGACAAATACCTCTCTACACTCCAATTTATCCACAATGCTGCTGCCCGGCTCATTTTCCTCACCAAACGCACTATGTCCACATCTCTTCTCCTACAAGACCTCCACTGGCTTCTCTTCCCTTTCAGAATCCATTTCAAGCTTTTCACACTCACTTACAAACCCCTCACCCACTCCCTGCCATTTACATTTCTGACCTTATCTCCCCTTACACTCCCACCTGTGCTCTTCACTCTGGTAATGCACGTCGACTCTCCTGCCTACTGATTACTTCCTTCCACTCCTACCTCCAAGATTTTTCACGTGCTGCTCCAATTCTCTGGAATTCCCTACCTCTCCACCTCAAACTCTCCACCTCTCTACAAAACTTTAAATGGGCTCTCAAGACCCATGTCTTCACCAAACCCAGCCAAATCTTATCCTAACCCTCAGTTCCACGCTCTCTATGTACCCCGTCTGTGTCACCCCTGTCTGCCTACCCCTCACCTTTAGAATGTAAGCTCTCACAAGTAGGGCCCTCTTCCCTCATGTGCTTATCCTTTCTCTTACTTTAATAATTTTCAGCTGCACCAACTCCATCAGTCCTCTGCCACCTGATTCTTATTTCAGTGTCATCTGCTGATGTAGCTATGTTTATTTACCCTGTACTTGTCCTATATTGTCTTCAACTGTAAGTTGCTGTTTTCCTGTTTTGATTATTTGTTATGTACTCTGTAATTGGGCAATGCGGAACCCTTGTAGCACCATATAAATAAAGGATAATAATAAAATAATAATAATAACTGAGTGCAAACATAACATATGTTTGCATGTGTGTATGTGAATATGTGTACTGTATGTGAGCTATCTTTTTGCATTAACGCAATGACACACTTACTATACTTTCCCTATGTTAGAATGTCTCTTAGCTCTTTCCTCCCATATATCATATATCCAGTCTCAAGCTGTCCCATTCATGTTATTCTGCATTTGTGTGTGGCTCATTTTCTAGACATATGCAGAGCTAATTTGCATCAACATGTCTGCAACCTTGTTCATTTCATTTTAGGTTAATCACTGACTATGATGTACTGCTCGCTGGTGTTCTTATATGACTTTCTTTTTTTTTTAATAATACTGGCATGTACACCACTGGTCAAAATTAGTTATGAAGTGAGTTTAGGTTGGATGTCTGCATGGATATTTTTATGCATAGATACTGTTACTTGTGAGACATTATCAGGTAAAGGTGTCTTGGTCTCTGAAGCTACTGGCAAACATGCCCATCACCCATATTTCAAAGTTACTATGGTTTCCTCTTACAGCAGTGCTAAAGCATTTTTCACATGCTCTTGACCATGCAGTTGCAACACTTTGCCTGGAAATAATTCATATTTTTGCCTTGAGTTATTTTAGGGAGACCCCAGCAATTCTGACCCAGTTTTTTTTTCTTTCCTTGGTCAGTCACATACACATTATCATTTCATTATGTTTATCAATGTATTTGTTTTTTAGATTCCTGATTTGTGTTTCGCTATATTTCTATATATCTTTTGCCATGTTGTAAAGTACCTGTACATTTATAACATTTGCAGTATCAACTAATATAATGTTTCCTTTATGGAGATCTCTTGTGCCTCCTCCAGCTCCTCTTGCTGTTTTACCTCAGTGGGTGGTGGCTGGTTAAGGAAAATGTGAGAGACAGAATAGAAAATGACTTTGCATAGTTATTGTCACACTCGCGGCGCTGCGGCTGCCGCGCTTACCGCTCCGGGTGCGCTGGGTCTCTCGGCGGTCGCCGCCCCCGGTGGGCGCAGGGTTGTTGCGTCTTGCTGGCGCTGCCTCTGGCGGGTTCCCAGGGTGTGGGCGCCGCCATTGCGCCTGGCGTTCACGGGAGCGTGGTGGGCGAGTGACGTCATCGGCCCCTTCCGCCAATTGGGAGAGAGCGGGAAGTTCAAAGGAAGACGCCGTGCAGAGCTCCGGCGCCTGAGTATCGTCTCTTCTATGATCACCAGTGCTAGCAGCGTTCAGTGAGTTCTGTAACTGAACGTCTCTTGTGTACCAGCATTTGCAGAGTATCACTCAGTGGAACATTCCTTGTGCTTCCAGCGTTTGCAGAGTATCACTCAGTGGAACATTCCTTGTGCTTCCAGCGTTTGCAGAGAACCACTCAGTGGAACAATTACTGTGCTACCAGCATTACAGTGTATCACCTAGTGGAACATTCACTGTGCTACCAGCGTTACAGTGTATCACCTAGTGGAATATTCACTGTGCTACCAGCGTTACAGTGTATCACCTAGTGGAACAATCACTGTGCTACCAGCGTTTGCAGAGTATCACTCAGTGGAACATTCCTTGTGCTTCCAGCGTTTGCAGAGTATCACTCAGTGGAACATTCCTTGTGCTACCAGCGTTTGCAGAGTATCACTCAGTGGAACAATTACTGTGCTACCAGCATTACAGTGTATCACCTAGTGGAACATTCACTGTGCTACCAGCGTTACAGTGTATCACCTAGTGGAATATTCACTGTGCTACCAGCGTTACAGTGTATCACCTAGTGGAACAATCACTGTGCTACCAGCGTTTGCAGAGTATCACTCAGTGGAACATTCACTGTGCTACCAGCGTTACAGTGTATCACTCAGTGGAACAATCACTGTGCTACCAGCGTTACAGTGTATCACTCAGTGGAACATTCACTGTGCTACCAGCGTTACAGTGTATCACTCAGTGGGACATTCTCTGAGTTACAGTGTTTCTCTTAAGGGGACACCTCCTGTGTTTCCTGTATTACATGATATCTCCAAGTGGAACGCCTTCCATACTTCCAGAGTTACACTGAATCTTAAATCCTCATTCATTTCTTCAACATCGCTCACAAGCTTCTCATTTCTTCAACATCGCTCACAAGCTTCTCATTCTTCAAACATCACTCACAAATTCTTCATTCTTCAGTGTGCTTCACCATCGTTCTCAAATCCTCATTCATTTCTTCAGCAACGCTCACAAATTCTTCATTCTTCAGTGTGCTTCACCATCGTTCTCAAATCCTCATTCATTTCTTCAGCAACGCTCACAAGTTCTTCATTCTTCTGTGTGCTTCACCATCATTCTCAAATCCTCATTTATTTCTTCAGCAACACTCACAAGTTCTTCATTCTTCTGTGTGCTTCACCATCGTTCTCAAATCCTCATTCATCTCTTCAGCATCGCTTACAAGTTCTTCATTCTTCTGTGTGCTTCACCATCGTTCTCAAATCATCATTTAATTCTTCAGCATTATACGCCAGTTACTACGACTAGTTCTGCATGAGGAAAAACTACATCCGGCCATCCCTGCTCCAGCCCAGCTGTGGTTCCTCCTTCCGATCATCGGAAGAACCCCCGAGTTCTCAACACTCCGAACCCAGGTCAGTGACAGTATACTCAGGCCACATGGACCCGGGGGATCGGAACCCAGAATCAAGTGCCATCCAAAACTTAGTTTCCCGAGTTCAGAGTCAGGAGGCGGCACAGGGCCAGGTGATGCAGTATCTCCAGGAATTATCCGGCCGGCTGGATCAAATTCAGTCTTCCCTGGCTTCTGTAGTTCCGGCTCCAGTTCCAGTACCCGCTCCAGTGGTTGCCACCAGTAATGTTCAATCCTTGTCCGGAACCAGGTCACGCCTTCAGCTTCCCACTCCCTCTCGCTATAATGGGAATCCAAAGAATTGCCATGGTTTTCTCAATCAATGCGAGGTGCATTTTGAACTTCTCTCACACAACTTCCCCATGGATCGGGCCAAAGTGGCATACATTATTTCCTTGCTTGAAGGTTCAGCGTTGGATTGGGTGTCTCCGTTGTGGGAGTGATCTGACCCTTTGGTTTCCAGTTACACCAATTTCATCGCGTCATTCCGAAGGATTTTTGACGAGCCCGGCAGAATGACCGCTGCTTCCTCGGACCTGCTCCGAGTCCGTCAAGGCTCCCGTTCAGTGGGACAGTATGTGATTCACTTCCAGACCATAGCCTCGGAACTACGCTGGAATAATGATGCTCTCCGGGCCGCTTTCTGGAACGGGCTCTCCGACCGTCTAAAAGACGAGCTGGTCACTAGGGATCTGCCAGATTCCTTAGAACAGTTGATCTCACTCTGCGTTAAGGTGGATCTACGCATGCAGGAACGAGGTGGCGAACGTAGTTGGTCGGATCGATCCAGATTCCGGTCTCTCCCATCTAAGCAAACAGTTACCCCAAGTTCGGATGAACCCATGCAAATCAATCGATCCCGGCTGTCCCCGGAAGAACGACAGCGCCGTCGTGAGGGTAAACTCTGCCTCTACTGTGGAGCCGCGGATCACTTTATCAAATACTGCAAGTCCCGTCCAGGAAACGGGCAGTCCTAGCTTGTTCCGGAGAAGTCGAGTTAGGGGTTACATCTAAATCTTCTCCGACAGTGGATTGTTTACTCTCCGTGTCTCTGTTTTCTGAGTCATTAGCTAAACCTGTTAAAGCCCTGCTGGACTCTGGGGCTGCAGGGAACTTTGTTTCTCTTTCTTGTGTTCAGAGTCTGGGTTTACAGTTACAGTCTGTCAAACGACCTATTACGTTGACCGCCATCAATGGTACCAAAATATCTAATGGTCTTATTACAAGTCGCACAGAGCCAATCAAGCTGCAGGTCGGAGCTCTGCATCAAGGACATCTGGGGTTCCTAGTAATTCCGGAGATGCCTCATGATCTTGTTCTTGGTCTACCTTGGCTTAGAATTCACAATCCTCACGTCGACTGGAAGTCGTCACAAATAGTGTCCTGGAGTTCGTTTTGTCACTCTAATTGTCTCACTCCTGTTTACCCGCTCCGTGCATCTTCCAATTCGGATGAGGAGCTTATTCCAGAGGCCTATCGGGAGTTCACAGACGTATTTTCAGAATAGGCGGCTGATCAGTTACCACCGTATAGACCCTGGGACTGTCCCATTGAGCTTATCCCAGGGAGAATGCCACCTCGGGGACGCACATATCCATTATCATTACCCGAGACCCAAGCTATGTCGGACTACATCAAGTCTGATCTGCTGAAAGGATTCATTCGCCCCTCTACCTCCCCGGCTGGAGCAGGTTTCTTTTTCGTGAAGAAGTAGGACGGAGGGTTAAGACCATGTATTGATTATCGTGGCTTAAATGATATCACCGTTAAGAACAAATACCCTCTACCGCTAATCACGGAGCTATTTTATAGGGTTCGTGGAGCCCACGTTTTCACTAAGCTCGACTTAAGAGGAGCCTATAATTTGATACGTATCCGACAGGGGAACGAATGGAAGACGGCCTTTAATACCAGGGACGGGCATTACGAGTATCTGGTAATGCCGTTTGGCCTCAGCAATGCCCATGCCGTTTTTCAGGGATTTGTAAATGAAATCTTCCGAGATATGTTATATCAAAGCGTAGTGGTGTACTTGGATGACATTCTGATATTTTCTAAGAATCTTGCAGAGCACAGAGTACAGGTCAAAGAAGTACTTCTTCGCCTACGAAGGAATCGTCTCTACGGCAAGATTTCCAAATGTGTCTTCGAGGTCCCTTCAATTCCATTCCTTGGATATGTCATCTCAGGTACGGAGCTTCACATGGATCCGGAGAAACTCACTGCCATTCGGGACTGGACTCAGCCTCTCTCCTTGAAAGCGGTACAAAGATTTCTGGGCTTTGCAAATTACTACCGGAAATTTATAAAGGGATTTTCTACCATTGTTGCACCTATTACTGCCCTATCCAAAAAGAGTCTGACCCAAGTCACTGGTCTTCAGAAGCTGAAGTAGCGTTTGCCCGGTTGAAATCAGCCTTCATGTCTGCTCCGGTACTCCAACAACCAAATTTTTCTAAACCATTCTTCTTGGAAGTCGATGCTTCTTCAGTAGGCATCGGTGCCGTTCTTTCACAGTACTCCTCTGATGGGAAGTTACATCCATGTGGTTTCCATTCTCGTAAGTTCTCTCCTGCTGAACGAAACTACACAATTGGAGATCAGGAGCTTTTAGCAATAAAATCTGCCCTAGAAGAATGGAGGTACTTATTGGAAGGTGCTAAACATCTAATTACGATCTATACTGACCACAAGAACTTGTTGTATATCAAGACGGCCCAGTGCTTGAATTCCCGTCAAGCTACATGGGCGCTCTTTTTCACTCGATTCTCGTTTGTTATTAAGTACCGGGGCCGGGACTCTCAACGCTAAGGCTGATGCTCTGTCGCATTCTTTAACGGCCTCGGATGAGGAGAATTCCTTTGAAAAGAGTTTGATTCTCAGTCCAGTCTCTATTTCAGCAGCTCCCACTACTCTGGGTCCTCCTCCGGGGAGAATGTCTGTACCAGTTGAATTTCGTCCAAAGCTGCTGCAGTGGGCTCATATCTCCAAGTTTTCCGGTCATCCTGGTGTTCAAAAAATGTGTGAATTTCAATGTGCTCAGCACAAAACTCTTCGTCTGCCTCCTGCGGGGTTGCTTCGTCCACTGTCCATTCCTAAGAAACCCTGGACCCATATTTCCATGGACTTTGTTACTGAATTACCCCTCTCCAAGGGTTACAATACCATCTGGGTGATTAGTGACCGCTTTTCTAAAATGGCACATTTTGTTCCGTTGTCCGGGTTACCAACGGCTCCCAAGTTGGCTTTATTATTTATTCGTGAACACTTCCGCCTGCACGGGTTACCTCGGGAGATAGTCTCTGATCGAGGGGTACAGGTCACTGCTAGATTCTGGAGGGCCCTCTGTTCAGCTTTACAAATAAAACTCAAGTTCTCATCTGCTTACCATCCACAAAGCACAAACCAATGGGCAGACTGAACGCGTCAATCAAGATTTAGAGACTTTTCTCTGCGTTTATCTTTCTCCTTCGCAGGATGATTGGGTGGAACTGTTACCCTGGGACGAGTTTGCCCATAACCATCTGTATCAGTCTTCCACTGGTGAGTCTCCATATTCATTAATTATGGATTCCATCCACAAGTTCCAGAATTACCCATCTCTCCTTCGGAGGATGTTCCTGCTGCAGCTTCTACTCTCCAGCACTTCAGTCAAATCTGGAGTAAGGTTCATGCTAATGTGATACCCAGGACTAGAGACTTGATTTGACTCATCGTTAAGTGTAACAATGGACAATAGGAAGAACCATCCTAAAGTTACTGTTCCCATTTAATACTGTTATTAATGTATTGTTAGCGTTATTCTTATGTGTGGGTAACTGGAGGTCATTTAGACCCAGGAGAGAGAGTCTAGATGGACGGTGTGTCCCCGCGCTGCTGGCTGGACACATACGGGGAAGAGCCGCAAGGAAATAAAAGGGAGCCAGAGGGATTAACGGTTGGCAGTTCTGACGCAGCACCAGAGAAAGCAGTACTCACGGAGCAAGCTGGCGGACAGAAGAGGAAAGGCTTCGCACTGAGAGACAGCACAGCAGCCTTTTCGTCAGTGTCTTACCTCAACAGAGAGTCGTCATCCCGTAGTGCTGAGCCGAGCAGATCGCAGCAGAGAGACGGCAGCCGGAGGAGGGGTGACCGTGACGAAGTGGAAGAACGGGACGCCGGCCTAATCGTGAGTGACAGGAGCTCCGTACATCCATTAGTGATTGCTGCCGGGAGGAGGTGGCCTGGAACGGAGACCGCCCAGAGGGATGGATTAGTCGGGTGAGTGCCTGTCAGTTGTCCCGTAGAGGAAGCGAAACACAGAGAAAGAGAGCTCAAGGGTCCCTGCTTCAGTCAGAACGAGAGAGGGAACTGTCCAGTGTTGCTTTATGTACTGTAATCTCCTATCACACACTCTCCGCAACTGATAGCCAGCGACAGTGTTACTAGGGGGGTATTAATCCCTAAATTACTCTCCTTACCATCAGTAACAAGAGTTTGGTAATATCCTCCAATCCTCCATTTTAAAGAAATAATTCGTTAAGTTGCAGGACTGTCTGTCATATGAGTTATTGGCCATTACCACCTCTGTCATACTAGCCTCCTCCCATAGAATATAGTATCGACCATAGAGGTGAGATTCGGTTCTAGCCATTCTCCTCGCCGTCGATTAATAAGTTAGCGGTACTGAGCCGACTAATGACTGAAACTCCTTCACGATTTATAGCCAATACCCTCACTATCCCTCAGCCAATTAAGAAAAGGATCACTTTTGTGTTATAAAGGAAGGCTCCACTCCATAGAGAAGATCCAGTTGGTATTTAGTCAGCTATAACTAGTTTGGTCATATTGTGACCATTATCTTTTCCGGATTACAAAGCGAGAAACAAGTTCCAGGGAAGAAAAGGGACTTGTAGATTGGATATCGTAGAGAGACTTTATAAGAAGGCTAGCAAGAAATAACTGACGTCAAGGATGCTATTTTAATCATCAGTTTATTATATGTGCACCAACAACAGATAGAGCGCTCAGTTGAACTGGGGAAGACTTGTGGGGATGATAAAGGTTATAAGGGAAAGGCAGTATAATTAAAGTGAGTTATACTGATATGCATGCATAAGTTGTAATAAGTTCATCTTTGAATGTGTTAGGGAACTAACCTTTATTTAGATCTTTATAGATTCCATGGTACGGAGTACTCCAGTGTTCCCGAATCCAGTATAATAAATAATTTGTCTGTGACGTGGTTGTTTTCCCTTGTATTAATATATATCAGTTTAATAGTAACTGTGCCACTCTCTCACTCCAAAGGGAGACAGATTAGAAATATACTTTATTCAGGGTTCAAAGCCTAGAGGAACTTGTTCTTCAGATCAGGACGAATCTAGAGAGAGAAAGAGAGAAAGAGAAAGGAACAGAAGGTAAAGTTACAACGCTTTAAAAGACAACTTTTCGATACTTACCTGGATTGAAATTTAACTTAACTAAGTCACTAACATTCCACGAAAACACCTGTGTATCACATTAGTAGGAATTTATCTGGCGTCATGAACAGGATAAGTCACCCAACGCGAGGAAGAGTACACGTTACGAATATGTTCAAGGAACAGGATAAGTCAACCCCCTCCACCAGCGGAGAATCCAGCCAGTCCACCCCAGGAATGCCTAGTATGCCGCAAGTAAATCCAATAACATTACCATATTATTTTGGGACCCCGTGGCTTCCTACCTACTTTGGAGATAGACTTAATTCCGAAGGTAATACACTAACTGATTTTAAGAACAAGATGAAGTCGATGTTTCGCCTCTATCCACTAAACAAACAACAAAAGGTTGAGATTCTTATCGGACAGTTGAAAGGATCCGCCCATCGTGAGGTTATTTCATGGCCCACCGGGGAGAGGAAAACCATTGAACAAATACTACAGCGATTAGCTACTACATTCGAGCTGCACACTATATCAGAATTAAAGATGAAATTTTATGCTAGGAAACAACGCATGGGTGAAACGCTTCGAGACTTCGCGTTAAGCCTACAGGAAGCATTAAAAGCGATCCGAACAGTTGATGAAAGTGAGATTGAAAATAGTGATGAGGCGTTAGTATCCCAGCTGATTGAAGGGGCAACTAGAGAGGGTGTAAGAGCTCAACTCCGACTGCTCAGAATGCAGAAACCCGATCAGTCCTTCTTAGATTTTAAAGAAGCAGCGATCAAGGTGGTTGGAACTGAGGTAACACAGGAGGTCAATTTTCCAGAGATGCTGGGTTATCTGGAGAATCAGATGTCCAATGAAGACGGCTCTCTTCATCCAGTAAGGAATAAGAGAACAACTGATGTTGGTAGTCAAAATTTCCAGACACCTACAAGGGATCCAATGCGAACCTTACAGAATCAAATGGAAGAACTTGTGGTGGGCATGACTGAGATGTGTAAAGAAGTTCAGAATCTTAATAGAAAACAGGCCTTAGTTCCAAATGAAACCAGGTGGTCCAGGGAACGCCGGAGAACCAGGGGTGATTGGTGGACTCCGCCGCCAACAAGTGGCAGAAGAAGTACTGACCGATTTGATCCTCAAGGACGTCCAATTTGTCGGCGATGTCAGCGACCCGGACATATTGAACGGAACTGTGACCAAGAGGAGGCTTTAAACTCCAATGCCCCGAGGTTGGGGACCGAGCCTCGGGGGAAGACACCACAATAGGCCCAAAGTCTGAAGAACGGTGGGCCCAGTACGTGGGGCAATGTCCTCATATCCGAATTGCCATCAATGGGATTGAAATTACCGCTATGGTGGATACCGGGTCACAAATAACTACCATTCAACACTCCATTTTCAATCGACATTGGGGAGAACAGCAAATGGTGTCCCCTCCGCCTGCCTGGTTACAGTTAATAGCCAGTAACGGATCGAGCATCTCGTGCATGGGCTATTGGGAGACTACCGTAAAAGTGGGAGACACGGAATTACCCCGGCAAGGATGTTTGATCACACACACTGATGATCCTAACGCGATTCCAATGATTTTAGGAATGAATATTCTACAAAGTTGCCCGGAGGAATTGATCTCTATCCTTAAGCGGGAACTGACCGAGAAAACGGCCATCAAACCGGCTGTATTACAGAAGACCATAAAGACCTTGCAGAGCCAACGAGCATTGTTACAATGTAATGGTGCCATTGGGAAAGTCCGGATTACCGAAAGCAAACCTATTAAATTACCTCCAAATTCAGAAGTGATTATCTGGGGCAAAGCGCGATGTGGACCTCAAGGAAAGAGTTATGAGGCCTTAGTTGAGCCATATGAGGGGGAGGATGGAGAAAAATTTGTGGTCGCACATGTTCTAGTGAACGTTACAGGTGGCCGAGTGCCAGTACGGATTTTAAACCCTCATAATCATACAGTCAAATTGTACCGACAACGACCGATTGCTAAACTCACCTGGATTACCTTTCAGGATGTCATCCATGCACCGATTCAGGCATGCTCACAGCATGAGGAGGCAGTGACAGAGGGAGAACGAACTCCGACGGAATGGTGGAGGGACATCCATATTGGAGATGAAGATACCCCTCAAAACCATAAGGAGGGAGCCCTCCAAGTCATAAAGGAGAATTCTGCCACTTTTAGCCAAGGACCTCTCGATTTTGGGACTGCCACGACTGTAAGACATCGCATCGTGACCGGGGATGCTGCCCCTATCCGGGAAAAACACCGGCCCTTAGCTCCAGCCCTCTATCAGCCAGTGAGGAAGATGTTAGAAGAAATGAAGGCTACAGGCGTAATCCAGGAAAGTCACAGTCCTTGGGCCGCACCTATGGTGTTGGTAAGAAAGAAGAACGGACAGTTGAGATTCTGCATTGATTATCGGAAACTGAATCAGGTTACCCACAAGGACGCGTACCCACTCCCCAGGATTGAGGAATCTCTGGCTGCTCTAAAATCCGCTAAGTATTTTTCCACATTAGATTTAACAAGTGGATACTGGCAAATCATGATGGAGCCGGAAGATCAAGAAAAAACAGCCTTTATCACCCCCATGGGACTCCATGAATTTAAGCGGATGCCCTTTGGATTGTGTAACGCCCCAGCCACCTTCCAAAGGATGATGGAACATTGCTTGGGGCATAGAAACTTTGAAATGATATTGCTGTATTTAGATGATATAATCATTTTTTCAAAGTCATATGCCGAACATTTACAACATCTCCATGAAGTCTTGCAACAACTCGGTAGTTACGGGCTGAAAGTAAATCCCGCCAAATGCCATTTATTGAAACCCCAAGTTCATTACTTGGGACATGTAGTGAGCTCTGAAGGGATTGCGCCCGATCCCGAGAAAATTCGAACTGTTCAAGATTGGCCAGTACCCCAAACCCTTAAAGATGTCAGGCGATTTCTAGGTTTCGTGGGGTACTATAGGCGTTTTGTGAAGGGCTTCGCTAAAGTTGCTGCTCCTATACACGAACTGCTTCGAGATGTGCCTCATGATAGTCCAAGCAGGCGGCAACTGATTACCTGGACTTCCCGGCAACAGGCGGCATTTGAACACCTCAAGAGGGTGTTGACCCAAACCCCCCTCTTGGCCTATCCAGACTATAGTAAACCTTTTATTTTGCAAACCGATGCGAGCAAACAAGGATTAGGCGCAGTCCTCGCACAAATACAAGATGGGAAAGAGAGAGTAATAGCCTACGCTAGCCGAGGACTTCGGAAAACCGAGCGTAATGACGCTAACTATAGTGCCTTTAAATTAGAATTCCTAGCACTAGTGTGGGCCATTACCGAGAAATTCAGAGACTATCTGGCTGTTACTCCGTTTGTAGCATATACTGACTGCAATCCTCTGGCACATTTAGCTACTGCCAAGATGGGAGCACTGGAGCAGCGATGGTATGCTCGACTGTCCAACTATAAATTTAACATTCAATATCGGCCTGGACAGAATAATAGTAACGCGGATGCGTTATCTCGCCTTGCCGACCGGGAGGAATCGGACGTAGAAGATCAGTTAGAAACGGTGGAAATTCCCCCTTTTCAAATGACACGACAACTGGTGAATAAACATAATCCTAATACCCTTATTCAAAGAAGCGAATCTGCACGGCCTATAGAGGAAGGGGATCAGAGTGAATGGAAAGGGTGGCAAGAGGAGTATCCTACTTTCCAACAATTGAAAAAATTGCTTTTACATAAAAAAGGCCTATCTAAAGCTGAACGGCAAGCTGCAGCACCAGAATTGGTGAAATTATGGAGACAACGAGACCGTTTAGAAATCCATCAGAATGTAATAATTCGGAAAAGTAATAGTCCCAAAACTCACCTAACCATGACCCAAGTGCTCATTCCTATGACAAAAGCACCAATTCTATTAAATGCCTATCATAATCGGTCTGGACATTTTGGGAGTCAAAAGACGGAAATGAACCTTCGACAAAGGGTTTACTGGGTCGGATTGCGTCAAAGCGTTGAAGAATGGTGTCAGCACTGTCCTGACTGTAATCTCCGAAGGACACCACTGGCCAATGAGAGAGCGCCACTCCATCCAATAGTCAGCCACCAACCGTTGGAGTTAGTCACAATTGACCATGTAAAGCTGGAAAAGAGTAAACTGGGATATGAATATGCCATCATGATAGTGGACCATTTTACGAAATTCGCAGTGGCCCTACCAGTGAAAAATATGACAGCAAAGACCACAGCAGAGATTTTTTGGAGGGCTTTTGTGAGACCATATGGATTTCCGGATAAGATTCTGACCGATCAAGGGCCAGCGTTCACATCCAAACTTTTTCAAGAACTATGCCTCCTTTATGGATGTAAGAAGATTAAAACTACCCCATATCATCCTCAAGGAAATGGCCTGTGTGAACGGACGAACCAGACACTCCTCCAAATGCTGAGGATTCTTCCTGAACAACAACGACAAAACTGGCCATTGATGTTGACAGAGCTCATGTTCATCTATAATAATACTGTCCATAGTTCGACTGGATATACTCCATATTATTTATTATTCGGTAGACAAGGAAAACTACCAATAGATGTGAGTCTAAATGTGGAGGTTACTTCTGAATCGTTTATAGAAACTGATTGGGTATCCGAACACCAACGTCGACTAAAAGTGGCTCAAGACCTGGTTAAGCAACATAGAGGAATAGTCCAAAAACGGCAAGAGCATAATTATAATGTAAAAGCCCAAGCTGAACCCTTGCCCATATGATGTAGAGTACTCAGACGGAACAATCGACGGCAAAGCAAATTAGACTACCGATGGGAGCCTCTTCCATATAGGGTAATAGCAATACCGAATCCGGAAATTGCCGTATACCGTATCCAGTTAGAGGATGGAAGTCGATCAAGTTTGGTACATAGAAATCAACTAAAACTATGCCCTATCTGGCCAGAGCCAGAGAGCCGAGATATCCCATCGCTAAAGACAATTTCAGACCAAAATTCATACCCGGACCTGATGATGAGTTTGTGCTGGCCAATCTTTGGCACATTCGGAGAAACCAGCACATCAGGGATTCGTGAACCCCTAATTGAAACCGTTACAGGTCCTGTTGACCCAGAGGTTCCTTATTTGAGATGCTCCGAAAGAAGCACGAAGGGGAAGTTACCCCTTCGGTATCAGTCATAAAGGTATTCTTGTAAATTAACTTGATTGATGTGGGGAGATAAGACAAATTTGTAGATGTTAAAAATATAAACATAGCTAAAATGAATGCAATTTCGAAGCAAA
The DNA here is from genome assembly GCF_028390025.1 of Pseudophryne corroboree. Classification (NCBI taxonomy): domain Eukaryota; kingdom Metazoa; phylum Chordata; class Amphibia; order Anura; family Myobatrachidae; genus Pseudophryne; species Pseudophryne corroboree. Next base: position 534,166,286 of record NC_086445.1, read on the forward strand.
TAGAATGTTTGTCTTGGTTAAAATGTACTTAATTGTTTTTGTAAAAAAAAAAAAAATGAGTCAAGAAGATATATCTGATGTAACGATGCCTAAGGATATGCATCAAACTACCGGGGAGGTATGTGATACCCAGGACTAGAGACTTGATTTGACTCATCGTTAAGTGTAACAATGGACAATAGGAAGAACCATCCTAAAGTTACTGTTCCCATTTAATACTGTTATTAATGTATTGTTAGCGTTATTCTTATGTGTGGGTAACTGGAGGTCATTTAGACCCAGGAGAGAGAGTCTAGATGGACGGTGTGTCCCCGCGCTGCTGGCGGGACACATACGGGGAAGAGCCGCAAGGAAATAAAAGGGAGCCGGAGGGATTAACGGTTGGCAGTTCTGACGCAGCACCAGAGAAAGCAGGACTCACGGAGCAAGCTGGCGGACAGAAGAGAAAAGGCTTCGCACTGAGAGACAGCACAGCAGCCTTTTCGTCAGTGTCTTACCTCAACAGAGAGTCGTCATCCCGTAGTGCTGAGCCGAGCAGATCGCAGCAGAGAGACGGCAGCCGAAGGAGGGGTGACCGTGACGAAGTGGAAGAACGGGACGCTGGCCTAATCGTGAGTGACAGGAGCTCCGTACATCCATTAGTGATTGCTGCCGGGAGGAGGTGGCCTGGAACGGAGACCGCCCAGAAGGATGGATTAGTCGGGTGAGTGCCTGTCAGTTGTCCCGTAGAGGAAGCGAAACACAGAGAAAGAGAGCTCAAGGGTCCCTGCTTCAGTCAGAACGAGAGAGGGAACTGTCCAGTGTTGCTTTATGTACTGCAATCTCCTATCACACACTCTCCGCAACTGATAGCCAGCGACAGTGTTACTAGGGGGGTATTAATCCCTAAATTACTCTCCTTACCATCAGTAACAAGAGTTTGGTAATATCCTCCAATCCTCCATTTTAAAGAAATAATTCGTTAAGTTGCAGGACTGTCTGTCATATGAGTTATTGGCCATTACCACCTCTGTCATACTAGCCTCCTCCCATAGAATATAGTATCGACCATAGAGGTGAGATTCGGTTCTAGCCATTCTCCTCGCCGTCGATTAATAAGTTAGCGGTACTGAGCCGACTAATGACTGAAACTCCTTCACGATTTATAGCCAATACCCTCACTATCCCTCAGCCAATTAAGAAAAGGATCACTTTTGTGTTATAAAGGAAGGCTCCACTCCATAGAGAAGATCCAGTTGGTATTTAGTCAGCTATAACTAGTTTGGTCATATTGTGACCATTATCTTTTCCGGATTACAAAGCGAGAAACAAGTTCCAGGGAAGAAAAGGGACTTGTAGATTGGATATCGTAGAGAGACTTTATAAGAAGGCTAGCAAGAAATAACTGACGTCAAGGATGCTATTTTAATCATCAGTTTATTATATGTGCACCAACGACAGATAGAGCGCTCAGTTGAACTGGGGAAGACTTGTGGGAATGATAAAGGTTATAAGGGAAAGGCAGTATAATTAAAGTGAGTTATACTGATATGCATGCATAAGTTGTAATAAGTTCATCTTTGAATGTGTTAGGTAACTAACCTTTATTTAGATCTTTATAGATTCCATGGTACGGAATACTCCAGTGTTCCCGAATCCAGTATAATAAATAATTTGTCTGTGACGTGGTTGTTTTCCCTTGTATTAATATATATCAGTTTAATAGTAACTGTGCCACTCTCCCACTCCAAAGGGAGACAGATTAGAAATATACTTTATTCAGGGTTCAAAGCCTAGAGGAACTTGTTCTTCAGATCAGGACGAATCTAGAGAGAGAAAGAGAGAAAGAGAAAGGAACAGAAGGTAAAGTTACAACGCTTTAAAAGACAACTTTTCGATACTTACCTGGATTGAAATTTAACTTAACTAAGTCACTAACATTCCACGAAAACACCTGTGTATCACACTAATCTCAAAAAAATCTCTGCCCGCTACAAATTCTTTGCGGATAGAAAACGGCGAGCAGCTCCTCAATACAAAGTTGGTGACAGGGTATGGCTCTCTACCCGCAATCTTCATTTAAGAGTGCCCGCTATGAAGTTTGCTCCGAGGTTCATCGGTCCTTACCCTGTTTTGCAAGTCCTGAACCCGGTTGTCTGCAAATTGGGGTTGCCTTCCCACTTTCGGGTAGCAAATTCGTTCCATGTTTCTCTTCTTCGTCCCCTCATCTTAAATCGGTTCCATTCAGAGTCTCCTAGGCCGACCTCGGTAGAGACTGAAGCTGGAAGAGAATTTGAAATCAAAGCTATTCTTGACTCTCGTTATCTTCACAAGAATTTACAGTATCTGGTAGAATGAAAAGGTTATGGTCCTGAGGCGAGGAGCTGGGTCAAAGCTTCTGAAGTCACTGCTCCCCGACTAGTCCGGATCTTTCATTCTAAGCATCCCACGAAACCAGGAAAGTGTCCAGGGGCCACTCCTAGAGGAGGGGGTACTGTCACATTCGCGGCGCTGCGGCTGCCACTCTCACCGCTCCGGGTGCGCTGGGTCTCTCGGCGGTAGCCGCCCCCGGTGGGCGCCGGGTTGTTGTGTCTTGCTGGCACTGCCTCCGGTGGGTTCCCGGGGTGTGGGCGCCGCCATTGCGCCTGGCGTTCACGGGAGCGTGGTGGGCAAGTGACGTCATCGGCCCCTTCCGCCAATTGGGAGAGAGCGGGAAGTTCAAAGGAAGACGCCGTGCAGAGCTCCAGCGCCTGAGTATCGTCTCTTCTATGATCACCAGTGCTAGCAGCGTTCAGTGAGTTCTCTAACTGAACGTCTCCTGTGTAACAGCATTTGCAGAGTATCACTCAGTGGAACATTCCTTGTGCTTCCAGCGTTTGCAGAGTATCAATCAGTGGAACATTCCTTGTGCTACCAGCGTTTGCAGAGTATCACTCAGTGGAACAACTACTGTGCTACCAGCGTTACAGTGTATCACCTAGTGGAACAATCACTGTGCTACCAGCGTTACAGTGTATCACCTAGTGGAACATTCACTGTGCTACCAGCGTTACAGTGTATCACTCAGTGGAACAATCACTGTGCTGCCTGCGTTACAGTGTATCACTCAGTGGAACATTCACTGTGCTACCAGCGTTACAGTGTATCACTCAGTGGAACATTCACTGTGCTACCAGCGTTACAGTGTATCACTCAGTGGGACATTCTCTGAGTTACAGTGTTTCTCTTAAGGGGACACCTCCTGTGTTTCCTGTATTACATGATATCTCCAAGTGGAATTCCTTCCATACTTCCAGAGTTACACTGAATCTTAAATCCTCATTAATTTCTTCAACATCGCTCACAAGCTTCTCATTTCTTCAACATCGCTCACAAGCTTCTCATTCTTCAAACATCGCTCACAAATTCTTCATTCTTCAGTGTGCTTCACCATCGTTCTCAAATCCTCATTCATTCCTTCAGCAACGCTCACAAGTTCTTCATTCTTCTGTGTGCTTCACCATCGTTCTCAAATCCTCATTCATTTCTTCAGCAACGCTCACAAGTTCTTCATTCTTCTGTGTGCTTCACCATCGTTCTCAAATCCTCATTCATCTCTTCAGCATCGCTCACAAGTTCTTCATTCTTCTGTGTGCTTCACCATCATTCTCAAATCCTCATTCATCTCTTCAGCATCGCTCACAAGTTCTTCATACTTCTGTGTGCTTCACCATCGTTCTCAAATCATCATTTAATTCTTCAGCATTATACGCCAGTTACTACAACTAGTTCTGCATGAGGAAAACCTACATCCGGCCATCCCTGCTCCGGCCCAGCTGTGGTTCCTCCTTCCGATCATCGGAAGAACCCCCGAGTTCTCAACACTCCGAACCCAAGTCAGTGACAGTTATGTTATCTCAGTACTTGCCAAACTGTATGTAGTGGCACCCTGGGGTGCCTTGGGACAATTGTAGAGGTGCCCTGGGTTGGTGGTCCATAACCAATTACATTTATTTAAGGTCAATGTAATAGGCAAAACCAGTGCTGGAGGCTGCCAATTATAAAATATGTGTACAAACAGAAGTAAATCCTCTCCGTCACCTCATAACTGACCCTAAGGATGAAATACAAGCACAGTTTACTTCATTTAATATGTTTTTCTGAAATTCACAATAAGAAACTTTGGGCCTCGGAGTTTCAGTGAAAAAAAGACTGATATTTTAGGCCACTGTGATTCAAAAAAGTTTTGGTACCACTGTGTTATCTTGTTAATTCTTGAAAGGAAAAACAAAGGTGATTCTTTACAATTGCAATGTAATTATTTAGAAATGTAAATAATGATACAAAATAACCTTTTACAACCTCACCTAAAAAAATGTCAGCATGGGCCTAACTCTTGACAACATTCATGACAGCTGATTATACCAAACTCACTGCAAGCATAGGACATACTGCAACAAGCTGGACTGTGCAACATATCAAATAATGGGGGATATCCAATTAACCCCAGTTTTTACCGGGGCTAATTGTCCCGCCGAGGGCTATCTAATTAGCCCCGATAAGCCACGGCACGCGCCGGCTTATCGGGGATTTTGTTTCACCTGTCACCGGCAGGCGAAGCAAAATCCCCGGAAACAGCCCCGTTTTCATCCGAAAACGAGGCTGTTTCACCCGAAAACACACAGGTTTCACTGAACCTGTGTGTATTCGGGATAAAATATTTTTTTTTTACACGCGATTTAACAGGATAGCCTGTAAAAAAAAATCGGTGAAACATCAGAAAAAAAGTCAGATAAACGGCCGTAAACGGCCGTTTTTCAGACCCGATGTTTTAATGGGGATATTTGGATATCCCCCAATGACGTTTAAACCCACTGGAAGTGTGGACCTCATGCGACTCTGGCAGTGCCCGGCTTTTTAACAGAAGGAAAACTTCCAACATCCCACAGCTTGAGCATGCACTAGCCTATGGCAGCGCATTCGCATTAGGACAACGGCGTTATTTCTTGTAGAGGCAGCTCTATAATAGAAGAGATTTCCTGGTAGGTTAGTATTCATGCATGCCAATGTTAAAATATGCCAGAATACATGCCAGCAGGCTTGAGCTATATCGCAATACTTGATGCAGTACATCATGCCCACTTACCATACTTGCCGACTTTATGGCTACTCCCTCGGGGAGCCGAGCCGGTACATCAGGGTGGCTTGATTCCAAATTAGGGGCAGTCTGGCAGTGTGAAGACACAATCACATTACTGGCTTTGTAAATTGGGGGTCGGGGCTACGGTGATGGGATTCTTTGCGAATTGCGTCATCTCCCATTCACTTTTCCTCCAAGAGCGGGCAGCTGTGTTGGTGCGGGTAGGAGTAAGTAGAATGCCCACTTTTCCGGGTGCCCAGGAGTGAGTAGTCAAGTATGACATTGACACTGCTAGAAGACAGTCTCACAGGACATATAGACACACAGGAACACATTCTCACTGGTCAGAAAGATATGCTGATAGTACTCATTCTTTCTTCCCTGCTCTTTAGAAAGCTAGAAGCTCCCCTCCTTCCTGAGCTGTGCGCTGGAAGCTTCCTGGTGACATAAAGGAGACAGAACATCATTGTTCTCTCCTGCTGGCTGAACTAGTGCCTCACTTCTCCTCTGCTCACAGTCCTATGCAGAGCCTGCCTTGTAGTCATAGTTGCCGACTTTACGGCTACTAGGGGGCAGCCAGGTCGGCACTGCGGAGGGTGATGCAGGGCATGGCTTAGCATGGGGGGCAGAGATGGGGATTGATGTGGCACTAAAGGCTTTTGGTGATGTGCAATGCCAAGACTACCAGCACTGTACAAAGGGTGGTAGGGGTAGCAGGGGTATTTGCGGCTCCAGGAGACTTGCCAACTTTCCTGGGGGGGGGGGGCAGGAACCTCCCGGCAGTTCCCGAGGAGTAGACAAGTCTGCTTGTAGTTTCTGCTTGATAGAAGGAGCATTTTTTCCAGCACCCATGGAGGATTTCTGACAACAAGAAATCCCATGGGGGCACTCCTGCTGGTATATATCGCACAGAGAAGTAATCAATTTGCCAGCTGTCAGGATCCCGGCGGTCAGGACACCGACGCTAGAATCCCGACAGCCAACAATGCCGGCAGCCAGAATACCGGCTCACAGGGGCTAGTCCCACCCGTGAGTGTCCACGACACACATAGTGCGTGAACATATTATGTGGCAGGCACAGTGAGCCCGAAAGGGGACTCGTAACACTTGCCACACTGCCAGCATTCTGATGGGCATTTGCCGCTGTCGGGATACTGACAGCCGGCATCCCGTCTGATGGGAATACATATGTATTCCTTTGTCCAAGCATATTATCCTCCTGTTTTATTTAAGGATAGATTTTGTGGGCTGTAGGTCAAAATATTTCACAATAGATTGCTAATCATAATAATGAAAAAGATAGGTTATCTGTAAAATTGTTCATTCACATACCAGAGGAAAAAATACTCATAGAATTGTACAGGCTAGTTAGTGTTCTGCATGTGCTTTTCATGCCGTTAAAATACATTATGTGAAATTACAGGGAGCGGGTTTCATTTTCCACACTTTGTGAAGAAATTCTAAATTTTCCATGAGAAATGTCATTTCATGCACCACCTACCGTCAAAGCTCAGCTCCCAGGAGGGTAAATTACCTGTTTGCATGAGCAGAAGAAGAAAGAGTAAAATAGGTGTCTTCTTGTGAAATTGCATTACTGAGCAGTCATTACATTGGCACTTATTACCACTAGACTTACCTCATGAGCCCAGGTCAGAGCTGAGGTTAACAGTCCGAATACTGCATGCCATGTGTATATCAATGCCATTCAGGGCTGTACTAATCTGCTCTGTATACACATCATGTAAGAGTGTATTTTTCTCAAAGGAATATGAATATGATGCTATATTTTTTTCATATAATGCTGCAAATAAGAGGATTGTGCTGTACAGGGGACATACAGACACTTGCACACAGGTCATTCTTTAACCACTTGCCTGCATGTGCTTCTTTTAACCTGGTCGCACAAGATGTGACCAGTAAGATACACACTGTTTGCAGCTGCAGGGAAGAGAAACTTCCCTCCGCTGCTGCTCTCAGAGGTCCCTCTGCCTTCCTGCACACTGCCCCAGTGTTTGCCAAGCTGCTGATCACTGTTGATCGGTCAGCATGGCAGGATCCACAACCCCCCAGCAGCTGCAGACAAAAGCAGCCGCTGGGGAAGGGTAAATTAACCTCCCCAAGCCCCCCTCCCCCGACCACCGATGATACCTAATCATCAATGGTTTATGGCCGATGTCGAATGCTTTTGCCATCGATGGGAGAGAACTAAATGGTTTCCCTCCATGGATGGCACAACAGAAACAATATTTTTTTTTGCAAGGTGTTGGGACTCGAGGCATATCTCCACCCCCACACCCTCGAAACCCCACCCCTGGTCTGTGATTGGCCCACGGGTCATTCACTGAAATAACAGGGATGACCATCAATGATCTCTCATATTATAGTTGGTCACCATCGATGGCCACTCACTATCCATGGCGAACACACCAATGGCCATCCCTAACCCTGTGTAATGTTTCCAGTCGTGATGGTCTGATAGTGCCAAATGGTGATCCAATGTTTGGGGGGGGGGAAATATTTTAACTAAAATCATTTTGTATAACATTAAATACATGTTCTTCACATAATTCACTTCTAAAAAAAAACCTGACAATTTCTGAGTGGTCTTTGCAAAAAAAATGTGTCAGTTAAGTGGTTAAACGTCCCTGTGAAGGAATGGTATACTTCAGTATTGCGTGTATTGGCCCTCATTCCGAGTTGTTCGCTCTGTAAAAATCTTCGCATCGCAGCGATTTTTCGCTTAATGCGCATGCGCAATGTCCGCACTGCGACTGCGCTAAGTAAATTTGCTATGCAGTTAGGATTTTTACTCACGGCTTTTTCATCGTTCTGGCGATCGTAATGTGATTGACAGGAAATGGGTGTTACTGGGCGGAAACAGGCCGTTTTATGGGCGTGTGGGAAAAAACGCTACCGTTTCCGGAAAAAACGCAGGAGTGGCCGGAGAAACGGGGGAGTGTCTGGGCGAACGCTGGGTGTGTTTGTGACGTCAAACCAGGAACGACAAGCACTGAACTGATCGCAGATGCCGAGTAAGTCTGGAGCTACTCAGAAACTGCTACAAGGTGTGTAATCGCAATATTGCGAATACATCGTTCGCATTTTTAAGATGCTAAGATTCACTCCCAGTAGGCGGCGGCTTAGCATGAGCAAATCTGCTAAAATCCGCTTGCGAGCGAACAACTCGGAATGAGGGCCAATGTAAAGAGCTGCTGTTCTCATTCCTGTGCCCAATGCCCAATCTCTCAATGTATCCAGCTCTGCAACAATAACATACAGTATGCGCCAGATGTATCTCAATGCCATGAGAGTGGAATAGAGAAAGCACAAAGATGTAGCAGAAGTATTATACCTCTCTAATTCTAATTTAATGGTGTCATTTACTCGTATATATAATTATATATACATAGAGTGTGTGTCCTTGACCGTGTTATTCATAAAGGCAGAAGTTGCATTTACTCTATAAAAAACAATGAAATACAAACACAAAATGAAAATTAGAGATGAGCGGGTTCGGTTTCTCTGAATCCGAACCCGCCAGAACTTCATGTTTTTTTTCACGGGTCCGAGCGACTCGGATCTTCCCGCCTTGCTCGGTTAACCCGAGCGCGCCCGAACGTCATCATGACGCTGTCGGATTCTCGCGAGGCTCGGATTCTATCGCGAGACTCGGATTCTATATAAGGAGCCGCGCGTCGCCGCCATTTTCACACGTGCATTGAGATTGATAGGGAGAGGACGTGGCTGGCGTCCTCTCCGTTTAGAATAGATTAGAGAGACACTTGATTTACTAATTTTGGGGAGCATTAGGAGTACTCAGTACAGTGCAGAGTTTTGCTGATAGTGACCACCAGTTTTATTTATAATCCGTTCTCTGCCTGAAAAAAGCGATACACAGCACACAGTGACTCAGTCACATACCATATCTGTGTGCACTGCTCAGGCTCAGGCCAGTGTGCTGCATCATCTATTATCTATATATAATATTATATATATCTGTCTGACTGCTCAGCTCACACAGCTTATAATTGTGGGGGAGACTGGGGAGCACTACTGCAGTGCCAGTTATAGGTTATAGCAGGAGCCAGGAGTACATAATATATTATATAGTGAGTGACCACCAGACACACAGTGCAGTTTATTTAATATATCCGTTCTCTGCCTGAAAAAAGCGATACACACAGTGACTCAGTCAGTCACATACCATATCTGTGTGCACTGCTCAGGCTCAGGCCAGTGTGCTGCATCATCTATATATATTATATATCTGTCTGACTGCTCAGCTCACACAGCTTATAATTGTGGGGGAGACTGGGGAGCACTACTGCAGTGCCAGTTATAGGTTATAGCAGGAGCCAGGAGTACATAATATTATATTAAAATTAAACAGTGCACACTTTTGCTGCAGGAGTGCCACTGCCAGTGTGACTAGTGACCAGTGACCTGACCACCAGTATATATAATATTAGTAGTATACTATCTCTTTATCAACCAGTCTATATTAGCAGCAGACACAGTACAGTGCGGTAGTTCACGGCTGTGGCTACCTCTGTGTCGGCACTCGGCAGCCCGTCCATAATTGTATATACCACCTAACCGTGGTTTTTTTTTCTTTCTTTATACATACATACTAGTTACGAGTATACTATCTCTTTATCAACCAGTCTATATATTAGCAGCAGACACAGTACAGTGCGGTAGTTCACGGCTGTGGCTACCTCTGTGTCGGCACTCGGCAGCCCGTCCATAATTGTATATACCACCTAACCGTGTTTTTTTTTTCTTTCTTTATACATACATACTAGTTACGAGTATACTATCTCTTTATAAACCAGTCTATATATTAGCAGCAGACACAGTACAGTGCGGTAGTTCACGGCTGTGGCTACCTCTGTGTCGGCACTCGGCAGCCCGTCCATAATTGTATATACCACCTAACCGTGGTTTTTTTTTCTTTCTTTATACATACATACTAGTTACGAGTATACTATCTCTTTATCAACCAGTCTATATTAGCAGCAGACACAGTACAGTGCGGTAGTTCACGGCTGTGGCTACCTCTGTGTCGGCACTCGGCAGCCCGTCCATAATTGTATATACCACCTAACCGTGGTTTTTTTTTCTTTCTTTATACATACATACTAGTTACGAGTATACTATCTCTTTATCAACCAGTCTATATATTAGCAGCAGACACAGTACAGTGCGGTAGTTCACGGCTGTGGCTACCTCTGTGTCGGCACTCGGCAGCCCGTCCATAATTGTATATACCACCTAACCGTGGTTTTTTTTTCTTTCTTTATACATACATACTAGTTACGAGTATACTATCTCTTTATCAACCAGTCTATATATTAGCAGCAGACACAGTACAGTGCGGTAGTTCACGGCTGTGGCTACCTCTGTGTCGGCACTCGGCAGCCCGTCCATAATTGTATATACCACCTAACCGTGGTTTTTTTTTCTTTCTTTATACATACATACTAGTTACGAGTATACTATCTCTTTATCAACCAGTCTATATATTAGCAGCAGACACAGTACAGTGCGGTAGTTCACGGCTGTGGCTACCTCTGTGTCGGCACTCGGCAGCCCGTCCATAATTGTATATACCACCTAACCGTGGTTTTTTTTTCTTTCTTTATACATACATACTAGTTACGAGTATACTATCTCTTTATAAACCAGTCTATATATTAGCAGCAGACACAGTACAGTGCGGTAGTTCACGGCTGTGGCTACCTCTGTGTCGGCACTCGGCAGCCCGTCCATAATTGTATATACCACCTAACCGTGGTTTTTTTTTCTTTCTTTATACATACATACTAGTTACGAGTATACTATCTCTTTATCAACCAGTCTATATTAGCAGCAGACACAGTACAGTGCGGTAGTTCACGGCTGTGGCTACCTCTGTGTCGGCACTCGGCAGCCCGTCCATAATTGTATATACACCTAACCGTGGTTTTTTTTTCTTTCTTTATACATACATACTAGTTACGAGTATACTATCTCTTTATCAACCAGTCTATATATTAGCAGCAGACACAGTACAGTGCGGTAGTTCACGGCTGTGGCTACCTCTGTGTCGGCACTCGGCAGCCCGTCCATAATTGTATATACCACCTAACCGTGGTTTTTTTTTCTTTCTTTATACATACATACTAGTTACGAGTATACTATCTCTTTATCAACCAGTCTATATATTAGCAGCAGACACAGTACAGTGCGGTAGTTCACGGCTGTGGCTACCTCTGTGTCGGCACTCGGCAGCCCGTCCATAATTGTATACTAGTATCCAATCCATCCATCTCCATTGTTTACCTGAGGTGCCTTTTAGTTGTGCCTATTAAAATATGGAGAACAAAAATGTTGAGGTTCCAAAATTAGGGAAAGATCAAGATCCACTTCCACCTCGTGCTGAAGCTGCTGCCACTAGTCATGGCCGAGACGATGAAATGCCAGCAACGTCGTCTGCCAAGGCCGATGCCCAATGTCATAGTACAGAGCATGTCAAATCCAAAACACCAAATATCAGTAAAAAAAGGACTCCAAAACCTAAAATAAAATTGTCGGAGGAGAAGCGTAAACTTGCCAATATGCCATTTACCACACGGAGTGGCAAGGAACGGCTGAGGCCCTGGCCTATGTTCATGGCTAGTGGTTCAGCTTCACATGAGGATGGAAGCACTCAGCCTCTCGCTAGAAAAATGAAAAGACTCAAGCTGGCAAAAGCAGCACAGCAAAGAACTGTGCATTCTTCGAAATCCCAAATCCACAAGGAGAGTCCAATTGTGTCGGTTGCGATGCCTGACCTTCCCAACACTGGACGTGAAGAGCATGCGCCTTCCACCATTTGCACGCCCCCTGCAAGTGCTGGAAGGAGCACCCGCAGTCCAGTTCCTGATAGTCAGATTGAAGATGTCAGTGTTGAAGTACACCAGGATGAGGAGGATATGGGTGTTGCTGGCGCTGGGGAGGAAATTGACCAGGAGGATTCTGATGGTGAGGTGGTTTGTTTAAGTCAGGCACCCGGGGAGACACCTGTTGTCCGTGGGAGGAATATGGCCGTTGACATGCCAGGTGAAAATACCAAAAAAATCAGCTCTTCGGTGTGGAGGTATTTCACCAGAAATGCGGACAACAGGTGTCAAGCCGTGTGTTCCCTTTGTCAAGCTGTAATAAGTAGGGGTAAGGACGTTAACCACCTCGGAACATCCTCCCTTATACGTCACCTGCAGCGCATTCATAATAAGTCAGTGACAAGTTCAAAAACTTTGGGTGACAGCGGAAGCAGTCCACTGACCAGTAAATCCCTTCCTCTTGTAACCAAGCTCACGCAAACCACCCCACCAACTCCCTCAGTGTCAATTTCCTCCTTCCCCAGGAATGCCAATAGTCCTGCAGGCCATGTCACTGGCAATTCTGACGAGTCCTCTCCTGCCTGGGATTCCTCCGATGCATCCTTGCGTGTAACGCCTACTGCTGCTGGCGCTGCTGTTGTTGCCGCTGGGAGTCGATGGTCATCCCAGAGGGGAAGTCGTAAGCCCACTTGTACTACTTCCAGTAAGCAATTGACTGTTCAACAGTCCTTTGCGAGGAAGATGAAATATCACAGCAGTCATCCTACTGCAAAGCGGATAACTGAGTCCTTGACAACTATGTTGGTGTTAGACGTGCGTCCGGTATCCGCCGTTAGTTCACAGGGAACTAGACAATTTATTGAGGCAGTGTGCCCCCGTTACCAAATACCATCTAGGTTCCACTTCTCTAGGCAGGCGATACCGAGAATGTACACGGACGTCAGAAAAAGACTCACCAGTGTCCTAAAAAATGCAGTTGTACCCAATGTCCACTTAACCACGGACATGTGGACAAGTGGAGCAGGGCAGGGTCAGGACTATATGACTGTGACAGCCCACTGGGTAGATGTATGGACTCCCGCCGCAAGAACAGCAGCGGCGGCACCAGTAGCAGCATCTCGCAAACGCCAACTCTTTCCTAGGCAGGCTACGCTTTGTATCACCGCTTTCCAGAATACGCACACAGCTGAAAACCTCTTACGGCAACTGAGGAAGATCATCGCGGAATGGCTTACCCCAATTGGACTCTCCTGTGGATTTGTGGCATCGGACAACGCCAGCAATATTGTGTGTGCATTAAATATGGGCAAATTCCAGCACGTCCCATGTTTTGCACATACCTTGAATTTGGTGGTGCAGAATTTTTTAAAAAACGACAGGGGCGTGCAAGAGATGCTGTCGGTGGCCAGAAAAATTGCGGGACACTTTCGGCGTACAGGCACCACGTACAGAAGACTGGAGCACCATCAAAAACTACTGAACCTGCCCTGCCATCATCTGAAGCAAGAAGTGGTAACGAGGTGGAATTCAACCCTCTATATGCTTCAGAGGTTGGAGGAGCAGCAAAAGGCCATTCAAGCCTATACAATTGAGCACGATATAGTAGGTGGAATGCACCTGTCTCAAGTGCAGTGGAGAATGATTTCAACGTTGTGCAAGGTTCTGATGCCCTTTGAACTTGCCACACGTGAAGTCAGTTCAGACACTGCCAGCCTGAGTCAGGTCATTCCCCTCATCAGGCTTTTGCAGAAGAAGCTGGAGGCATTGAAGAAGGAGCTAAAAGGGAGCGATTCCGCTAGGCATGTGGGACTTGTGGATGCAGCCCTTAATTCGCTTAACAAGGATTCACGGGTGGTCAATCTGTTGAAATCAGAGCACTACATTTTGGCCACCGTGCTCGATCCTAGATTTAAAGCCTACCTTGGATCTCTCTTTCCGGCAGACACAGGTCTGCTGGGGTTGAAAGACCTGCTGGTGACAAAATTGTCAAGTCAAGCGGAACGCGACCTGTCAACATCTCCTCCTTCACATTCTCCCGCAACTGGGGGTGCGAGGAAAAGGCTCAGAATTCCGAGCCCACCCGCTGGCGGTGATGCAGGGCAGTCTGGAGCGACTGCTGATGCTGACATCTGGTCCGGACTGAAGGACCTGACAACGATTACGGACATGTCGTCTACTGTCACTGCATATGATTCTCTCAACATTGATAGAATGGTGGAGGATTATATGAGTGACCGCATCCAAGTAGGCACGTCACACAGTCCGTACTTATACTGGCAGGAAAAAGAGGCAATTTGGAGGCCCTTGCACAAACTGGCTTTATTCTACCTAAGTTGCCCTCCCACAAGTGTGTACTCCGAAAGAGTGTTTAGTGCCGCCGCTCACCTTGTCAGCAATCGGCGTACGAGGTTACATCCAGAAAATGTGGAGAAGATGATGTTCATTAAAATGAATTATAATCAATTCCTCCGCGGAGACATTGACCAGCAGCAATTGCCTCCACAAAGTACACAGGGAGCTGAGATGGTGGATTCCAGTGGGGACGAATTGATAATCTGTGAGGAGGGGGATGTACACGGTGATATATCGGAGGGTGAAGATGAGGTGGACATCTTGCCTCTGTAGAGCCAGTTTGTGCAAGGAGAGATTAATTGCTTCTTTTTTGGGGGGGGTCCAAACCAACCCGTCATATCAGTCACAGTCGTGTGGCAGACCCTGTCACTGAAATGATGGGTTGGTTAAAGTGTGCATGTCCTGTTTTGTTTATACAACATAAGGGTGGGTGGGAGGGCCCAAGGACAATTCCATCTTGCACCTCTTTTTTCTTTTCTTTTTCTTTGCATCATGTGCTGATTGGGGAGGGTTTTTTGGAAGGGACATCCTGCGTGACACTGCAGTGCCACTCCTAGATGGGCCCGGTGTTTGTGTCGGCCACTAGGGTCGCTAATCTTACTCACACAGTCAGCTACCTCATTGCGCCTCTTTTTTTCTTTGCGTCATGTGCTGTTTGGGGAGGGTTTTTTGGAAGGGACATCCTGCGTGACACTGCAGTGCCACTCCTAGATGGGCCCGGTGTTTGTGTCGGCCACTAGGGTCGCTAATCTTACTCACACAGCTACCTCATTGCGCCTCTTTTTTTCTTTGCGTCATGTGCTGTTTGGGGAGGGTTTTTTGGAAGGGACATCCTGCGTGACACTGCAGTGCCACTCCTAGATGGGCCCGGTGTTTGTGTCGGCCACTAGGGTCGCTTATCTTACTCACACAGCGACCTCGGTGCAAATTTTAGGACTAAAAATAATATTGTGAGGTGTGAGGTATTCAGAATAGACTGAAAATGAGTGTAAATTATGGTTTTTGAGGTTAATAATACTTTGGGATCAAAATGACCCCCAAATTCTATGATTTAAGCTGTTTTTTAGTGTTTTTTGAAAAAAACACCCGAATCCAAAACACACCCGAATCCGACAAAAAAAATTCGGTGAGGTTTTGCCAAAACGCGTTCGAACCCAAAACACGGCCGCGGAACCGAACCCAAAACCAAAACACAAAACCCGAAAAATTTCAGGCGCTCATCTCTAATGAAAATACGTATTAAATGAATGAAATACAGATATCTGTTGTTTCCCTTTTAAAAATCACATGGAAGACTTATTTTGTGCTGCGGTCCAAATGGAAATATCAAATAAGTAATCCCAATAGTCATGACTTCATATAATATGGCAGCTGCGCTAATTAATTAAGTAATGAATCAATCAACAGGAGAGGCCAATCCACAATCAGCCAATCAGTAACAGCTAGATAGAGCTGCTGATTGTCATTAGCAAATTGTATATCATTGCACCAGCCCCCCAGCAAATGGAAGAGATATAGGGGGTCATTCCGAGTTGATCGCTAGCTGCATTTGTTCACAGCGCAGCAATCAGGCTAAAAAACTGCAGTTCTGTGCATGCGTATGCAGCGCAATGCGTATGCGCGACATACAGGCACAACGAACGATGTCATTTTGCACAGGGTCTAGCGATGCATTTCAGTCACACTGCTTGCCGCAGAGTGATTGACATGAAGTGGGCATTTCTGGGTGGCAACTGACCATTTTCAGGGAGTGTGCGGAAAAAAGCAGGCGTGCCAGGTAAAACGCAGGCGTGGCTGGGGGAACGCTGGGCGGGTTTGTGGCGTCAAATCCGAAACTGAATAGTTTGAAGTGATCGCAAGCGCTGAGTAGGTTTTGAGCTACTCTGAAACTACACACAAAAAAATTGTAGCCGTTCTGCGATACAACCGTTCGCACTTCTGCTAAGCTAAAATACACTCCCCAGTGGGCGGCAGCATAGCGTTTGCACGGTTGCTAAAAACTGCTAGCGAGCGATCAACTCGGAATGACTTCAGCCTATCCGGTCCCGGAACTGACGTCACACACCCGACCTGCAAACGCTTGGACATGCCTGCATTTTTCCAACCACTCCCTGAAAACGGTTAGTTGACATTGACACCCATAAACGCCTTCTTCCTGTCAATCGTCTTGTGATCGGCTGTGCGAATGGATTCTACGTTAAATCCATTGCCCAGCAACGATCCGCTTTGTACCGATACGACGCGCCTGCGCATTGCGGTGCATACGCATGCGCAGTTTTGCCGAGTTTTGACAGCGCTGCAAAAAATAGCTAGCATGCGATCAGGTCGGAATGACCCTCATGGTGCAATTTGCACTAACTTTCCTTGCGATTTTGACTTTATAGTCAAAATCGCTTGGATATATTGCACCATGTGTACACACCTTAACTTACTACTGTGTCAAGATTTTTATATCTTCAGACATTTGGAAATTCGCTCACTTGAAATCCTGCATTTCTCCCTGAATACATTCTGTGAGGTGTATCTGGAAAACAGATACATAAAAGTCAGTATAATGTTAAAAATATCAAAATTTCAATATGATGTTGTCAACATAATACTAGCACAGAGTTTATGAGAGGTGTAAATAAATAAATGTGTGGTAACAGCAGATGAGCCTGTCCGATATTTTAAATATAATTCAACCTGTTGATATAACAGGGAAATGTCTTCTCTGTCAATGCAAAGTATTATCAACCACAGCTGGTCATATAACAGCAGTAAATAGCACTTCTTCCCAGTTGGCAAGACATCATCAGGAAAATGGCACAGCTTATTTATTTTATCTAGTAATTGATTTTATAGCAAACCTTGTTTGGACATGACATTACATTTGTTCTACGCAGGAAAAACATACTGGCCGGTGCATTCAGGGTCGTTTGTGACATGAGGTGAGCATGGCACTTCATGTAGCATAATCAGTTTTTCGAAACATTCCAAAGTTCCAGAAACCCCAATCTCTATGGGCTAACTGTAATAAGGTGTGAGATTTTTCTGCAGGATAAACTTGCACCTTCTCACACATTTTAAGTTTGAGGTTAATACATATGCGTAAGTGCAAGTTTTTTTTTTTAGTAATTACTGTAAACTCGCACCTTATAATGCAAGTTATATTACAAGGTGCGAGTTCCACTGAAGCATGCACAGATCGGTGAGATCATGCAGGCATCTGTGTGTAAAAGGTATTAAAAAGTTAAAAATAATAATAAAAAAGACTGATGTGGATGTCTCCCCACCCCAAAAAAAAAAAAAAAAAACAGTCCCGGGCTCTTTGAACCTGTCCTGGTTCTTAAAATCAGGAAACAAAATGCGTAGGGTTCCCCTGAACTTGAAGTACCAGCATCGGGCTCCTGGACATCCTGGTTCTAAAAATATGTGGACAAAATGAGTAGAGGCCCAGCTTATTTTTATAGCCAGCATCGGGCTCCACTAGCAGGGAGGGAAAGTCACAGCCAGAGGACTTTCACTCTGCCATTGGTTCGGGTTATTGGTTTGTTATTTTTTAACCCCTTGGATGCCTACATGAAATGAAGAGGACCTGATTTACACAAGGAATAGGTGAATATGTTTTTTTTTGTTACAGCTACCGCGGATTCTACTGGAGAAGGGGACATGATCTACACAAGGCATAGGTGAGTGTGAGTGTATTAAACTTTTACGTTCACAGTGTGTGTGTCCTGTCTTTGTTTAATTTTTTTTATGGGGAGATTATAGGAACCAGCAGACCCTTCAATGCCCCCCATGCTGGTACCTGTGGTTCTCCAATTACCGGCATGCGAGGAGGGGGGGGCTTGCTGGGACCTGTAGTAAAAAAAATATATATTCCAAACTACCAAATCTAATGCTATCAACTCAGCCCCCACAGCAGGGGTGCTAGCCTAGCGTGCCTGGAGAGGGGGACCCCTTTTTTGTGGTAGTCTCCATTTCCCCAGGAAACCCCATCCTGGGCTAACTAGTTAGGTGGGGTAATGCTGCGGCTATAGGACCCGGTCAAGTGTGCCTCCTGGCTGTGGCATTACCATACCCTGCTAGAGGAGCCCGGTGCTGGTTCTAAAAATACTGGGGACCCCTACTTGTATATTCCCCTGTATTTTTAGAACCAGGACCAGTGCAAGAGCCCATTGCTGGTTCTTAAAATTCAGGGGAACCCCACACATTTTTTTCCTAAATTTTAAGAACCAGGACCATCTCAAAGATCCCGGGGCTGGTTACGGGGCTGGTTAAGCCATTTTTTTTTCTTATTTTGAACTTTTTTCATGCCTTTTACACAGAGAAGCATGCACATATCTTGCTGATGCGTAGATGCTGTGTCAAACTTGCCTATCTGAACCTGGTTTATTTTTTGGCAAGTTTTGGTTAGGTTTTGGGTGTGAGTTGTAAACTGGCAACCTATTACATTGGGCAAGTTTTATGTTTTCCTTTGGAAAACATATGGATCCAAGTTTGACCATTGCAAGTTGCGGGAGTGCAAGACACATGCAAGTTTGCATGTTCTCGTACACCCTATTACATGTGCAAGTTTGGCAAAATATGTGAATTTTGCGATAACTTGAGCTTTTACCAAACTCACTTTTCCTGGTCAAAACTCCCTGTAAATTCCATATCAAAATGTGTACTTACAATGGGGTTAGTGTGGTCATACTTAACTTAAAAGCTAACAATATTGAGTACAGAAGAAAAAAAAGTCTGAAATGTAAATTTAAACCAATTTCAAGGGAAAGTACAGTATGTCCTGATCAAATGTAATCCTGTCATCATGGGAAAAAACAGTAAGTGGAATCATAAGGTTGGGACTGCCACTTGTACTGAAGCCCAGGGTGCAGGGGCATGGTGGTGGCACAGTTGGTGATAAGATGGCACCTTTCTCCAGTTTGCTGGTGCCTGAAGAAGTGCCCCGCTGAATAGAGAAGCACAGGGCACATCCTTTGGACTTGATTGTTGCCCAGTTGCTGGCTTTCAGTGCTTAATCTGTGAAATCAGGATGCCATGGATGCCAGGACACAAGGGTCTCAACCCAGGGCATTGTTGCACTTTGCTACTGGGAAACACTACCAGTGGTACCAAGAGAGGGGGGGTGGAGAGGGTACTAATTACCCGGGCCCAGGTCTGATGGAAGGGCCCTGTGGGGGTCCAGGTCCCCACCCTTTACCTGGCAGCAGCAGCTGCAGCTCTTCTCCTCAGACAAGCACATGCACACTCCTCCTGTGATTAGGTCATTCTCCCTGAAAAGAACCTGGGCCCAGCCTGGCTCTCTACTGCCCAGAACACTACATCTGATCATGGTCAAATTACCATGTGAACAGGAAAGAACACCTGTAAGCATAAATGCAGGACAAGGGGTTGTAGAGAGGAACATAATAATAATAATAATAATAATAATAAAAAATCATAATTATATTTCTGTTTTGTCACTGAGGGTATGTACAAACATATATACTGTGTTTTAGCTGAAGTCTTCTAGACCATAACATTATATATTCAGACTTAACTTTAAACTGTATGTATTGACTATTACTACTCATGTTACAATTTAAGCTGGTTTGTGTGACTGGAAGCAGCTGCACAAGGAGACGGAGCCTGTGTAGCAAATGATCCCGAGATGAAGTGGCATGTGTAATACATTCTCTGGGTGGGAGTTTGCCCCTTCCTGCACTTGTCGCCATCCTGCAAATGAGAAATTATGGAAACTATCATGCATCAGTGGAGCAGCTTATTTCTGCCCCTGTTGGACATAAAAAGGAAACAAAGGTCAGCAATTTGTGATTCATATTGCTTGTACAGAGTGCATTTGGTTTATAGGGACTGTATTATTTGTTTCTGTGCTTGATTAACTGGATTATTTATGGTTATCAAGCATTTTGGAAAGACTATCATCCATGTCTTCAGTGTTTTAAAGTGTTAGAATATATGAATGGTGTAAATAACTGTGAAATCAACTAGAGATGTGCACTTGAAATTTTTCGGGTTTTGTGTTTTGGTTTTGGGTTCGGTTCCGCGGCCGTGTTTTGGGTTCGACCGCGTTTTGGCAAAACCTCACCGAATTTTTTTTGTCGGATTCGGGTGTGTTTTGGATTCGGGTGTTTTTTTCAAAAAACACTAAAAAACAGCTTAAATCATAGAATTTGGGGGTCATTTTGATCCCAAAGTATTATTAACCTCAAAAACCATAATTTCCACTCATTTTCAGTCTATTCTGAACACCTCACACCTCAAAATATTATTTTTAGTCCTAAAATTTGCACCGAGGTCGCTGGATGACTAAGCTAAGCGACCCTAGTGGCCGACACAAACACCTAGCCCATCTAGGAGTGGCACTGCAGTGTCACGCAGGATGGCCCTTCCAAAAAACACTCCCCAAACAGCACATGACGCAAAGAAAAAAAGAGGCGCAATGAGGTAGCTGTGTGAGTAAGCTAAGCGACCCTAGTGGCCGACACAAACACCTGGCCCATCTAGGAGTGTCACTGCAGTGTCACGCAGGATGGCCCTTCCAAAAAACACTCCCCAAACAGCACATGACGCACAGAAAAAAAGAGGCGCAATGAGGTAGCTGTGTGAGTAAGCTAAGCGACCCTAGTGGCCGACACAAACACCTGGCCCATCTAGGAGTGGCACTGCAGTGTCACGCAGGATGGCCCTTCCAAAAAACACTCCCCAAACAGCACATGACGCAAAGAAAAAAAGAGGCGCAATGAGGTAGCTGTGTGAGTAAGCTAAGCGACCCTAGTGGCTGACACAAACACCTGGCCCATCTAGGAGTGGCACTGCAGTGTCACGCAGGATGGCCCTTCCAAAAAACACTCCCCAAACAGCACTTGACGCAAAGAAAAAAAGAGGCGCAATGAGGTAGCTGTGTGAGTAAGATAAGCGACCCTAGTGGCCGACACAAACACCTGGCCCATCTAGGAGTGGCACTGCAGTGTCACGCAGGATGGCCCTTCCAAAAAACACTCCCCAAACAGCACATGACGCAAAGAAAAAAAGAGGCGCAATGAGGTAGCTGTGTGAGTAAGCTAAGCGACCCTAGTGGCCGACACAAACACCTGGCCCATCTAGGAGTGGCACTGCAGTGTCACGCAGGATGGCCCTTCCAAAAAACACTCCCCAAACAGCACATGACGCAAAGAAAAATGAAAGAAAAAAGAGGTGCAAGATGGAATTGTCCTTGGGCCCTCCCACCCACCCTTATGTTGTATAAACAGGACATGCACACTTTAACCAACCCATCATTTCAGTGACAGGGTCTGCCACACGACTGTGACTGAAATGACTGGTTGGTTTGGACCCCCACCAAAAAAGAAGCAATTAATCTCTCCTTGCACAAACTGGCTCTACAGAGGCAAGATGTCCACCTCATCATCATCCTCCGATATATTACCGTGTACATCCCCCTCCTCACAGATTATCAATTCGTCCCCACTGGAATCCACCATCTCAGCTCCCTGTGTACTACTTTGTGGAGGCAATTGCTGCTGGTCAATGTCTCCACGGAGGAATTGATTATAATTCATTTTAATGAACATCATCTTCTCCACATTTTCTGGAAGTAACCTCGTACGCCGATTGCTGACAAGGTGAGCGGCGGCACTAAACACTCTTTCAGAGTGCACACTTGTGGGAGGGCAACTTAGGTAGAATAAAGCCAGTTTGTGCAAGGGCCTCCAAATTGCCTCTTTTTCCTGCCAGTATAAGTACGGACTGTCTGACGTGCCTACTTGGATGCGGTCACTCATATAATCCTCCACCATTCTTTCAATGGGGAGAGAATCATATGCTGTGACAGTAGACGACATGTCCGTAATCGTTGTCAGGTCCTTCAGTCCGGACCAGATGTCAGCATCAGCAGTCGCTCCAGACTGCCCTGCATCACTGCCAGCGGGTGGGCTCGGAATTCTGAACCTTTTCCTCGCACCCCCAGTTGCGGGAAAATGTGAAGGAGGAGATGTTGACAGGTCGCGTTCCGCTTGACTTGACAATTTTCTCACCAGCAGGTCTTTGAACCCCAGCAGACTTGTGTGTGCCGGAAAGAGAGATCCAAGGTAGGTTTTAAATCTAGGATCGAGCATGGTGGCCAAAATGTAGTGCTCTGATTTCAACAGATTGACCACCCGTGAATCCTTCTTAAGCGAATTAAGGGCTCCATCCACAAGTCCCACATGCCTAGCGGAATCGCTCTGTGTTAGCTCCTCCTTCAATGTCTCCAGCTTCTTCTGCAAAAGCCTGATGAGGGGAATGACCTGACTCAGGCTGGCAGTGTCTGAACTGACTTCACGTGTGGCAAGTTCAAAAGGTTGCAGAACCTTGCACAACGTTGAAATCATTCTCCACTGCGCTTGAGACAGGTGCATTCCACCTCCTATATCGTGCTCAATTGTATAGGCTTGAATGGCCTTTTGCTGCTCCTCCAACCTCTGAAGCATATATAGGGTTGAATTCCACCTCGTTACCACTTCTTGCTTCAGATGATGGCAGGGCAGGTTCAGGCGTTTTTGGTGGTGCTCCAGTCTTCTGTACGTGGTGCCTGTACGCCGAAAGTGTCCCGCAATTCTTCTGGCCCCCGACAGCATCTCTTGCACGCCCCTCTCGTTTTTTAAATAATTCTGCACCACCAAATTCAAGGTATGTGCAAAACATGGGACGTGCTGGAATTTGCCCATATTTAATGCACACACAATATTGCTGGCGTTGTCCGATGCCACAAATCCGCAGGAGAGTCCAATTGGGGTAAGCCATTCCGCGATGATCTTCCTCAGTTGCCGTAAGAGGTTTTCAGCTGTGTGCGTATTCTGGAAACCGGTGCTACAAAGCGTAGCCTGCCTAGGAAAGAGTTGGCGTTTGCGAGATGCTGCTACTGGTGCCGCCGCTGCTGTTCTTGCGGCGGGAGTCCATACATCTACCCAGTGGGCTGTCACAGTCATATAGTCCTGACCCTGCCCTGCTCCACTTGCCCACATGTCCGTGGTTAAGTGGACATTGGGTACAACTGCATTTTTTAGGACACTGGTGAGTCTTTTTCTGACGTCCGTGTACATTCTCGGTATCGCCTGCCTAGAGAAGTGGAACCTAGATGGTATTTGGTAACGGGGGCACACTACCTCAAGAAATTGTCTAGTTCCCTGTGAACTAACGGCGGATACCGGACGCACGTCTAACACCAACATAGTTGTCAAGGCCTCAGTTATCCGCTTTGCCACAGGATGACTGCTGTGATATTTCATCTTCCTCGCAAAGGACTGTTGGACAGTCAATTGTTTGGTGGAAGTAGTAAAAGTGGGCTTACGACTTCCCCTCTGGGATGACCATCGACTCCCAGCGGCAACAACAGCAGCGCCAGCAGCAGTAGGCGTTACACGCAAGGATGCATCGGAGGAATCCCAGGCAGGAGAGGACTCGTCAGAATTGCCAGTGACATGGCCTGCAGGACTATTGGCATTCCTAGGGAAGGAGGAAATTGACACTGAGGGAGTTGGTGGGGTGGTTTGCGTGAGCTTGGTTACAAGAGGAAGGGATTTACTGGTCAGTGGACTGCTTCCGCTGTCGCCCAAAGTTTTTGAACTTGTCACTGACTTATTATGAATGCGCTGCAGGTGACGTATAAGGGAGGATGTTCCGAGGTGGTTAACGTCCTTACCCCTACTTATTACAGCTTGACAAAGGCAACACACGGCTTGACAAATGTTGTCCGCATTTCTGTTGAAATACTTCCACACCGAAGAGCTGATTTTTTTGGTATTTTTACCAGGCATGTCAATGGCCATATTCCTCCCACGGACAACAGGTGTCTCCCCGGGTGCCTGACTTAAACAAACCACCTCACCATCAGAATCCTCCTTGTCAATTTCCTCCCCAGCGCCAGCAACACCCATATCCTCCTCATCCTGGTGTACTTCAACACTGACATCTTCAATCTGACTATCAGGAACTGGACTGCGGGTGCTCCTTCCAGCACTTGCAGGGGGCGTGCAAATGGTGGAAGGCGCATGCTCTTCACGTCCAGTGTTGGGAAGGTCAGGCATCGCAACCGACACAATTGGACTCTCCTTGTGGATTTGGGATTTCGAAGAACGCACAGTTCTTTGCTGTGCTTTTGCCAGCTTGAGTCTTTTCATTTTTCTAGCGAGAGGCTGAGTGCTTCCATCCTCATGTGAAGCTGAACCACTAGCCATGAACATAGGCCAGGGCCTCAGCCGTTCCTTGCCACTCCGTGTTGTAAATGGCATATTGGCAAGTTTACGCTTCTCCTCCGACAATTTTATTTTAGATTTTTGAGTCCTTTTTTTACTGATATTTGGTGTTTTGGATTTTACATGCTCTGTACTATGACATTGGGCATCGGCCTTGGCAGACGACGTTGCTGGCATTTCATCGTCTCGGCCATGACTAGTGGCAGCAGCTTCAGCACGAGGTGGATGTCGATCTTGATCTTTCCCTATTTTTGGAACCTCAACATTTTTGTTCTCCATATTTTAATAGGCACAACTAAAAGGCACCTCAGGTAAACAATGGAGATGGATGGATACTAGTATACTTATGGATGACGAGCGACTGCCGACACAGAGGTAGCTACAGCCGTGGACTACCATACTGTGTCTGCTGCTAATATAGACTGGATGATAATGAGATAAAATTAAAATATATATATATATATCACACTAGTACTGCAGCCGGACAGGTATATACTATGTAATGACGGACCTGCTGGACACTGTCTGTCAGACTCAGCACTGCAGACTCCTAAAGTAAGCTACTAGTATCAAGAAGATAGAAAAAAAAAAAACCACGGGTAGGTGGTATACAATTATGGATGGACGAGCGACTGCCGACACAGAGGTAGCTACAGCCGTGGACTACCGTACTGTGTCTGCTGCTAATATAGACTGGATGATAATGAGATAAAATTAAAATATATATATATATCACACTAGTACTGCAGCCGGACAGGTATATATTATGTAATGACGGACCTGCTGGACACTGTCTGTCAGCACTGCAGACTCCTAAAGTAAGCTACTAGTATCAAGAAGATAGAAAAAAAAAAAAACACGGGTAGGTGGTATACAATTATGGATGGACGAGCGACTGCCGACATAGAGGTAGCTACAGCCGTGGACTACCGTACTGTGTCTGCTGCTAATATAGACTGGATGATAATGAGATAAAATTAAAATATATATATATATATATATCACACTAGTACTGCAGCCGGACAGGTATATATTATGTAATGACGGACCTGCTGGACACTGTCTGTCAGCACTGCAGACTCCTAAAGTAAGCTACTAGTATCAAGAAGATAGAAAAAAAAAAAAAAACACGGGTAGGTGGTATACAATTATGGATGGACGAGCGACTGCCGACACAGAGGTAGCTACAGCCGTGGACTACCGTACTGTGTCTGCTGCTAATATAGACTGGATGATAATGAGATAAAATTAAAATATATATATATCACACTAGTACTGCAGCCGGACAGGTATATATTATGTAATGACGGACCTGCTGGACACTGTCTGCAGAATGCGTTTATAAAAACACCACACGACGAGTGTTTAACTTTTTCAGGCAGACAATCACAATATACTGGTGGTCAGCAGACAATCACAATACTGGTGGTCAGTGGTCACTGGTCAGTCACACTGGCAGTGGCACTCTGGCAGCAAAAGTGTGCACTGTACTTAAAATATGTACTCCTGCTATAACTGCTCCCCAGTCTCCCCCACAATTAAGCTGTGTGAGCAGTGAGCACTCAGCACAGTCAGATAATGATAATATACAGTATTACATATGATGCAGCACACTGGGCTGAGCACAGATATGGTATGTGACTATCGTTTTTTTTCAGGCAGAGAACGGATTAATTAAACTGGTGGTCAGTGGTCACTGGTCACACTATCAGCAGCAAGTAGTACTCCTCCTAATAATATGCTCCCCAAAATTTGTGTCTCTCTCTAGTACTCTAGTCAAACGGAGAGGACGCCAGCCACGTCCTCTCCCTATCAATCTCAATGCACGTGTGAAAATGGCGGCGACGCGCGGCTCCTTATATAGAATCCGAGTCTCGCGATAGAATCCGAGCCTCGCGAGAATCCGACAGCGGGATGATGACGTTCGGGCGCGCTCAGGTTATCCGAGCAAGGCGGGAATATCCGAGTCGCTCGGCCCCGTGTAAAAAAAACTGAAGTTCGGGCGGGTTCGGATTCCGAGGAACTGAACCCGCTCATCTCTAAAATCAACTCTTCCAATAAACAAGTGATGCATACCTATCTTATTTATAATCCTCTGTAGACAATGCCAGAATAAATGGAGTATTCTCATCTCATCTGTATTGAATTACTTTGGGCCCTGGGCTATATTCACACCATGGGGTGCCCAGCCCACATCTGAGTCTCAATTACTTGTCACACATACTGTACATCATGTGTAGCGCCATACATTTTTTTTCTGCAGTTCCCCATGTAATGATGGTTTTCCAAACTTAAGGGTTCCGAGTCGCATCGAGTCCCAGTTCAAAATCACTTTGAGGATCCATGTGGAACCGAGTCCCGGCTCAGGTCTGTTGTTGTCAGTTGGGAACTCAGACTTAAAAATCATGTTTTAATATATTTTTATCAATGATTATCGCTTTTTCATTGATGTTAAACTGAATTGAAAACTGAAATCTTACCAAAGCTGGTTTTGCCAAAACCAAAATGCAATGATGAACTACAACCAAACTGAAAACCAAAACACGGGGTCCGTTTATATCTCTAGTATATACACATTCAAACAAACAAAAGAAACAACACTCATCAGGCCAGTGGTGGATCTACATTATTGCGACCCTGAAGCTTGAACTGTCATGGTGTCCCCTTTGCAACCAGCAACAATAGGCCAACATCCAACAAGGTCCAAAGGGCCTTTGGTGGAGAAAGGGATGGAATTCTTGAAAATGGGCCAAACAATGAGCCCCTTCTGTGGTTATAGCACCAAACCCTTGCTAACACCCCCTTCCCCCCACCCACCCCTTTAATGTCTACCCTTTTTCACAGCACTGCCCCCTTTAATAACCACCTAACAGCAAACTCCTCTAGTAATAACCTCAAAGGACAGCCCCTCTTTCAATGATCATGTAACCCCTATCTCACCACCCAGGGGTACTTAATACATATGACAGAGTGCCTCCACCCAAGCAGTCTTTATACCAACCCAGGCTTGCTTGGGAGAGCTGTTGCCAGTAGGGTTATATTTACTGTTTCTCGTGTGGGTTGGGTGAGATGTTTAATTTACCTTTTTGTCTTCTTTTGTCTTTCAGATTCGTATGTTCAGATGACTGAGACAACTTGTCCACGTCCACGGTAAGTATTTATTAATATGACTTTAATACATTCATAGGTTCTTTTATTCACAGAATGAACACTCCCTTACCTTATGTTCACAGTATGTTACAAATTCATATATTCAATGTAAATCACTACACACAAAATAATGATATACTATACCAACATATTTTCCTATACACAAATTGTTACCTGTTATGCAATACAACAAACTTATTATTACTGGGGTTATCAGATAGATTATAAATACAGCTACCATAACCTTATGTGTCCCACTACAGTCTCCTTTTCACTTGTTGGGTATACCCTTTGGTTATCGTTGGTGCACTGTTGGGGCCCAATTTACATTAGTTACTCCTGCTGTAGTCGTCACTTAAGGATGAATGCCTTGCTAGTACTGTACCTAAATAGTAGAGGTAAATATAGGTACACCCTCTGTTGTACCCTTTCCACAGTAGTCTTGTGTAGTGTGCTAAAAGTCCACTGATCGTGGTGTATCGAGGGCCTAGTGAGGGCCCAATGAGCATATCTCGGCAGATTGAGAGTACAGTTACAGGCGTCCCAGGAGACGGGTACCTGTGTGCATCTAGGACAATCCTTTTTATCACTGTGGAGTAGGAGTTTTCCACCGTCCCTATACTAGTCTGTGTATCGGACTCGAAGATCCTCTGCCATTTATAACACACGGGTCCACGCAACTTAGGAATGGGAATTCCTCAATAGATATCTATTTCCTGAGTAAGTTATAAAGAATGCCTCTATGATCTTTCTCCCCCAACTCCTTGCTTCAGGGAAAGCCACTGAGGATCCTTCAACCACTAGTGTCGTCCGATCCTTCGTCCGAAACGGGGCTATTCAATTAGTATACTTTTAGGATACTACCGTATATTCACTGTTGTATTGTAGAGCTAAAGGTTAATATGCACTGTGACTCATATAATCAGTGTTATAGTATCTGAGGAAAAGTCTAAGCACCTTCTTCCCTGTAGTTACTCCTTACTTGGTCTGCATCAGTGAATTCCACCCCTCTCACTTCCCTCCACACCATTGTCCAGTGCTTGTGTCAATACTAAATAATTAAACTTAGGAGGGGGCTTTTCAACTTCTTCAATTCCTTCCCCTCAGGTAGGGCTGTTATTCACTTGCCCTTTTCGTTTTTAGATAATGGCAGTGCTGGGTAATAATGGGGTTAAAGGTGTGCAGGCTATATTCCGCTACTATAATTATAATTTATTATAAATATCATGTACTTTCTTATAAGCTGAGACTTTATACTCCTTAAGATTGGAGATTATTGTTCCTTTCAATAATTGACAGCCACTTTTATTAGTACTCTTCCTATAGCCCTGACAGGAGAATTGCTAGTTTGCTTGTGAGAAGCTGGGATGAATTCCCTTCACTGCAGTGCTCTTTAATAGGTAAAATCCCCTTCAGTGGGGGGCCATTTCTGTGACGTAGTCTATGCAGGTCCACCCCTCACCTTCTATGAAATGGCTGAAGCCGCCTCCTACTCTCCCTTATACAGGCACTCACTGTTCCTGTGTCACCGCTGCCCCGATCGGGTTGGTTGAGCACCTGTTAGCCGGTCCCTGGGGGTGTGTTCGGGGAAAGGCCTTCTGCACTGCCCAGTTGGAGTTCTCACCAGCGCCGCTGTCACTGATGCAGCCACACCTCCGTCCGACGTTGGTTACAGAGGCTTCTGCCGCCCGCGATCCTCTCACTCCACACTGCTCACCGGAGATTACCGCTGGTAAGTCTCTTCACTCTCTCTCTCCTTGTATGAGCGCACCGGAGGTCCCCGTGGCCGTACCATACATCGACAAGGGTCCCGCACCTATACCTCCCGGCGACTCCTCAGAGTTCCGCCGTCCTCGCGGCTCTCCTTCCCGCTTCCCCCTCGCGATCCCCTCAACGGCTCTCGCAATCCGGGCACCCCCTAGTCGGCACGAGGGGCTTATGGAAGAGTCTCTCTAGCCTTGCTCGTGCCAAATGTGCCACTTTACCCATTAACAGAGTTACTGTTTAATGTACATATTCACCACCATCAACCCTTTATTATATACACATTACAAGTGTTACATTAAACAGCTGGAATATATTTCATATATTTACACAGGCATTAGGTAACTAGTATATATATATATATATATATATATATATATTTAATGTAGTCATCAGGGAACAGTTATCCTCCTGTATCTCCTCATGAGCATTTTTTTTAAAGGGATACACTCTCCCCCTGGTGAGTACATTTATACAATTTTGTATTTAAGTGTATCTCACCACCTACATGTATGTTCCATGGTTCTATCTAAGTATTACCGGGTACATTCCATCCGAAATATGGCCATGACATCACCATGTTAGGGTGCAATACCAATGGAATTTCAGTAGGGGTTCCTACTGGTCATAGGTGAGTATTCTAGGGGCCCTCCTAACCCGTTGAGGCCTAGGTGACATAGGTGGTTGTTCAGAAATAACTCCCTCTCCCTTATCACCCATATGGATTGGTTCAGGAACGTCTGTTATTTCACCACTTGATTCACTTCCATTACCATCATTGCTTCCAACATTCTCCTGTTCTACCCCATTGTATGAAGTGGGTTTTTCTACTTGTTCCCCAGGGTATGACTCCGAGACATTGGTTCCTGCTCCCCAAGGCTCACTATCCCAATAGTAATATCCCGCATTAGAGTCATCCTCAATCTCCTCAGCTTCCTTTCTCATGCTCCGAAGGTTACTTTCATGTGTAACAGGGTTTTCAGCTTCAGTATCTTCCATAGGACACAATACCGTATTCTCCCACCTAATGTCCTGGGCAATAGGGAGTAAATGTTGTCTATGGTAGGTTACCATACTTCCCTGTCCATTGGCCGGTGCGAGTTGGTATACAGGAATGTTAGGGAGCTGTTTCAATACTATATAAGGAGTGGGTTTCCACTTATACTGTAACTTTTGCTTTCGAGGTACTCCCAGAGCTCTAATCAGCACTCGATTTCCGGGCTCTAAGAGGTGTTCCTTAATGTGCCTATCGACGTACTCTTTGTTTCTTTCACCCATTTTTCGTGCAGCATCAGCAGCTAGTTGATATGCTTCTCGCAATTGTTGACGAAGTTGCCTAACATATTGGCTGTGAGATATTTTTGAACCAGAATTATTGTGAGTTCCTAAACAAATATCTATGGGTAATCTGGCCTCCCGGCCGAACATGAGGTAATATGGGGTATATCCAGTAGTGTCGTTCCAAGTGCAATTATATGCATGTACTAAAGGAGCAATATATTTCCGCCAGTTGGATGTTCTTTTAGAGTCCAATGTACCCAACATGTTTAACAAAGTTCTGTTAAATCGCTCAGGCTGGGGGTCTCCTTGGGGATGATAAGGGGTTGTGCGGGATTTAGTTATACCGCAGCAATGACACAGTTCTCGAATTACTTTAATTTTTAAATTCTCGACCTTGATCGGAATAAATCCATGCTGGCAATCCGTAATGTACGAAGAATTTCTCCCACAATGTTCTCACAACGGTTATCGCAGTCTGGTTCATGGTTAAATAGGCTTGGGCATACCTCGTGAAATGATCGGCTACCACAAGAATATGGCAGTCTGATCTTCCAGGGCCATCTAATGTGAGAAAATCGATGCATACCAACTCCAGAGGTCCCGTGCTGGTGATATTGACTAATGGAACGGCAGATACAGGTAAAGTTTTTCTGAGAATACAATTTCCGCATGTTCTACAGAATTGTTCTATATCCTGCTTCATATGAGCCCAGAAGAAGCGATCGGACACCAACCCCTGGGTTTTCTCATATCCAAGGTGACCATGTTTATCATGCAATGCTTCTAGCACCATCTGCTTATACTTTGTTGGTAATACTATCTGCACTTTAGTACCTCCGTCATTCTTGATTACCTTTCGATATAATACCCCGTTTATAATATTTAACTTCCTGTACTGTCGCAGTAACACTTGTGCCTTCCTTGGTAATTGAGCGCGATGTAAATAATAATTAGGATCTTCAATGATCCATACAATAGGAAGAATATTGGGGTCATTTCGTTGTTCTTGAGCCAGTTGGTCTGACGTTATTATCCCTGACCCCTGCAGTTCAGCCATTCCTAACCTACAATAGGAAGGAGGAATAGCTATTTCAGACGCTCCTATATTATATACAGCGGCCATCTCTTGATTTCTGGTGACACTAATATGTTGACACAGTCCTTTCACTACCCCAGCGGGTACTTCGATCCAATCAGAGTCACCTCCCGGCGCTTCATGGTGCGGCATCCTAGATAAAGCATCCGCATCCTGGTTATTAATACCTGGCCTATATTTGATAGTGAAGTCATAGTTGGTAAAGGCTGCAAGCCAGCGGTGTCCAGTGGCATCAAGTTTAGCTGATGTCTGTACATAGGCCCTCATTCCGAGTTGTTCGCTCGGTAAAAATCTTCGCATCGCAGCGATTTTCCGCTTAATGCGCATGCGCAATGTCCGCACTGCGACTGCGCCAAGTAAATTTGCTATGCAGTTAGGAATTTTACTCACGGCATTTTCATCGTTCTGGCGATCGTAATGTGATTGACAGGAAATGGGTGTTACTGGGCGGAAACAGGCCGTTTTATGGGCGTGTGGGAAAAAACGCAGGAGTGGCCGGAGAAACGGGGGAGTGTCTGGGCGAACGCTGGGTGTGTTTGTGACGTCAAACCAGGAACGACAAGCACTGAAATGATCGCAGATGCCGAGTAAGTCTGAAGCTACTCAGAAACTGCTACGAGGTGTGTAATCGCAATATTGCGAATACATCGTTCGCAATTTTAAGATGCTAAGATTCACTCCCAGTAGGCGGCGGCTTAGCATGAGCAAATCTGCTAAAATCCGCTTGCGAGCGAACAACTCGGAATGAGGGCCATAGGTCAGTGGATTGTTATCCGTCTGTACAATGAATTGAGCTCCGTAAAGGTAGTCGTGAAAGTTTTCGCTAACCACCCATTTTAATGCGAGAAATTCCAACTTATGGACAGGATAATTTCTTTCTCTACTGGAAATTCCTCTACTAACATAGGCAATGGGTCTCAACAGTTGCTCTTGTCTTTGGTACAACACCCCTCCAAGTCCTTCTAAGGAGGCATCTATGTGCACTTCATAAGGCAAATCGGGTATAGCATATGCTAACACAGGAGATTTAGTGAGGCGATCTTTCAGCGTAACAAAGGCTTCCTCACACTGTTCAGTCCACCTTTTTCCAAACAACTCTCTGGGCTTATGGTAATAATTGTCTGCATCTGATTTCTTACTTCGGTCTTTATTTGCCGGCGGATATCCTCTTGTTAAATCTGTCAATGGTTTAGCGATTTTGGAATAGTGCGCTACGAACTTCCTGTAGTATCCGCAGAAACCTAAAAAAGACCTCAATTCTTTAAGGTTGGTGGGTCGGGGCCATTGCTTCACCGTGGCTACTTTATCTGGGTCCGTAGCTATCCCTTGCTGACTCACCACATGTCCCAAATATTTAACTGATGATCTACACAATTTACATTTTTCTGCTGACAGCTTTAACCCCCTGGCTCTTAGACGATCTAATACTTTCAGTAACCGTGCGTTGTGTTCATCTAGATCTTTCCCAAAACGATGATATCGTCTAGATACACTAATACTTCCCGGTAACACATGTCACCAACAGTTTGTTCCATTGTTCGTTGGAAAGTAGCCGGTGCTCCTTTGATCCCTTGGGGCATCTTTAAAAACTCATAGAACCCAATAGGGCAGATGAAAGCAGTTTTGGCCCTATCCTCCTTACTCATGGGGATCTGATAGTACCCGCATTGTAGATCAAGAACGGAGAACCACTGGCTCCCTTGAAGACAATCCAAGGCCTCGTCTACCTTAGGTACCGTGTACTGATCAGGCACTGTTCTATTGTTCAGGGTACGATAGTCGATACATAGATGAATTTCTCCATTCTTTTTACGAGCAACCACAATAGGTGACGCATACTGACTCTCGGAATCAGCGATGACATTATTTTCCAACAAATTCCTAAGGTGACTCCTGACGTCTTCGAAGTCAGCCGGAGCCAACCTCCTGGATCTCTCTCGGAATGGAGTATTATTTGTCAATTTGATATGATGCTCAACACCTGTGGCAGTCCCTAGGTCCCAATCACTTTTGGAAAAAACATCTTCCCTTAGTATGAGCTGTTCCATTAGCATGTCTTTCCTTGTCTGATCAATATCACTCCCATGAAAACACTCTTCCAGGTTCCATCAGTTGTAATTGAACGGAGTCCCAATAGACGATTTGGTAACCAGCCGGTCAGTATGACTTTCCAGGAATTGACAGTGAAATATTTCTGGTTCTACCGATGGTCTCATCTCTTCGTTATTTCCTCTGTCTTGTTTGTCACACCATCACTTTAGGTTTCGGAACATGTTCGTGTTAGTACCCATTATAGCTGATAATTGACCATTATCCCCAGGGGAATCGGGGCAAATCAGTGCAACCAAGGGAATAGACTCATTAGGTGTAACTAGTCCAGGTTCCAAAGTAAGGTGTGTAACTATGTATCCCAAATACGGGTACTTCTGTTCACTGAGGCCCCAGACTGTAAGACCGCTAAGAGCTTGAATGGGAGCAGATGACAGATTCTCCCGGTACCAGGTTTCAAATATGATGGCAACCTGCGATCCACTGTCCATCAACACCATGCACTCCTGTCCATTTATTAGGGCTTTCACTAGCTGTGCATGCCCCATGAGACTGTCCGGAAGAGTATCGGACCACTGGGCACTCCCTATAGCATGAACATTTATTGTTGGGGAGCCTGTGAGGGGTTCACAGAACTCCCGTTGGGGTTTTCCATCTGCTCATTTCTTGACCGGTGGTAAAACGGCATCCGTCCACTCCTCTCCAGACCACCCACTGGGCATTCAAAGGATCTATGCCCTGGTTGTCCACAACTGTAACAGAGTATAGACCCACGACTACCACTTCCCCTTGTCCTTCCCCTGTTCAATTCTGATGACCAGTAGGGCCTCGAGGACACTGTGCTCTGTAGGGCAATTAATTGGTCTATTTTTTTATTTTGATCTTCCAAGAGCTTAATCAGTCGATCATCCATAACAGTTGAGGTGGGGGCAGGTATAATAGCTTTGACTCTCTTAATAGTCTTTTCTCTATTCTCTATTTGTACTTCCTCTAACTTGACCTCCTTCACAAGTTCAGTGAGAGTGGGGGATGGCCCTGACAGTCGGGTACAACGGAGTCTCTGCGCAACTGGATTATTAGTGAGGGCTCCTTTCAGAACCTGTCTCATTTGGCTTTCATCTACAGCCTCCTTAGCTATCCCCCCTTTCTCTACAATTTGATAAATCAATCGATCCACTCTATAAACATATTGCGTAAGAGTCTCCCCCGGCTCCTGATAAGTGCGATGTAATCTTGACATCAAATCCCCTACATCCTCCATGGTGCCATAAGAAAAATCCAAAGCTTCTAGATAATCTTTCAGAGTAGCTGTCGACTTACTCCTCCTAGTGGCTTAAATCACCCTCATAGCGGGTCCCCTGAGACTTTCCACTATACGCTGTCGTTTTATATGCTCCGGACATTGCCACTCTTCAGAGTGCTGAATGGCCGCCTCTCTCCAAGTATCGTAGGTTTCTTCACCGGCAGGCACAGGGGAAATACCCGAGAAAATCCTGAGTCTCCGATATCCCCCTTCGTAATGCCATCTCTCCATGTGACTAACCATTTTATCCACCATTGTTTCCACCCCTTTCCCAGGAGATTCTTCCTTATCCTCTGTCCGATCCGGTTCCCCACTATTAATATGAAAGCAGTCTCCCGCAGCAGAGGTATCATTTCCAGTATCTTCTCCTGGAGTGGCTGCTTCTTCCATACCTTCAGGCCACACTAGTTAAAGTTTTCACCCAGGGACATCTTCAACCACCACCATACTGGGTAGTAAGGTGTTATCCAACGGAAGGAAAAAAAAGGAGAAAATAGGGAGGGTCTACAAGTTTGGCGCACAGCAGCCCGTCCACTGACAAAATACCTATGTAAAAATCACCGATTTTACCAAAACAATATATAGAAGAAGCAAGTGTTGGTATTTATCTGTGTCCAGGGCGCGTAAAAAAAGAAAAAGGTAATGAAACTTAACACATCCCTTGTCAAATGGGTATACGATGTCTTCTCCAGGTTATGCAGGCCTATGAGTCCTTTCGTTCAGGTGAATCTTCTCGTTATAAATGGCTCCCAGTTCATGTCAAAATGGAGAGAAATAAGAGAGAAAAGAAATGTGTAGCACCGTTTACAACAGCTAGAATCGAGAATTCCACACAATGAAAGTTTTTAAGGGCGTACCCCACTCACACAGAAACAAGTAAGTGGGTTCCCGTAAAGGTATCTTTATTGCTAGTTTTTTTCACCAATCCCCTCAGGTTAGGTTCACGTAATTAAGCGTGCCTGAATCTCACACCACATGGGGTACTGTAAACACGTAGGGGTAGCGTCTGAGGCAATTTCAATGCGTACCCTCACTTACACAGAGCAAAGCCAGAACATTCATATAACGGTTTCTTTATATCAACAAAAATCCTCAGGTGCGTACCCCAACTCACTCAGTAAACGATGAATGACTCCTATAAAGGTTTCTTTAAATAGATTCACTGGTATCCCTTTGGTGGATCCACAAGAGGAAAAGGAACTCTTTCTCCCAAATGCCAGACCAGAGTCATGAAAAAAAATCCTTCTTTCTAAAACAGGTTTTTTATTCCAGACATAGTCCAAATTCATACAAAGAAATCACCACACATGGTGACAGAAAAAATAAAAAAGTAAAAATTTAAAAGTACAATAAAAATTCCAAAGGCAAAATTTGAGATAATAATCGGCGTGATTATTCCCTTTTTCCAGAAAAACTACTCACAGTACAGTCGTCCGACGCGTTTCGGTCTCGAATGGACCTTAATCATGAACTATCTGCACTGTGAGGAGTAAGCATATTTATGCTATGAACATCCAATGAATGAGTAGCCGGAAATGACATCATTAATTACAATGAAAATTAATTTTGTTTAAAAACATGATTATTCATCACACAAATTCATAATAACATATACATAAACACTAGTATCATGCATGGTGAAAAAGTACAGCAGGAAAAACACTTTAAAACATATTTTCTTCTCCATTAAAAAACGGAGCTTGGAATTCTGGGTAATGTAGTTTCCATAGTGGACTACTACATGACCATATATGGTGTTTCCACCGGATATTGTGTTGCACCGCTGCTGGTGAAACTTCCCCAAAAAATAATCCCTGAAGGTTTGTTCCGTTTGTAGCCGGAAATGACATCATTAATTACAATGAAAATTAATTTTGTTTAAAAACATGATTATTCATCACACAAATTCATAATAACATATACATAAACACTAGTATCATGCATGGTAAAAAAGTACAGCAGGAAAAACACTTTAAAACATATTTTCTTCTCCATTAAAAAACGGAGCTTGGAATTCTGGGTAATGTAGTTTCCATAGTGAACTACTACATGACCATATATGGCGTTTCCGCCGGATATTGTGTTGCACCGCTGCTGGTGAAACTTCCCCAGAAAATAATCCCTGAAGGTTTGTTCCGTTTGGAGAGACAGATGGCGGAAGTGACGTATCGCTGTCTTCTATTTCCGTTTTCAGGGATTCTGGGGTTTGTAGTTTAGAAGGGGAACCGGCGCGGCCATTTCATAGGTTAGAAAGCACTCTGAAACGGTCACCATGGAAACCAGCCGTGTTTTTGGTTTCTTTTCATACATATTATGAGTAGCTAATATAAACGTAAAACAAAGAGAAACAGGAATTAGTGGAAAAAATAGAAACTACAGACTTTCTAAACAGATCTGGGGTAACACTTTTATGAAAATGTTGCATTAATAGATAAAGCTCAAAGTCGCATATTAATTTAGCACATCAGTCAAGGAACCATTTAAGCTCAAAATCGCAGTTCAGACCACCTGGACTTAAGGTGTCATACATAAAAATACATTTCATTTCCGACTTAGCTAGAAATGTATTGAGGTCTTTATTCCTTCCGTTTCCTTTGACCTGTCTAATTCCATAAAAGCCTGATATTTCTGTGACCAAACAATTATGTTTGGTTTTAAAATGAGCAGACAAAGAATGGGTTAGAAGGCCTTTTTTAATGTTTCTAATGTGCTCCCCCAGGCGAACCTTCAAGGGTCTAGAGGTCCGCCCAATATAAAATAAATTACAGCTGCATTTAATAGCGTAAATTACATTTTTACTGTCACAAGTGATAAAATCTGTAATATTCACTTTTTTCTCATTTATATGGATATTTTCAATTTTGCTTTTTCCTTCACTTTTAATATGTCTGCAGCCCATACAATTACCGCATCTGTAAAACCCCTGGGACACAATTCTAGACTGGGATTTCGTCGAGGGCATAGCACTGGAGACCAATTTATTTTTTAAATTGGGAGCCCTACGGTAGATATGGATGGGTCTATTGGGGACAAGGGGTCCAATCACCGGATCCTTCTTTAGCAGACCCCAATGTCTTTTGAAAATCTTCTCGATTTCTTGATGACTTTGGTTAAACTGGGTGATGAAAGCCCATTCATATTTATTGTCTGTAGTGGTCTTTATAATATTATCTTTCAGGAGATCCTTACGTGTGGTGTTTCTTACTTCGGAATGGGCTTTTTCAATAGTGCCCTTATTGTAGCCGCATGCCCTAAATTTTTCATTCATTTCTTTTGCCTGTGCTTCAAAAATATTATCCTCCGTACAATTCCTCCTGACTCTTTTTAGTTGACTGATGGGGATAGAATCCAGCCAGTTGTTGTGGTGACAACTACTGGCTGCTATATATGACCTCGAATCAGTGGGTTTGGAGTAGGTCATGGTGTGTAACTGGCCCTCTTTAATATAGACAGTAATATCAAGGAAATTGATGGATTCCCCACTCTTTTCAAATGATAAGACAATATTCTTATCATTCGTGTTCAACAAAGTACAGAAAGAGTTAAGTGTTTCGACTCCACCTCTCCATAAAAAGAAAATATCATCAATATACCTGGCATAGGACACCAGATTCGCTCCATAGCTATTATTTGACCAAACCGTGTTTAGTTCCCATAAACCAAGGAACAGGTTGGCATAGCTAGGAGCGAATCTGGTGCCCATAGCCGTGCCCGTTTTCTGGATGTAAAATTGATCCTGAAATAAAAAGAAATTATTATTGAGGATAAACTTAATTCCCTCTATAATCAGCTCCTTTAGATCCTTTGTATGGTTGGACTGATCCAGAAAATAAGTGACCGCCTCCACACCGTCATCATGATCGATAACGGTGTAGAGGGAACTGACATCAGCTGTCACTAGGATGTCACCTTCCTTCCACTGTACAGATTCCAACAGTTTAAGGAAATCCTTTGTATCCTTCAAGTGTGATCTATTCCTGGATACCAAGGGTTGCAGGATATAATCAATGAACTTAGACAGATTTGATGTCAGAGATTGAACTCCCGATATAATTGGCCTACCCGGGGGATCAGTAAGGCTCTTATGTACTTTTGGTAGTACGTAGATCACAGGTATAGTTGGGTCTTCTATGATAATAAATTTGGCCTCTTTGGCACTAATGGTTCCTTTCTTTTCATATTTATCTATAAGATTTCTTAACTTAATTAAGGTGGTGTCGGATGGGTCGTTCCTAAGTTTTTTATACGTTTCAGTATCATTTAGCTGTCTCAGGACCTCATTTACATAGTTTGCCAGATCCATTACAACAACTCCTCCCCCTTTATCAGAGGGTTTGATTACGATCTCTTTAAGTTGTTTTAAATTTTTTAGGGCATTCCTTTCCTTAAACGTAAGGTTCTGAATTTTCTTTGGTTTTAGTTGAAGTTTTTCTAAGTCCTCAAGCACCATGACCCCAAAAGTTTCAATTAATGGCCCCTGTATATGTTTGGGGAAAAAAAGGGATTTAGGTTTAAATGGGGTGACTGCAGATGTGCTCAAAGGTGTACCAGTTGTGGCCAAGTCCTCCCTACTTGCAAAAAACTTCTTTATGGTTAATTTCCTCATGTACCGTTGTACATCTAAATATATTTCAAATGGATCGATAGGATTTGTTGGGGCATATTTTAAACCCTTACACAAAACAGAGGTTTCACTCTCTGACAGGATGTGGGAACTCAAATTGAAAATCTTTGTAGTGGGGATAGTTTTTCCTATATTTCCTATGGTGCTATTAGATACGGAATGGACATTTTCAGGGCTAATTACTGTCTTTTTTTGGGATTTACGTTTTCTTTTGCATTTACCTCTATGAGGTTTATGCACACCACCCCTCTTGCCCCTCTGCGATCTTTTTAGAATTATCGGTGCCTGTTTGGGTAATGTCTGTTCTCTAAAAAATGATGATTATGTTCTGGTTCGTTCGCCCTCCTTAGTGGAGAGAAGCGGTTCCTCGATCTTACCGGAACATTCTCATCAGAAGGGTACTTGTA
The DNA here is from genome assembly GCF_028390025.1 of Pseudophryne corroboree. Classification (NCBI taxonomy): domain Eukaryota; kingdom Metazoa; phylum Chordata; class Amphibia; order Anura; family Myobatrachidae; genus Pseudophryne; species Pseudophryne corroboree. The sequence goes on from NC_086445.1 coordinate 534,206,496, forward strand.
TTTGGGGTTTCTCTGGGAAGCCCCCCTCCATTCTGGTGTTTTATCCCTATACCTTCTGTCTATCCTTCCAGATTGTGGAAATCTGGCATGGTCATAGACAGATGTATAGTCCCTTTCGTTCCTCTTAATGGGTTCCAAAGTACGGTTGTTAAACAATCTCCTCCTTTGAGGCTTTCTATACTGAAAGGTTTCATTATGCCGAGGAGGGGGATTAGTATGGCTGTCTGAAATTTCCCCTCCTTCTACCTCATGATTCTTGGATTCGATTTGTTCAGATCTATCCCTATTAAATTTCCGTAATTTCTTTTCTATGAGTTGCTTTTGTGTTCGTTTAAGTTTTGTTTCAATCTCCTTTTCCATAATTCTATATTCTTCAGACTCAGAAAAAGGAGCAGAAAGTGATTTATATTCTGCAATCTCTATTTCAAGTCTATTAAGTTCCTTTTTCCTTTCCCTGATAACCAATTTCATTAGAGACTGGGAACAATGATTAATTGTATTATCCCAATCTTTTTTGAATTCCTCACTTGCCGTATTAAAGGAAGAGATTTTGATGATTTTAAGCCCTCGTGGCACTAATTCAAAAGAGGCATATTTTTCAAGTGTGGCTATCTCCCACCACACTTTACACTCTTTTAGGAGTGAATTTTCTAATTTCTGCATGGTTTCTTCTAGGTCAAAATCAACAAGATCTGAATGTTCCTTATTCCCACCAAAAACTTTTTCAAACATATTCAAACGTTCATCCCTTAAAGAAAACATTATTGTAACAATACAATGCAGCCAATTATGAAACAACCTCCCTAATGGTGATAAAACTGGATAGAAAAAAAAGAGAAAATAGGGAGGGTCTACAAGTTTGGCGCACAGCAGCCCGTCCACTGACAAAATACCTATGTAAAAATCACCGATTTTACCAAAACAATATATAGAAGAAGCAAGTGTTGGTATTTATCTGTGTCCAGGGCGCGTAAAAAAAGAAAAAGGTAATGAAACTTAACACATCCCTTGTCAAATGGGTATACGATGTCTTCTCCAGGTTATGCAGGCCTATGAGTCCTTTCGTTCAGGTGAATCTTCTCGTTATAAATGGCTCCCAGTTCATGTCAAAATGGAGAGAAATAAGAGAGAAAAGAAATGTGTAGCACCGTTTACAACAGCTAGAATCGAGAATTCCACACAATGAAAGTTTTTAAGGGCGTACCCCACTCACACAGAAACAAGTAAGTGGGTTCCCGTAAAGGTATCTTTATTGCTAGTTTTTTTCACCAATCCCCTCAGGTTAGGTTCACGTAATTAAGCGTGCCTGAATCTCACACCACATGGGGTACTGTAAACACGTAGGGGTAGCGTCTGAGGCAATTTCAATGCGTACCCTCACTTACACAGAGCAAAGCCAGAACATTCATATAACGGTTTCTTTATATCAACAAAAATCCTCAGGTGCATACCCCAACTCACTCAGTAAACGATGAATGACTCCTATAAAGGTTTCTTTAAATAGATTCACTGGTATCCCTTTGGTGGATCCACAAGAGGAAAAGGAACTCTTTCTCCCAAATGCCAGACCAGAGTCATGAAAAAAAATCCTTCTTTCTAAAACAGGTTTTTTATTCCAGACATAGTCCAAATTCATACAAAGAAATCACCACACATGGTGACAGAAAAAATAAAAAAGTAAAAATTTAAAAGTACAATAAAAATTCCAAAGGCAAAATTTGAGATAATAATCGGCGTGATTATTCCCTTTTTCCAGAAAAACTACTCACAGTACAGTCGTCCGACGCGTTTCGGTCTCGAATGGACCTTAATCATGAACTATCTGCACTGTGAGGAGTAAGCATATTTATGCTATGAACATCCAATGAATGAGTAGCCGGAAATGACATCATTAATTACAATGAAAATTAATTTTGTTTAAAAACATGATTATTCATCACACAAATTCATAATAACATATACATAAACACTAGTATCATGCATGGTGAAAAAGTACAGCAGGAAAAACACTTTAAAACATATTTTCTTCTCCATTAAAAAACGGAGCTTGGAATTCTGGGTAATGTAGTTTCCATAGTGGACTACTACATGACCATATATGGTGTTTCCACCGGATATTGTGTTGCACCGCTGCTGGTGAAACTTCCCCAGAAAATAATCCCTGAAGGTTTGTTCCGTTTGTAGCCGGAAATGACATCATTAATTACAATGAAAATTAATTTTGTTTAAAAACATGATTATTCATCACACAAATTCACAATAACATATACATAAACACTAGTATCATGCATGGTAAAAAAAGTACAGCAGGAAAAACACTTTAAAACATATTTTCTTCTCCATTAAAAAACGGAGCTTGGAATTCTGGGTAATGTAGTTTCCATAGTGAACTACTACATGACCATATATGGCGTTTCCGCCGGATATTGTGTTGCACCGCTGCTGGTGAAACTTCCCCAGAAAATAATCCCTGAAGGTTTGTTCCGTTTGGAGAGACAGATGGCGGAAGTGACGTATCGCTGTCTTCTATTTCCGTTTTCAGGGATTCTGGGGTTTGTAGTTTAGAAGGGGAACCGGCGCGGCCATTTCATAGGTTAGAAAGCACTCTGAAACGGTCACCATGGAAACCAGCCGTGTTTTTGGTTTCTTTTCATACATATTATGAGTAGCTAATATAAACGTAAAACAAAGAGAAACAGGAATTAGTGGAAAAAATAGAAACTACAGACTTTCTAAACAGATCTGGGGTAACACTTTTATGAAAATGTTGCATTAATAGATAAAGCTCAAAGTCGCATATTAATTTAGCACATCAGTCAAGGAACCATTTAAGCTCAAAATCGCAGTTCAGACCACCTGGACTTAAGGTGTCATACATAAAAATACATTTCATTTCCGACTTAGCTAGAAATGTATTGAGGTCTTTATTCCTTCCGTTTCCTTTGACCTGTCTAATTCCATAAAAGCCTGATATTTCTGTGACCAAACAATTATGTTTGGTTTTAAAATGAGCAGACAAAGAATGGGTTAGAAGGCCTTTTTTAATGTTTCTAATGTGCTCCCCCAGGCGAACCTTCAAGGGTCTAGAGGTCCGCCCAATATAAAATAAATTACAGCTGCATTTAATAGCGTAAATTACATTTTTACTGTCACAAGTGATAAAATCTGTAATATTCACTTTTTTTCTCATTTATATGGATATTTTCAATTTTGCTTTTTCCTTCACTTTTAATATGTCTGCAGCCCATACAATTACCGCATCTGTAAAACCCCTGGGACACAATTCTAGACTGGGATTTCGTTGAGGGCATAGCACTGGAGACCAATTTATTTTTTAAATTGGGAGCCCTACGGTAGATATGGATGGGTCTATTGGGGACAAGGGGTCCAATCACCGGATCCTTCTTTAGCAGACCCCAATGTCTTTTGAAAATCTTCTCGATTTCTTGATGACTTTGGTTAAACTGGGTGATGAAAGCCCATTCATATTTATTGTCTGTAGTGGTCTTTATAATATTATCTTTCAGGAGATCCTTACGTGTGGTGTTTCTTACTTCGGAATGGGCTTTTTCAATAGTGCCCTTATTGTAGCCGCATGCCCTAAATTTTTCATTCATTTCTTTTGCCTGTGCTTCAAAAATATTATCCTCCGTACAATTCCTCCTGACTCTTTTTAGTTGACTGATGGGGATAGAATCCAGCCAGTTGTTGTGGTGACAACTACTGGCTGCTATATATGACCTCGAATCAGTGGGTTTGGAGTAGGTCATGGTGTGTAACTGGCCCTCTTTAATATAGACAGTAATATCAAGGAAATTGATGGATTCCCCACTCTTTTCAAATGATAAGACAATATTCTTATCATTCGTGTTCAACAAAGTACAGAAAGAGTTAAGTGTTTCGACTCCACCTCTCCATAAAAAGAAAATATCATCAATATACCTGGCATAGGACACCAGATTCGCTCCATAGCTATTATTTGACCAAACCGTGTTTAGTTCCCATAAACCAAGGAACAGGTTGGCATAGCTAGGAGCGAATCTGGTGCCCATAGCCGTGCCCGTTTTCTGGATGTAAAATTGATCCTGAAATAAAAAGAAATTATTATTGAGGATAAACTTAATTCCCTCTATGACCATGCCAGATTTCCACAATCTGGAAGGATAGACAGAAGGTATAGGGATAAAACACCAGAATGGAGGGGGGCTTCCCAGAGAAACCCCAAATACAAGTACCCTTCTGATGAGAATGTTCCGGTAAGATCGAGGAACCGCTTCTCTCCACTAAGGAGGGCGAACGAACCAGAACATAATCATCATTTTTTAGAGAACAGACATTACCCAAACAGGCACCGATAATTCTAAAAAGATCGCAGAGGGGCAAGAGGGGTGGTGTGCATAAACCTCATAGAGGTAAATGCAAAAGAAAACGTAAATCCCAAAAAAAGACAGTAATTAGCCCTGAAAATGTCCATTCCGTATCTAATAGCACCATAGGAAATATAGGAAAAACTATCCCCACTACAAAGATTTTCAATTTGAGTTCCCACATCCTGTCAGAGAGTGAAACCTCTGTTTTGTGTAAGGGTTTAAAATATGCCCCAACAAATCCTATCGATCCATTTGAAATATATTTAGATGTACAACGGTACATGAGGAAATTAACCATAAAGAAGTTTTTTGCAAGTAGGGAGGACTTGGCCACAACTGGTACACCTTTGAGCACATCTGCAGTCACCCCATTTAAACCTAAATCCCTTTTTTTCCCCAAACATATACAGGGGCCATTAATTGAAACTTTTGGGGTCATGGTGCTTGAGGACTTAGAAAAACTTCAACTAAAACCAAAGAAAATTCAGAACCTTACGTTTAAGGAAAGGAATGCCCTAAAAAATTTAAAACAACTTAAAGAGATCGTAATCAAACCCTCTGATAAAGGGGGAGGAGTTGTTGTAATGGATCTGGCAAACTATGTAAATGAGGTCCTGAGACAGCTAAATGATACTGAAACGTATAAAAAACTTAGGAACGACCCATCCGACACCACCTTAATTAAGTTAAGAAATCTTATAGATAAATATGAAAAGAAAGGAACCATTAGTGCCAAAGAGGCCAAATTTATTATCATAGAAGACCCAACTATACCTGTGATCTACGTACTACCAAAAGTACATAAGAGCCTTACTGATCCCCCGGGTAGGCCAATTATATCGGGAGTTCAATCTCTGACATCAAATCTGTCTAAGTTCATTGATTATATCCTGCAACCCTTGGTATCCAGGAATAGATCACACTTGAAGGATACAAAGGATTTCCTTAAACTGTTGGAATCTGTACAGTGGAAGGAAGGTGACATCCTAGTGACAGCTGATGTCAGTTCCCTCTACACCGTTATCGATCATGATGACGGTGTGGAGGCGGTCACTTATTTTCTGGATCAGTCCAACCATACAAAGGATCTAAAGGAGCTGATTATAGAGGGAATTAAGTTTATCCTCAATAATAATTTCTTTTTATTTCAGGATCAATTTTACATCCAGAAAACGGGCACGGCTATGGGCACCAGATTCGCTCCTAGCTATGCCAACCTGTTCCTTGGTTTATGGGAACTAAACACGGTTTGGTCAAATAATAGCTATGGAGCGAATCTGGTGTCCTATGCCAGGTATATTGATGATATTTTCTTTTTATGGAGAGGTGGAGTCGAAACACTTAACTCTTTCTGTACTTTGTTGAACACGAATGATAAGAATATTGTCTTATCATTTGAAAAGAGTGGGGAATCCATCAATTTCCTTGATATTACTGTCTATATTAAAGAGGGCCAGTTACACACCATGACCTACTCCAAACCCACTGATTCGAGGTCATATATAGCAGCCAGTAGTTGTCACCACAACAACTGGCTGGATTCTATCCCCATCAGTCAACTAAAAAGAGTCAGGAGGAATTGTACGGAGGATAATATTTTTGAAGCACAGGCAAAAGAAATGAATGAAAAATTTAGGGCATGCGGCTACAATAAGGGCACTATTGAAAAAGCCCATTCCGAAGTAAGAAACACCACACGTAAGGATCTCCTGAAAGATAATATTATAAAGACCACTACAGACAATAAATATGAATGGGCTTTCATCACCCAGTTTAACCAAAGTCATCAAGAAATCGAGAAGATTTTCAAAAGACATTGGGGTCTGCTAAAGAAGGATCCGGTGATTGGACCCCTTGTCCCCAATAGACCCATCCATATCTACCGTAGGGCTCCCAATTTAAAAAATAAATTGGTCTCCAGTGCTATGCCCTCGACGAAATCCCAGTCTAGAATTGTGTCCCAGGGGTTTTACAGATGCGGTAATTGTATGGGCTGCAGACATATTAAAAGTGAAGGAAAAAGCAAAATTGAAAATATCCATATAAATGAGAAAAAAGTGAATATTACAGATTTTATCACTTGTGACAGTAAAAATGTAATTTACGCTATTAAATGCAGCTGTAATTTATTTTATATTGGGCGGACCTCTAGACCCTTGAAGGTTCGCCTGGGGGAGCACATTAGAAACATTAAAAAAGGCCTTCTAACCCATTCTTTGTCTGCTCATTTTAAAACCAAACATAATTGTTTGGTCACAGAAATATCAGGCTTTTATGGAATTAGACAGGTCAAAGGAAACGGAAGGAATAAAGACCTCAATACATTTCTAGCTAAGTCGGAAATGAAATGTATTTTTATGTATGACACCTTAAGTCCAGGTGGTCTGAACTGCGATTTTGAGCTTAAATGGTTCCTTGACTGATGTGCTAAATTAATATGCGACTTTGAGCTTTATCTATTAATGCAACATTTTCATAAAAGTGTTACCCCAGATCTGTTTAGAAAGTCTGTAGTTTCTATTTTTTCCACTAATTCCTGTTTCTCTTTGTTTTACGTTTATATTAGCTACTCATAATATGTATGAAAAGAAACCAAAAACACGGCTGGTTTCCATGGTGACCGTTTCAGAGTGCTTTCTAACCTATGAAATGGCCGCGCCGGTTCCCCTTCTAAACTACAAACCCCAGAATCCCTGAAAACGGAAATAGAAGACAGCGATACGTCACTTCCGCCATCTGTCTCTCCAAACGGAACAAACCTTCAGGGATTATTTTCTGGGGAAGTTTCACCAGCAGCGGTGCAACACAATATCCGGCGGAAACGCCATATATGGTCATGTAGTAGTTCACTATGGAAACTACATTACCCAGAATTCCAAGCTCCGTTTTTTAATGGAGAAGAAAATATGTTTTAAAGTGTTTTTCCTGCTGTACTTTTTTACCATGCATGATACTAGTGTTTATGTATATGTTATTATGAATTTGTGTGATGAATAATCATGTTTTTAAACAAAATTAATTTTCATTGTAATTAATGATGTCATTTCCGGCTACAAACGGAACAAACCTTCAGGGATTATTTTCTGGGGAAGTTTCACCAGCAGCGGTGCAACACAATATCCGGTGGAAACACCATATATGGTCATGTAGTAGTCCACTATGGAAACTACATTACCCAGAATTCCAAGCTCCGTTTTTTAATGGAGAAGAAAATATGTTTTAAAGTGTTTTTCCTGCTGTACTTTTTCACCATGCATGATACTAGTGTTTATGTATATGTTATTATGAATTTGTGTGATGAATAATCATGTTTTTAAACAAAATTAATTTTCATTGTAATTAATGATGTCATTTCCGGCTACTCATTCATTGGATGTTCATAGCATAAATATGCTTACTCCTCACAGTGCAGATAGTTCATGATTAAGGTCCATTCGAGACCGAAACGCGTCGGACGACTGTACTGTGAGTAGTTTTTCTGGAAAAAGGGAATAATCACGCCGATTATTATCTCAAATTTTGCCTTTGGAATTTTTATTGTACTTTTAAATTTTTACTTTTTTATTTTTTCTGTCACCATGTGTGGTGATTTCTTTGTATGAATTTGGACTATGTCTGGAATAAAAAACCTGTTTTAGAAAGAAGGATTTTTTTTCATGACTCTGGTCTGGCATTTGGGAGAAAGAGTTCCTTTTCCTCTTGTGGATCCACCAAAGGGATACCAGTGAATCTATTTAAAGAAACCTTTATAGGAGTCATTCATCGTTTACTGAGTGAGTTGGGGTACGCACCTGAGGATTTTTGTTGATATAAAGAAACCGTTATATGAATGTTCTGGCTTTGCTCTGTGTAAGTGAGGGTACGCATTGAAATTGCCTCAGACGCTACCCCTACGTGTTTACAGTACCCCATGTGGTGTGAGATTCAGGCACGCTTAATTACGTGAACCTAACCTGAGGGGATTGGTGAAAAAAACTAGCAATAAAGATACCTTTACGGGAACCCACTTACTTGTTTCTGTGTGAGTGGGGTACGCCCTTAAAAACTTTCATTGTGTGGAATTCTCGATTCTAGCTGTTGTAAACGGTGCTACACATTTCTTTTCTCTCTTATTTCTCTCCATTTTGACATGAACTGGGAGCCATTTATAACGAGAAGATTCACCTGAACGAAAGGACTCATAGGCCTGCATAACCTGGAGAAGACATCGTATACCCATTTGACAAGGGATGTGTTAAGTTTCATTACCTTTTTCTTTTTTTACGCGCCCTGGACACAGATAAATACCAACACTTGCGTTATCCAACGGAAGTCTATTACTGAGTAAGATAGCGAAAGTTTCTCCATCCTGTCCTTTCCATCGATCAACTGTACATGGTTGACTGATACCATACAGTTGTCCTACAGCCCGAATGACTGCATCATCACTGACTAATGATAGCTTTCCAACAAGGCCAAAGATGCATAAGGGTTCCACACCCTTTTCTTTACACCACCTATATAGATCAGCACTGGTAACTTTTTCCATGATCTATAGATTCGGCTTCGACCAATGAATCCTGGGTCGTTTACATCTCAGCAGTGCCTCCAAATGTAACCCCTATCTCACCACCCAGGGGTACTTAATACATATGACAGAGTGCCTCCACCCAAGCAGTCTTTATACCAACCCAGGCTTGCTTGGGAAAGCTGTTGCCAGTAGGGTTATATTTACTGTTTCTCGTGTGGGTTAGGTGAGATGTTTAATTTACCTTTTGTCTTCTTTTGTCTTTCAGATTCGTATGTTCAGATGACTGAGACAACTTGTCCACGTCCACGGTAAGTATTTATTAATATGACTTTTATACATTCATAGGTTCTTTTATTCACAGAATGAACACTCCCTTACCTTATGTTCACAGTATGTTACAAATTCATATATTCAATGTAAATCACTACACACAAAATAATGATATATTATACCAACATATTTTCCTATACATAAATTGTTACCTGTTATGCAATACAACAAACTTATTATTACTAGGGTTATCAGATAGATTATAAATACAGCTACCATAACCTTATGTGTCCCACTGCAGTCTCCTTTTCACTTGTTGGGTATACCCTTTGGTTATCGTTGGTGCACTGTTGGGGCCCAATTTACATTAGTTACTCCTGCTGTAGTCGTCACTTAAGGATGAATGCCTTGCTAGTACTGTACCTAAATAGTAGAGGTAAATATAGGTACACCCTCTGTTGTACCCTTTCCACAGTAGTCTTGTGTAGTGTGCTAAAAGTCCACTGATCGTGGTGTATCGAGGGCCTAGTGAGGGCCCAATGAGCATATCTCGGCAGATTGAGAGTACAGTTACAGGCGTCCCAGGAGACGGGTACCTGTGTGCATCTAGGACAATCCTTTTTATCACTGTGGAGTAGGAGTTTTCCACCGTCCCTATACTAGTCTGTGTATCGGACTCGAAGATCCTCTGCCATTTATAACACACGGGTCCACGCAACTTAGGAATGGGAATTCCTAAATAGATATCTATTTCCAGCGTAAGTTATAAAGAATGCCTCTATGATCTTTCTCCCCCAACTCCTTGCTTCAGGGAAAGCCACTGAGGATCCTTCAACCACTAGTGTCGACCGATCCTTCGTCCGAAACGGGGCTATTCAATTAGTATACTTTTAGGATACTACCGTATATTCACTGTTGTATTGTAGAGCTAAAGGTTAATATGCACTGTGACTCATATAATCAGTGTTATAGTATCTGAGGAAAAGTCTAAGCACCTTCTTCCCTGTAGTTACTCCTTACTTGGTCTGCATCAGTGAATTCCACCCCTCTCACTTCCCTCCACACCATTGTCCAGTGCTTGTGTCAATACTAAATAATTAAACTTAGGAGGGGGCTTTTCAACTTCTTCAATTCCTTCCCCTCAGGTAGGGCTGTTATTCACTTGCCCTTTTTGCTTTTAGATAATGGAAGTGCTGGGTAATAATGGGGTGAAAGGTGTGCAGGCTATATTCCGCTACTATAATTATAATTTATTATAAATATCATGTACTTTCTTATAAGCTGAGACTTTATACTCTAATTGACAGCCACTTTTATTAGTACTCTTCCTATAGCCCTGACAGGAGAATTGCTAGTTTGCTTGTGAGAAGCTGGGATGAATTCCCTTCACTGCAGTGCTCTTTAATAGGTAAAATCCCCTTCAGTGGGGGGCCATTTCTGTGACGTAGTCTATGCAGGTCCACCCCTCACCTTCTATGAAATGGCTGAAGCCGCCTCCTACTCTCCCTTATACAGGCACTCACTGTTCCTGTGTCACCGCTGCCCCGATCGGGTTGGTTGAGCACCTGTTAGCCGGTCCCTGGGGGTGTGTTCGGGGAAAGGCCTTCTGCACTGCCCAGTTGGAGTTCTCACCAGCGCCGCTGTCACTGATGCAGCCACACCTCCGTCCGGCGTTGGTTACCGAGGCTTCTGCCGCCCGCGATCCTCTCACTCCACACTGCTCACCGGAGATTACCGCTGGTAAGTCTCTTCACTCTCTCTCTCCTTGTATGAGCGCACCGGAGGTCCCCGTGGCCGTACCATACATCGACAAGGGTCCCGCACCTATACCTCCCGGCGACTCCTCAGAGTTCCTCCGTCCTCGTGGCTCTCCTTCCCGCTTCCCCCTCGCACTCCCCTCAACGGCTCTCGCAATCTGGGCACCCCCTAGTCAGCACGAGGGGCTTCTGGAAGAGTCTCTCTAGCCTTGCTCGTGCCAAATGTGCCACTTTACCCATTACCAGAGTTACTGTTTAATGTACATATTCACCACCATCATCCCTCTATTATATACACATTACAAGTGTTACATTAAACAGCTGGAATATATTTCATATATTTACACAGGCATTAGGTAACTAGTATATATATATATATATATATAATTTTTATGTAGTCATCAGGGAACAGTTATCCTCCTGTATCTCCTCATGAGCATTTTTTTTTTAAAGGGCTACAATCACCTCACAGAACCCCACTTCATTCATCATATCACAGCACTCTCCCATTCCCTTTCAATAAACACCTCACAGCACACACCGCTCAGCGCCAGCAAAGTTACCTTATTATAACCAAAATGACCTCATTGTCCCAGGATCCTTCTCACCTTTCATTGCTTGCAGCCGCCTTCCTAGGACGGGCCTTCTCAGACTGCACAATTCCTGGGAATGTCACAAAGAGAAGATCTGCAAGCTGTCAGGAGCTGTAGTTTAAAACGGATACAGAGCACAAATTACAGAGCTGGACTGCAACTCCCAGCAGCTCCTGCGGTACTAAGCAACATGCATTGAAGCTGTTATAGCAGCTATGCTGTACTAGAAGCCTGGTTGTCAGGGTGTTATTGGTAAGGAGCTATAACTATACAGTACATAAAAACAAGATGTGATAATTGTCCCCTTCGGGATTAGGTACGGCCACGGGGACCTCCGGTGCGCTCATACAAGGAGAGAGAGAGTGAAGAGATGTATGGTACGGCCACGGGGACCTCCGGTGCGCTCATACAAGGAGAGAGAGAGTGAAGACACTTACCAGCGGTAATCTTCGGTGAGCAGTGTGGAGTGAGAGGATCGTGGGCGGCAGAAGCCTCGGTAACCAACGCCAACCAATGGATTAGGGGCCTGAAGCTTAAACTTTATTAGTTTCACAGTAGATTCACTTTCATGGCATAAATAATTACATTTTCTATATACTGTAGTGGTACACTTGGAATCATGGCAAAAGCGCAGATCTTTGTTCACACCTCTATGGAGGAGAACAAAATTCCACAATGTAGGTGCCATGCGGGATTTTCTTCTGGAATGTTATCCACACCTACTTGAGTCGACCGCTCTGAGTCAGTCCCATGAGACACAGCACAAGTCAGAGGAGCACAATCTTAGATCTCATTAGAGGACATGATCACATGCTCCTCTCATATCTGGTGCCCAGCAGCCTTATGGGAATGATCTCACCAGAGGCTGTTGCTGTCTACTACTGGGCGCAGAGCGTATATCTTCACCTGAATATTGGGAGGTAATACTGTACATCTCTGTTCATATGCAGGTGATTGCAGGAGATATGTGAACATCTAGGGGCAGATTTCTTAAATTTATATTTTTGGCTAATCTGTCAATGTCACATTTTCATTAAGTAATATGCCTTTTTATTAAGAGAGTACGACAGTAGATATCGGAAAAATGCACTATGGTCCCTCTGCTATTGTTCACAAAAGAAGTCTCCGTTGCAGTCTCTGTATGGGGAATGTGGTAATGGGAAATTAACCAAGATCCGAAAAGATTAGCAAGATTTTGGTCAGAGTAGGCTACTGTAACACCTATAGCAACCTATGGGTTACCATATGTGCTAAAATATTGCAGCACTTTATAAACATGAACTCTAGGCCTGATTCATGTTTGTCAGTAAAGCAAAAAAGCAAGCAACTGGGCAAAACTATGTTGCACTGCAGGTGGGGCAAATGTAACATGTGCAAAGAGAGTTAGCTTTGGGTGTGTTTAAACTAAAATGGCAGTGTAAAAATAAAGCTGTCTAACAATCGTGGGCTGCATGCAAAAGAAGCCAGAATTTACCCTGCACAGAAAAAATATAAATATACAAAGGGGGTCATTCCGAGTTGATCGCACGCTGACGATTTTTGCTGCGCTGCGATCAGGTCTCTACTGCGCATGTGTATGCACCACAATGCGCACACGTGTCGTACGGGTATAATGCGGATCGTTGCTGAGCTATGGATTTAACAAAGAATCCATACGCACAGCCGATCGCAAGAAGATTGACAGAAAGAAGACGTTTATGGGTGTCAACTGTCCATTTTCTCGGAGTGGTAGGGAAAACGCAGGCGTGTCCAGGCGTTTGGAGGGCGGGTGTGTGACGTCAATTCCGGCACCAAAAAGACTAAAGTGATCGCAAGGGCTGAGTAAGTTCAGACCTACTCTGAAACTGCACAAAATGTTTTTGCAGAGCTCGGCTGCACAGGCGTTCGAACACTTGCAAAGCGAAAATACACTCCCCCATGGGCGGCGACTATGCCTTTGTACGGCTGCTAAAAACAGTTAGCGAGCGATCAACTCGGAATGACCCCCAAAGTTACTTGCATTTTAGCTTTACTTACAAACATGATGTGGCCCTCTGTCCGTCAGTGCATACTCATGTATGCGCAGCCTGATGGCCGCTTAGGCGCATGTGCCTCACCAGCTCTGTACTCAGATCCTGTGCCTTAGTCTATTATTATAAAAATGTCTTATATATTAAGAAATTATTTTTAATATTTAATAGTTTATATCTAATCTGTGTATTTTGAAAAATAAAATCGCAATTCAATGCCACTGTAGATTAAGTCATAATATTACAATAAATAGTTACAAATTTGCATAGATTACAATCTAACCTTCAACAATATAGGAAACTGGTATAGTTAGCTCTTCTTTCTGTGTACAGTTAAAATAAAATAACTAACTTTATATTTGTCAAATGTTAAATATGAGGACAAAAAATTATAAACAATATGTATAGAGGAAATAAATAAGGGTATTGATGACTCTAACTAGGGGCCCCAAACCGGTATCTTGCCTAAGGCCCCATGCAGTCTTAATCTGGCTCTGCTCCATACCCACATGTGGTACAATAGGGGTCATTCCGAGTTGATCGTTCGCTAGCTATTTTTTGCAGTGCTGCGATCAGATACTCGCCACCTATGGGGGAGGGTATTTTCGCTTTGCAAGTGTGCGAACGCTTGTGCAGCTGAGCGGTACAAAAACAGTTTGTGTAGTTTCTGAGTAGCTCAGAACTTACTCAGCCACTGAGATCACTTCAGCCTGTCCGGGGACGAAACTGACGTCAGACACCCGCCCTGCAAACGCTCGGACACTCCTGCGTTTTTCCAACCACTCCCTGAAAACGGTCAGTTGACACCCATAAACTCCTTCTTCCTGTCAATCTTCTTGTGATCGGCTGTGCGAATGGATTCTTCGTTAAATCCATCGCCCAGCACCGATCCGCTTTGTACCCGTATGACGCGCCTGCGCAATGCAGTGCATACGCATGCGCAATTTTGCAGAGTTTTGACCTGATCACAGCACTGCAAAAAATAGCTAGCGTGCGATCAGGTCGGAATGACCCCCAATGCAGTTTTGTTTTTCTCTTGCCTCCTTCACAAACAGATTTACTTGTAATATTTTTCCTTATGGTATACACAGCAGCACAGCAGCCAGAACCCAGGCAGAGCAGTGTCAGCAGCAGTGTCATGATGAAGCTTGGGGAAAACTACCTCTGTGCTTGATTTTATATTCTAGAACATATCTATTATCACTTTTAACTTGTCTGCTGCTCCAGGGAAGAGCAAGTCTTTGTGTTACAGAGCTTTGAACTCAGTGTGCTCTAAATTTGTGTTACATATTATGATTCTTGTCTTACTCCTTATTTAATTACTGCGTTACACCCGCTTAGTAGCATCCACTTATTCATACCATGGAGTACCTACCAGCATAGATTATTAAGTAAAGTCTACAGTATTTTAGTAGTGGCCACAGATATTCATGTTATTGTAAAAGATCAGATTTTGTAGTATTTTGCACTTTCTCATTTAAAACAATGTATACTAAACACAGGCCCGGCAACAGGGGGGGGGGTCAAAGGGGACACCTATCCTGGCCCCCATGATTCACAGGGGCCACGAGGATTGGGTTGACGAAAAATGAGTCCTTAGTGCCTAATAACGGCTCAGAAAACGGACTTCAGGTGGCTGAGCTCAGGGTCCTCTCCGGCCACCTGAAGCTGGGTCCTGAGTTGTTATAAAACCACCCTTCTAACTGGCTGAATAACGCATCATGCTCCACCTCCCCCTTCAGTGAAGCCTACAGGAAGCGCTGTCTTGCGCCGGGATTCCAGCTCAGCGTTCTTGCAAGCCGGCGTCAGCAGCTGAAAGAGGCGGCATATCACAGTTCCCCCACAGAACTCCCAATGCGGATCATTTCAATCTTCTCACAGCTCCCTCCAGCAGTAGCGGTAAGATCAGATAGAGGGCATTTATTTTGACTATTTGAGTTAGCCTTGCATGACATATTATTGTTCTCTAGCAGCAGCTATGACAACGTGACTGCCGCTGAGACTTCATTGTGGGTCCGTTCTTGCTGCATAAAATAGAAGCACTGGCGGTCTAATTGTAAGCAACTGTTGAGCCCAAATAAGCTGTAAAGAATACTGCACTAATGCTTTTTGACTGGAGTCTTTACTAACCAGGGAAAGTTTTAAGAGTTCCTTTCTTTCACAGTGGAGAGTCACTGAATTTAAAGTTGTGTTACGAGAGTGACTCTTAATACTGGAACTAACACTTATTACTTGCTTCTTAAGGCCCATACACACTGGATGATTTTGAGCTGAGAGCAGGTCACTTTTGGTGTGCTGAGCTGCTTTCAGCTCAAAGCCGCCCAGTGTGTATGGACAAGCGATGAGCGGTGAGCACTGATGCGCGCTCCCGCTTCATCGCTGGCAGCCGCCGTTCATCTGCTGGTATTACCAGCAGATGAACAGCGGGGTGTACGGCTTTCCATAGCATCCTGCTATGGAAAGCCGTTCACCCCCGCTGACATCGCTGGGCAGGGGGAAAATGGCTCAGTGTGTATTCACCTTTACTCACTTAACGAAGGACCTTGATGTTTTAACTGGTTGGGTAGTCAGCTAGCCCTAATCCTCTCCGTCCCCACAGCCTAACCATAACCTCCACTGCCTACAGCATGATCCTAACCCTGCTTTCCTTCGGCCTACACTTAACCCTCCCTTCTGCAAGCTAAAGCTAACCCTTCCCCTGCATCATAATCTCACTGAGTATATATAATATATCTATTTGATATAACATCAATTATTAAAAAAAAAATGTTTCTAGCTATTGTAATAAACACTGCTCCTTATTTTGCTTTTGGGATACTTGTTTAAAATTTGATGAGAAACAACTCCTAATCTCTAGGTAGTTGCAGCACAAAACAGCATATCCAATTTATGTTAGAGGTATATTAGTGCACTTGCGCCTGGTTTTTGTAGTTTTTCAACCTCAGACAAGAGATTCCCTGGCTGTGGTGAGTGCCTTTAGCTGGATGATTAGGCTTCTGGCATCCTCATTACACAGTCTCACACATACATACATACATACATACATACATATATCTGGGCGGCCCTCAGAGATATCAGTGTACCAAGCCCCAAGATTTCTGTTGCCGGCCCTGACTAAACATTAAAGGGTTGATTTGCAGACCAGACACAGGTGCACACATTTTGATTGCAAATGTGGAGTCAGAACAGGGGAAGCCTAGGAAGGGGTGGTCTAAAGTCAGGACATGGGACAAATCCTCCATAGATGGTCTGTGTATGGTTGCCGCTTGTCCAGCATTTGTTTTGGACTGTCCAGAAATCAGGTCATTAATCCAGAGTCCATAGTATTAGTAATCCCAGACGGAATGTGAGGTTCCTGCACTAATCGTCTGGCACTAGGGTCTGATCCCCTCCACCAGGCTCCAGTAAGTATGTCAGGGATACAGTGCCAGCCTGCCTATTACTTCTGTGTGGAGCACTTTGTGAGTAGGGTACAAGTTTGATGATTGTTATACTAAGATGTACTCCCATCTGCAAGGCTGCCACTTTCTATGCTATCCTTTTCTTTAGTTATTTTCATTTGACAATTTTTTTTAATTGAAGTGCATTACATTCAGCACTTAATTTTACAGTACAGTAAAAAGTAACTCAAGGTTAATTTGTGTGTCTATAATAGTGTAGAGAGCTGGATTGCAGGCTGCCAAGGACATTGGGCCTAATTCAGACCTGATCGTTCGCTAGGGTTTTTTGCAATGCACGGAACAGATAGTCGCCGCCCATAGGGGAGTGTATTTTCACTTTGCAAGTGTGTAAACGCATGTGTAGCAGAGCTGTACGAACAGATCTCGTGCAGTCTCTGAGTAGCCCAGGATTTACTCAGCTGCTGTGAGTACTTCAGCCTGTCCGGAACCGGAAGTCATGTCAAGAACCCTCCCTGCAAACGCTTGGACACACCTGCGTTTTTCTTCCTGTCAATCTCCTTGCGATCGCCCGTGCAAATGTATTCTTTGCACAAACCCATCGCTGAGCGGCGATCCGCTTTGTACCTGTACGCTGCGCCTGCGCATTGCGGTGCATACGCATGCGCAGTTCTGACCTGATCGCATCGCTGCAAAAAACGCTAGCGAGCGAACAGTTCTGAATTACCCCCTTTGGCTTATTCAGCATTTGCAAATTATTGTTCATGATTAAGGGCCTAATTCAGGTTGGATCGCAGTGTGCGATCCAACCGGAATAATTAAGAAAAAGATGTGGGCGCGTGCGCAGCGCCCATCCTGCACCTGCACCCGTCCTGCGCAGGCACCCACATTTTCTGTGGGGGGGGGGGGGTGCACAGAAAATGTGATCGCCTCTGCCTGTCAATTAGGCAGAATCGGCCACAGGGTTGGAGGGCAACGGAGACAGAGCATTGCGGGTGCGGCGTGAATGGGGGAAGGAGGTGGCCGAACAGGGGTGTATCAGGAGCATGATCACGGCAGCTGTGTGATGTCACATGCAGCTGCCGCGATCAAGAACATGGCGGCGGGACTCCTGCAGGCACAGCTAAGCTGCCCTGGCAGGAGCCATCCTTAGTTTCTGCTTGTGAAACTGGGGATGGCGCCGGTCAGCATGCTGGCCGGCTTTGCCCTGTGATGGGCGGCCCCCAGCATGCGATCCAAAGGATTGCAAATTCTGCTAAATAGTACAATTTGCAATCTTTACTGAATTAGGCCCTAAACTCAAAGAATGTGTTAGATACTTGAGTAATACAACAAGTTACTTCCTAAGGCTTAAGTTACTTTTTATCACCTCTCCTGCATTGCTCAATAAAAAACCTATAATTGTACCATGTCCATGTAGAAATTCTGCCTAAATTTAAATTGTCATTGAAATAATAATATGCTTGGAGATGCTGAGTTAATAAAAGAATACATGAAGTCATGTTGCATCTTCCAGTTGTTCTTAAAGTCATTATGACACCTTCTATTCATTTATTAGGATTTAGTACAAATTATTTTAAATAAGTTCAGTTACGTCTGCAAGGCATATAAATAATACTAAGCAATAACAACAGAAACAAATAAAAACACACATAAAATATACAGGAAAGAGGAAGGTAGTAGGCCCCGAATCAGAGTAAATGGAGAGAAACTTAGGGGCTGATTCAGAGGCGTAGCTAGGGTTTTTGGAGCCCAGGGCAAGATGGAATATGGCGCCCCCCCCCCAAAAAAAAAAAAAAAACAACAACAAAAAAAAAACCACACCAAAAGAAGCATGTGCGCGCGCCGAAAAAATTAGGCGTGGCCACACACCAGAAGGGGTGTGGCCACACACCAGAAGGGGTGTGGCCACTGAAAATGGCCCACAGTGCCAGTTACATTGCCCCACTGTGCCAGATACAATGCCCCACAGTGCTGGATACATGCCCCACAGTGCCAGATACATGCCCCACAGTGCCAGTTACATTGCCCCACAGTGCCAGATACATTGCCCCACTGTGTCAGATACATGCCTCACAGTGCCAGATACATGCCCCACTGTGTCAGATACATTCCCCACGGTGCCAGTTACATTGCGCCAAAGTGCCAGATACTTTGCCCCACTGTGCCAGATACATGCCCCACAGTGCCAGTTACATTGCCCCACAGTGCCAGATACATTGCCCCACTGTGCCAGATACATGCCCCACTGTGCCAGATACATTGCCCCACAGTGCCAGTTACATTGCCCCACATTGCCAATTACATTGCCCCACTGTGCCAGATACATGCCCCACTGTGCCAGATACATGCCCCACTGTGCCAGATACATGCCCCACTGTGCCAGATACATGCCCCACAGTGCCAGATATATTGCCCCACTGTGCCAGATACATGCCCCACTGTGCCAGTTACATGCCCCACTGTGCCAGATATATGCCCCACTGTGCCAGTTACATGCCCCACTGTGCCAGATACATGCCCCACTGTGCCAGTTACATGCCCCACTGTGCCAGATACATGCCCCACTGTGCTCCCCCGAGTCCCCCCCCCCCCCCGCCGGTCACTCACCGCCTGTTGTGAGGGGAGGACAGCGCAGCGCCACTCCTTCCCCTCACCGCTCCAGGTCTCCGGCGGCTGTGTGGCGCCGGTTCGCCAGCCAATCAGAGCTCGCGGACCGGCAGCCAATCAGGAGCCGGTTCGCAAGCTCTGATTGGCTAACGCCGGAGACCGGACACACGCAGCGCTGCTGGCAGCGCTGCTAGTGCTGGCAGCGGCGGTGAGGGGAGGGAGAGATGCTGCGCTGTCCTCCCCTCACATTTCGACGTGACGAGGGCGAGTGAGGCATGATGCCCTGGCCGCCAGCGGCGCACCCCTCTCCTGGGCCTGCCAAGGTGCCCAGGCCACGTGTCCCTACCCTAAGTTACGCCTCTGGGCTGATTCAGAGATGGATGCAGCCGCGCATCTGGATACAGTGTACACGAATCTTCTCCTTGCCGCTGCAAGTTGATTGACAGCAGCAGGTGTTGGGGGGGCGGCAACGCTGGGAGTGTTTTCCAGGCAGCTGCATGATGTCACACGATGCCGCTCAGATTAAAAAAAGATCGGCGGACAACCTGACAGCACAGCCAGGCTGCACTGCGGATGCATTGTGAAGTGGCGCTACACATGCTGGGCGGCCTTGCCTTGTGCGGTATCCGGACTCCAGGTCGACAACAAAAAGGTCGACACACCTTAGGTCGACGCCAATTGGTCGACACACCTTAGGTGGACATGGACAAAAGGTCGACATGGACAAAAGGTCGACAGGAACAAGGTCAACATGGAAAAAGGTCGACATGAGTTTTCCACGATTTTTTTCTTTTTTGGAACCTTTTCATACTTAACGATCCACGTGGACTACGATTGGAACGGTAATCTGTGCCGAGCGAAGCGGTAGCGGAGCGAAGGCACCATGCCCGAAGCATGGCGAGCGAAGCGGTGCCCTAATTGGGGTTCCCGGTCACTCTATGAAGAAAACGACACCAAAAAAACATAGAAAACTCATGTCAACCTTTTTCCATGTCGACCTTGTTCCTGTCGACCTTTGTCCATGTCAACCCTTTGTCCATGTCGACCTAAGATGTGTCGACCAATTGGCGTCGACCTAAGGTGTGTCGACCTTTTTGTTGTCGACCCTGAGTCCCAGATTCCCTTGTGCTGGGCGGCCCCCAGCATGTGAAGAGATGGTGCAGATCTTGCTGTGTCCATCCCTGAATCAGATCCATAGTCATGTTACGAACAGACCTAAACATAACCAGATATGTAAGTCCATTAGCAAAAAAAAAATACAAGTTACAGATGGAGCAGGAAGTGGAAAAAATGAATCAAAAGTAAAAGGAAGGAATGCTAAAGGGAAAAGGATGGAGAAGGAAGGGAAGGGAGAAGGATAGGAGGATAATGGTCAGCCAGACCTGAGAGATGGAATCAGGGTCATAAGGTGTGTGTGGGCGGAGAACCAGCACCCCCGCATCCTCCGTGACTCTGCATCCTCTGTTGCCACCCACCACTGTAATGTATGTAGCCACTACATGACCATGGCACAGTGGCAGTGCTGCAGCTGGCTCCCTTCTGTCAGGCTTAGCATTGCAAGCAGAACTTATGCACCGGAGCGCCACCTTCCAGCTCATCACTGCACGTCCGGTGCACTGATGTCACTGCAGCAGAAGGAGTCTGAAGCAGTTGCAGTGAGAGTGAGTCAGCGGTCTGGTGAGTCACCTGTGAGAGGTGGGTGGGGACAGAGGGAAGCTGCAGGACTGACACATACTCCATTCATCATCACACAATGGGCTCAGCTGCTACCTGCATCCATCCTCTGTGCTCCCCACCCATCCTCCCTTACTGGCCATAGCCCGAAAAAGGGTTGGGCCTATTTGAAAGTTGTGTGGCCTCGCGGCAGTACCGCTGTCGTGAGTCACATCCCCGTTTGCCGTCACTGCAGGGGGCATGACCAGCACTCTCTGAGCTGCTGACATGACCCCGGTTCCTCTGTCTCCATTGAATAGACGCTGTGTGCATCTATTCACTGCTGCTCTGCTAAGCAGAGCAGCGAGCAACAGGAGTCTCCCAACTCTCCCTCTCCGCCACGGGACACTGCCGCCCGTGAGTGGGATAGTGGGACAGTCCCCCCCAAAAAACAGGACTGTCCAGTGAAAATCACGACAGTTGGAAGGTATGCTCACTTTTCCCTACACTCACCCTCACTGTTTCCTATTCCCACCCTCTCTTACTGCTCTCTACAATGACCCTCACTAACTGCTCTCTACACTCACTCTCCATGCTCCCTACACTCACCCTCACTTACTTCTTACAGACTTCCTCACTGTTCCCTATACTCACCCTCATCACTGCTTCCTACACGCAGCCTCACTCACTGCTCCCCACACCATTCCTCACTGATCCCTTCACTCTCCCTGATCACTGCTCCCTACACCCACCATCACTGCTCCCTATACCTTTTCTCACTGTTCTCTGCACTCACCCTTACTCACTGCTCTCTACAACAACCCTAACTCACTGCTCCTGTAACCCCTTCTCTCTAGCTGATAGTTATCTGGGGGTTACCGTTAAGTGAAAATAACTATGAATATCTTGTGCCTCCACCCAAACCAATTTGTAAACCCGGGCTTGTTTGGGTAAGCCCTGCCGTTAGCTAGTGTATGTATGTATGTATGTATGTATGTATGTATGTATGTATGATCAGTATGTTGTGCTATTTATATACACTAGCATACCTTATACCTTTCTCTCCTTTTCCCTCTAGGTTCTTTGGATCCTTCTTTCACTTCGACTCAGTGATGGTAAGTATAACAGGTTTTATTATGTTGCAAATAAATAGCATATGACCAATAACTCTTATGAAACACTCAATAACATGCAGTAGGGTTTTCCCCGCTAATCCCTCTCTATGGACCTATACAAACAAATTTGCATGCAATACAAAAAAACAAAATAATAATAATACCATATATATGAGTGACCCGGGTACTCAGAGTTATTTAGTGCACTGTTGGGGCCCTGGTAAATTAGTTCACACTCTAACAGTGTTCTGGTTTACCTGGTAGTCTTGGTTTATTCGTATTATCCATCAGTCTTCTGCTCAACTTAACTATCTCCAGTATTATAGCTGTGATATTTCCTCTGCGGTACACTAGTAAGCAAAACGATCACCTCTTGTAGTCAGCAGACTGATGATGTAAGTGATTACTTTGTCGCTAAGGCCAATTAAGGACACTCTTTCAGGGAGTACTTCACCACTGGGCTTCCAAGGTCATATAATTCAAATTGTCTTAGTCAAATGACTACTTGGTGGGTCAGGGGTATAGTGGTGTCTATTCGCTAGAAGGGGGTATCAATATAGGTGCATTGTGTTTCTACCTCACGTGGCTCAGAGAGTGGTTTTGCTAAAGTGGCACACCCCTCGTCCATCCATACAATTTCTGGCAGGGGGGAGGAGATCCTTGTACCCTGAGGGGTTGGTTTCACTGACACTGAGCATTAATGTCCATCATACTCCCTTTCCTATCGACCTGTGAACAGTCGAGAGGGAGTAGTGCTCTCTTTCTACTCTGAGTAGTCAATAACTTATTAACATCTGTATATTTAGGCTGCAGCTCATAAATGACTTAGTCCTCTTCCTCCTGATAAGACTTCCAGTAATGCATGTGTGTATACCGCTCAGTCTCCCTGTGTTAATGGTATCACATTCAATATGTAAATGTTCAGAGTGCCATATCCAAATACGAGGCAAAACTACTTCTCCACTGCTATCACCGTTAGCAGCCTGTCCCCGTGCATAGGTATTAACTATAATCTGGTCCCCTATTGATGTACTTTATCCTTTGATCCTCCCCTCTTCTCCGCCTCTCTCTTTAGTGTCAGTCAATGTGTATATGTAAGTACTCCCCCGACTCTCTTCCTCCACACTAGTCCTGACTTATCTGACGTGTAGTTCAGGGACACGGGCACTGAGCACAATCACCTCACCGACCTCCTCTGCAGGTGCATTGCTACGGGTACCTGTAAGATACCTGACCTCACTGTACCGCTGCTGCCGCTGCCATTCTCTTCTCCTTCAATACCACCACCGCCGGTGGTGTCTCCACATATCCCTCTTTCTCTATCCTCCTGATCTGCTGCTGCTTCTGTGCTCTCCCTCAGCACTGCCGCTCGCACCAACTGTCTTTTTCAGCCGTTACTTTGGGTCCCGTATGTAGTCCGTTTCTGCTGGCTCACGCTCCCTTCCCAGCAGGGAAAAGTCCCATTCCTCGAGACACCCCCGCTCTAGAAAGTTCTCCTGTTCCCTGCGTTGCATATCCATACTTTCTTGTTCAATATATCTATGCATGCATGTACATTATAACAATATCATATAGCACACTATCATTAAAGTTATATACATATTTGTATTTAGAAGTCACACTTGTCTCTATATTTTAATATTGTTTTATTTATCTGGGCTACACTCTCCCCCTGGTGATCTATGCGATTTTTTCAAGCTAGATCACCACACACTAGTATTCTAATATTCCGTTGTCAGCTATATTTCCTTCAAAATACGGCCAAGAGAACACCATACCTAAATGATTAACTCGGGGAATTGTACAAGGGGTTCCTAACTGATCATACGTAAATATCAAAGGAGCCCGTCTTTGTCTTTCTGGTCTGCTGTACTCCACCTCAGTTGTGCTGTTAGAGTCACCTGCAGTATGATGCCTCCAGTTTCCCGGTACCTCCCTATCTTCTTCTACCAGGCCTATTCCCGGGCCATTCTCAATTACATCTTCCTCTATTATTTCCAACCCTTCCCCAGGAAAATCGCCATACTCAATATCAACGTGGTCTTTGCGATTCTCTTCTGCCTCCCTGATTGGATCCTTGTAGTAGTAACCCCCATTTTCTTCTTCTACCTCTGTATCTTCAACTCCATTTAGTTCATCCCTCTTTAGAGACTCTCCTTTTGTGATCCGAACCTCATTCTCCTCTGTAAATGAGTCCAAGCGTACTTCACGCCCAATAGGGAGCAGGTGTTGTCGATGATAAGTTAAAACGGCTCCTGATCCATCTTCCGGTTGTATTTTATATACTGGCAGATTTGGGAGCTTCTCGACCACCACATATGGCTGTTCTTTCCACCTATTGACAATTTTGAATTTCTTTGGTGTTCCTAACCTTCGGAGTAATACTCTGTCTCCCGGTGCTAATACTTGGTCCCTCACTTTCCGATCGTATCGGGTTTTGTTCTTGTTTCCTAGTTTGTTTGCAGTACTCTCGGCTAACTCGTATGCTCTCTTCAATTCTTCCCGTAATTTCTTCACATAACTTGTATGAGAGGAATAGGAACTTTCTCCTGAAGACACACCCATGCTTACATCTATCGGGAGTTTAGCCTCCCTCCCAAACATGAGGTAATAAGGTGAATACCCAGTGGCTTCGCTCTGCGTGCAGTTGTACGCGTGTACTAACTGAGTAATATGCCTTTTCCAATGAACCTTACTTAGAGGACTTAAGGCCCCCAGCATATTAAGTAACGTCCTATTAAAACGTTCCGGCTGTGGGTCACCCTGGGGATGATAGGGCGTGGTTCGTGATTTCGTAATACCACAGCTCTTACATAGTTCCTTGATCAACTTGCTCTCAAAATCTCTTCCCTGGTCTGAGTGCAGCCTATTTGGGAGCCCATAGTGGATAAAGAACTTGTTCCAGAGAGTATTCGCTACAGTGACCGCCTTTTGGTTGGGAGTTATGTACGCCTGGGCATATCGGGTGAAGTGATCTGTCACCACCAGAACATTACATTTGTTTCCCGATTCTACTTCTAGTGTCAAAAAATCCATGCATACAAGATCCATAGGACCAGTACTCTTGAATGTCACCAATGGAGCTACTCTGGACGGTAATGTCTTCCTCACTACACAGTTCCCACAATTTCTGCAATATCGTTCGATCTCCCTGTTCATTCCTGGCCAATAGAATCGATCGGTCACTAGTTTTAGAGTCTTCTCATACCCCAGGTGCTCATGTTTATCATGAAGGGAATGCATGACTTTCAACCGGTGTTTCTTGGGTAGTACCAGTTGGTATCTTTCTCTTCCATCATTCTGCTTAATACATCGATGTAATATTCCTCGAATGAAACCAAATTCTTCCTTTGCCTATTCAGGAGTCTAACTTCCTCTTCCACCTCAGGCTCAATAGAAGTGCCTCTACACTTTCCAGGCATTACATGTTTAATACTTGAATCCTTGAATTGGTCCTGTCGAATTTGACATTCTTTCAATTTGGGTAAACCTT
Organism: Pseudophryne corroboree; assembly: GCF_028390025.1. Classification (NCBI taxonomy): domain Eukaryota; kingdom Metazoa; phylum Chordata; class Amphibia; order Anura; family Myobatrachidae; genus Pseudophryne; species Pseudophryne corroboree. Next base: position 534,232,274 of record NC_086445.1, read on the forward strand.
CCAGATCCATCAAGCTGACCCAACAATACGATAGGGGTATAGCCTCCGGAGAAGCTCCCAGCGCACTTACTTGCATATTCTTCAGAGTGTTATCCACTCGCAGGATATGACACATACCCCGAATCTCTCCGGCAGGTACTTCAATCTACTCATCACTATCCTTCTTTTCCACTACCTGTCCAGGAATCCTGGATAAAGAATCTGCGTCAATGTTATTCACTCCTGGCCGGTACTTTAGAGAGAACTCATACAAAGCCAAAGCTGCCAACCATCGGTGTCCAGTCGCGTCTAATTTCGCCGTGGTGTGTATGTAGGTGAGCGGGTTGTTATCGGTGTGAACCTCGAATTTTGCTCCATATAAATAATCATGGAACTTGTCCACAATGCACCACTTCAAGGCTAGAAATTCTAACTTATGTGTAGGATATCGCTTCTCACTAACAGACACTCCTCTACTGGCGAAAGACACTGGTTTTAGTTCATTCTGATGTCTCTGATACAGTACACCTCCAAGCCCTTCTATGGAGGCATCAATGTGTAGAACATAGGGCAAATTAGGGTCCGCATAAGCCAGCACCGGAGCTTTTGTCAATTTCTCCTTTAAGCCTCTAAAAGCTTTCTCACATTCACTCGTCCACCTCTCTCCAAATGGCTCATTAGTCTTATAGACATTCTCTATTATTCCTGTCTTGAGTCTTTTTTTTCCTTTTACAGGTAAGTATCCCTTCGTTAGATCAGTTAGTGGTTTAGCAAGTGCAGAATAGTTTGAAACAAACCTGCGGTAATATCCACAGAATCCCAGAAACGATCTTAGTTCTCTTAGTTTGGTTGGTCGTGGCCAGTTCTCTACCGCTCTAACCTTCTCAGGGTCTGTGGCTACTCCGTCTTTACTCACGATATGCCCCAGATATTTAATGCTCAGTTGACATAAGTGGCATTTATCTAATGATAGTTTTAGACCACCTTCAATCAATCTCTCTAGGACCTTTATGAGGCGATGGTTGTGTTCTTCAAGTGTGGCTCCAAATACGATTATATCGTCCAGATACACCAACACTTCTCGGTAATTCATATCACCGATAATCTTCTCCATTGTCCTCTGAAAAGTCGCTGGGGCCCCTTTCACTCCCTGTGGCATTTGGAGAAATTCGAAAAATCCCAGTGGGCATATAAAAGCGGTTTTATCTCGGTCCTCTGGGCACATTGGTATCTGATAATAACCATTCCTTAGGTCAAGGACTGAGAATAGAACACTTCCCTGCAAACAGTCTAGAGCCTCATCTATTCGGGGTACCGTATATTGATCGGTCACTGTCCTTTGGTTCAGCGTTCTATAGTCGATACACATCCGAATATTCCCGTTCTTTTTCCTAGCGATGACTATGGGGGAAGCATATGGGCTCTTAGATTCAATTATCACCTGGTTTTCTAATAACCCCTTCAAGTGTCTTCTCACGTCCTCAAAGTCAGCTGGCGCTATTCGTCGTGACCGCTCACGAAAAGGAGTGTCATCCGTTAACTTTATATGGTGTTCCACCCCTTTAGCCATTCCTAGATCCCACTCTCCAGTGGAGAAAGCTTGCCTTCGACAATCCAGTTCCTTGACCAAGCCATTCCTCTCTTCAGCTGTAAGTTCACTTCCAACAAAGCATACATCGAATTCACCAGTACTCTCCATTGGCTTTTCCTCTGGATTTACACTGTAAGAATAGGAAGGCAGATCAGCACGTTCACTGTCCTGTTTTAGCCATTCTACTAGAATAGGGTATATTCTAGTGTTAGTCCCAATAATTACGTGGGGTTCGGTTCTTCCTGGGGGGACTTCTGGGCAAACCAGTGCAATCAGGGGCACACATGAACTCTCGCTCTCTTCTCCTTCCCTTTGTTGAAGTTCCATTGTTATTTCCACATACCCCAAGTATGGATATTTTTCCACACTAAGGCCCCATATAACCAATCCTGACAATGGTTGGATTGGGACATCAGGGATATTGTTTCGGTACCAGTTCTCAAATATTATAGAGACTTGGGAACCACTATCAATTAGGATCGTACAGTGATGCCCATTTATCCTAGCTGCCATAATTAGAGCATTTCCCATTAGTCCTTTGGGTAGGTCCCCGTTCCACCATGTGTTCCCCATTGCACAGCATCCGACTTCTAGGAGGCCTGTGTGGTCCGCAGGTCTCCCTCGCCCGTTTCCCTGGCTGGTATCTTCTCTATTAGCATTGGTGTTAGTTGTCCGGGATACATTGCGGATGAGGTTGCACTCGAAAGCTCTATGGCCTATCCTCCCACACTTAAAACATCCTCTGGTGGTAAAGTTATTTCTCCTTCCCGTATCCCTAATACCCACGTCGGAAGCAGCATTCTGTGAAGAGGCGTTGGTACTCTGGGTGGTTATAAACTGGTCTATTTTTTTATTCTGTTCTTCTATCAGTTTTAGGATTTTATCTTCCAATAAATTAGTCTCAGTTGTGGATTGCACTACCTTAACCTTTTTGATGGTCCGCTCCCTCATCTCTATGAGTGCCTCCTCCTGCTTTACTTCTTTCAATAACTCATTAAAAGTTGGTGGGGGTTCTTTTGCCCCAGAACATCTCAGTTTTTGTGCCACCGAATCTGTTGTCAATGCTCCTCGTAAAAGTTGTTTCATACGACTCTTGTCTACTTCTTCCTTACTTATTCCTCCTTTATCAACAATTTTATATAGTAATTTATCTACTCTTATTACATACGAGCTCAGTTTCTCTCCAGATTCTTGGAAAGTGTGGTATAGCCTGGAATTAAGGTCTACCACATCTTCCAGGGTGCCGTAAGTATAATCTAAGGCATCTAAATAGGTCTCCAGGGTAGCATTTGGATTACTCCGTCTAGCCGCCTGGACTATCCCCATGGCCGGCCCTCTTAAGCTCTCTACAACTCGTTGACGTTTTATTTGATCAGGACACTGCCACTCCTCAGCCTGTTGCACAGCAGCCTCCTTCCAGTCTTCATAAGTTTCTTCTCCTGTAGGTACAGGCACAATGCCCGAGAAGATCCTTAGCCTCCGATAGCTTCCTTCATAGTACCATCGCTCTAACTGTGATACTACCCTATCCACTATTGTCTCAAATTGTCCTCCGGTCAGATTAGTGTCCCCATTTCCCTGGCCTGAGGCTACTGGGACTCCTAAAACATGAGTATCCATTACTCCCTCCTCTTTCCTGACCGGCCATACAATACTCCATTTCTTTCCTGTTTCCTCATCAGCCATCATCATTGGTGGGATTAAACTGGTATCTGGTTCCTTCTCCATTTCTATCAATACAGCCACCATTCCTCCCACATCTCCCCTCAGTTTGTCCACTATCTTTGGTCTAGTGACTCCATATAGAGTGCTGATCCGGCTCAGTACCTCTTCTTCTGAATAACCTTCAAAGTCCCCCCATACTCCCATACATCTCCTAGGACTGGTCTCTTTTTTCAGACACCATGTATAAGTGCTATCTCCAGTCAACGTTTCCATGGTACTTAATAGTTACAGAAGTGATGCTTGATCAACTATCTGGGTTCTACCAGCGCTGCTCTACCCATCTCAGCAGTGCCTCCACTTTGTAACCCCTTCTCTCTAGCTGATAGTTATCTGGGGGTTACCGTTAAGTGAAAATAACTATGAATATCTTGTGCCTCCACCCAAACCTGTTAGGCGCCGGGGTCCGCTCGGCCGTGCGGCCCGGCGCCTAGCAACCAGGGACGCCGTGCGCGTTCAGCCGCCGGCTCCCTGGCAACGCTAAGACGCCGGGCGCACGGAGCCGCTCTGACCTTAGCAACGGGGACGCCACGTTCAGCCGCGTTCCCCGTTGCTGGGTCTATTCTCATTACCCTGATTATGTGCTGGCCGTGCAGCATGCAAGCTGCACGGCATTTCTATTTGATTGTCCTGTCTGGATCCTGATTGGAGGGTGCCTGAATAAAGGCACCCTCAGGACTTCTTACAGACGCCGGTGATAGCTTCCTGTTTGCCTGTGTCTGCTGCAGAGAGTTCCCAGTCCCGGTCTTTTCGGTTGTTCCTGTCCTCAGAGATCCTGTACTCGGAAGTTACCATCTGTTCCTGGAGTCTGACCGAGCACCTTTAACATCTGGTGGTGTTCGTGAGTCGCGGCGCAGCCGTGTGTTGCGGCTTGTCCGCTTCTGTTTATTATTTTGTTTAATTGTGTTCTGGAGCTTTGCGGAGGATTCCGCTTCCACAGATCCACTCTGGTGTCCGGCGGTGCCGGATAGGAGTGTCGGATCAGTGGATCCTTGGTTGTCCTTTTTCCTGGCGGCTAGTCCGCACATACCTTTTGATTTAGTTAGTTAGCTTGTAACCCCTGGCCTGGTTGCTTAGTCAGAGGGCCCCTTGTTATCACCCTGTCTCGGACTTCCCCTTGTCTCCCATTAAGACCTGCGGGGGCATCGGGGTTGGGCAGACATAATCCGCCCTTCGAACGCGGCTGCCATGGGCTCAAGCAACCATAGTCTCACAGGGGATTTCTGATAACACGGGCGAGACAACGGAGTTAGGGCGCCAGGGGTTACTAGGCTATCCAGCTCCCACAACCAGCTTATTTTCCTGTACTCAGATCCCTGCCATAAGATCTCCTCCGGTCTGGAGTACAGGAATCATAACATTATCACCGGCCTACAAAAGAAAAGATTTAACTTACAGTAAATTTTTTCACTTTTTAGTTGGGAGATTTTTGTCGGCCTTATGAATCCCACCGGTGTTGGGCCAAACCCTGGCCAGCTTCTTGTTAGTCAGATTCAGGAACTTACTCAGATGGTTCAGGATCTGTCCCTCCGGGTGAGGTCACAGGAAGATCTGTTACGGACTTCCCCGAGGGTCATCCCTGAACCAAAAATGCATCTGCCTGACCGTTTTTCTGGGGATAGAAAACAGTTTTTTAATTTTAAAGAATCTTGCAAACTGTATTTTCGTTTAAGACCAGTTACCTCAGGTACAGAGGCTCAGCGGGTTGGGATTATTATTTCTCTACTTCAGGGGGATCCTCAGACCTGGGCTTTTGGTTTAAAGACAGACGATCCGGCCTTATCGTCTGTAGACGCCTTTTTAAAATCTTTAGGGCTATTGTATGACGACCCTGATAGAGAGGCGTCCGCAGAAAGTCAGTTGCGTGCTCTTAGACAGGGTAGGAATCCCGCAGAGAATTATTGTACGGAGTTTCGCCGTTGGTCGAACGACTGTGGCTGGAATGACCCAGCCCTGCGCAGTCAGTTTCGCCTCGGCTTATCGGAATCTATAAAAGACAGTCTCCTCCAGTATCCCGCTCCTGAGACCCTCGATAACCTCATGGAGCTATCTATTAAAATAGATCGTCGGCTCAGAGAGCGGAGGGCTGAAAAAGGGGCATCTGTCGGGTCCTCTCCCTGGGTTCCTTCCATTCCTGTAGACATAGAGGAGCCTATGCAGATTGGTCTCTCCAAATTGTCTCCGGAAGAAAGAACCAGGAGGCAAAATTATGGTCTGTGTTTATACTGCGGAGGTAAGGGACATTTTGCCCGTAGTTGTCCAAACAAGTTGGGAAACTTCCTGACCAAGTGAATTGTGAGGGGGTTCACTTTGGTCTGCAGCTCATCTCCTCAAATAATTCACTGTTGGTTCCTGCTAAAGTTTCCTATGGCAGCCTCTGTTCCTCGGTCTCTGCTTTTGTGGACAGTGGAGCTGCAGGAAACTTTATGGATTTAACATGGGCCAAGGCCTTAGGTATTCCTCAGCTAACCTTAGGTAGGTGTATCACCGTGCATGGTTTAGATGGGAGTCCTTTATCCAATGGGGTTATTTCTCTATGTACACCTCCTGTTTTGCTCTCGGTGGGAGCTCTGCATTCTGAAAAAATTGAGTTTTTCCTTACCCATTGTCCAGCAGTTCCTGTGGTTCTGGGTCATCCTTGGCTGGCCTTTCATAATCCCGTCATTGATTGGCAGTCTGGGGAGATCCTACAATGGGGTACCATCTGTGATAAAGAATGTATTACGCTTCCTATCCGAGTAGCTGCCGCCAGTTCCGCACATATTCCTGGGGAATACCAGGATTTTGTTGATGTGTTTTCCAAGGGCAATGCGGATATTTTGCCTCCCCATAGGCCTTATGATTGTGCCATTGAGTTAATTCCTGGTGCCACGTTGCCTAAAGGAAGGTTATATGCATTGTCTGGTCCTGAAACTGTGGCCATGAATGAGTATGTGAAAGAAAGCCTTGGGAAAGGGTTTATCAGGCCATCTAAATCCCCTTTAAGTGCAGGTTTCTTCTTCGTAGAGAAGAAGGATGGTTCACTCAGACCCTGCATTGACTTTAGAGCTTTGAATAAAATCTCAGTAAAGAATACTTACCCTCTGCCGCTGATCTCTGTCCTCTTTGATCAGCTACGTTCGGCTGTTATTTTTTCTAAGATTGATCTTAGAGGAGCATATAACCTCATCAGAATCAGGTCAGGGGATGAGTGGAAAACGGCATTTAGTACTCAGTCGGGCCACTATGAGTATCTGGTCATGCCATTCGGCCTATCTAACGCTCCGGCAGTTTTCCAGGATCTCATTAATGATGTGCTCCGTGAGTTTCTGGGAAGATTCGTCGTGGTCTATTTAGACGATATTTTGATATATTCTGACTCCGTGGAACAACATGTTACCCAGGTGCGTCAGGTGCTAAAGAGATTACGTGAAAATCACTTATATGCCAAGCTGGAGAAGTGTGAATTTCATGTCACGGAAGTATCCTTTTTAGGGTACATTATTTCCCCTCGGGGATTCCGAATGGAACCAAAAAAGCTCCAAGCCATCCTTAGTTGGGCGCAACCCACCAATTTAAAAGCAATTCAGCGCTTTTTAGGGTTTGCAAACTACTATAGAAGATTTATTCACTCTTTCTCTGACCTAGTTGCTCCCATTGTGGCACTTACTAAGAAGGGAGCAGATCCTACCAATTGGTCATGTGAAGCGGAGTTATCTTTTCAGGCCTTAAAACAAGCCTTTGTCTCAGCCCCTGTCCTTAGACATCCCAACCCAGAATTACCTTTCATTATTGAGGTGGATGCCTCGGAGGTTGGAGTAGGGGCTATCCTTTCTCAGAAGGATCCAGATTCCCTTGAGTTACATCCTTGTGCCTTTATGTCCAGGAAATTCTCATCTGCAGAATCCAACTACGATGTTGGTAACCGGGAATTGCTGGCTATTAAATGGGCTTTCGAGGAGTGGAGACATTGGCTTGAAGGAGCTACCCACACCATTTCAGTTTTGACTGATCACAAAAATCTTCAATACATTGAATCGGCTAAACGACTGAATGCCCGACAGGCTCGTTGGGCTTTATTTTTTACTCGTTTCAAATTCATTATCACCTTCAGACCAGGTTCCAAGAATACCAAGGCAGATGCCCTGTCACGCAGTTTCCTTCCGGTTCAAGACAACAGTCCTGTTACTCCCATACTTCCGCCTTCAGTCATTCAGGCAGGTCTCACACAGGATGTATTTTCCCAATTAAAGCTGCTTCAACATCAAGCTCCGGGAAATACTCCTGCTAGTCGTCTTTTTGTTCCTGAGTTTTTGAGAGCAACTGTTTTGGCGGAATTTCATGATAGCAAAGTTGCAGGGCATCCGGGAATCGCTAAGACTTTGGAATTAGTATCCCGCTCAGTATGGTGGCCTGGTCTTTCCAAAGACATTAAAGAGTTTGTTTTTTCGTGTCAGGTCTGTGCACAGCATAAAGTTCCCCGTTCTTTGCCTATTGGTCAACTTATGCCCTTGAAAGTTCCTCTTAGGCCATGGTCGCATATCTCCATGGATTTTGTGGTGGATCTCCCTCTGTCAGCCGGATGCCGAGTCATATGGGTGGTAGTGGACCGTTTTAGCAAGATGGCCCATTTTATTGCTCTTCCCCGATTGCCATCTGCCCAGGGATTGGCAGTCTTGTTCCTCCGTCATGTTTTCAGACTCCATGGGTTACCCACTGATATTGTTTCTGACAGGGGTCCACAATTCATTGCGCAATTTTGGAAGTCTTTTTGTGCTTCATTAAAGATGAAATTATCATTAACCTCCGGCTATCATCCACAATCCAATGGACAGACTGAGCGAGTTAACCAATCTCTAAAACAATATTTGCGTTTATACTCGGCCAAACTCCAAAATGACTGGTCTGAGTTTCTTCCATTGGCGGAGTTTGCTTATAATAATGCCTGTCATTCCTCCACCAATGTGTCTCCATTTTTTGCAGTTTTTGGTTTCCACCCCAGAGCTAATTCATTTTTTCAACATTCCTCTGTCTCCTCTCTGGCCCTGACCTCTCATCTTAAACTTATTTGGAAAAAAGTGCACCTGGCTCTCAGAAAAGCAGCTTTCCGGGAAAAAAATTTTTCTGACAGGCTCCGGCGGCCGTGCACTTTTAAAGTAGGAGACAGGGTGTGGTTGTCGACTCGCAACATCAAACTTCGACAAACCTCAGCCAGATTGGGTCCTAGATATATTGGACCATTTCTCATTATCAAAAAAGTCAATCCAGTTGCTTTCCGGTTACGTTTACCAAAAACTTTACGGATCGGAAATACCTTCCATTGCTCATTGCTTAAACCATATGTTTCGTCCAGCAGATTTCCTCGTAAAAAATCTCAGGGGAGATCACCAGTTAATGTACAGGGTCAGCAAGAGTTCTTGGTTGAGAAGGTTCTCGATTCCAAGTTGTCCCGTGGTCGGCTTTATTTTTTGGTGCATTGGAGAGGTTATGGGCCAGAGGAAAGGTCGTGGGTCCTGGATGAAGACCTTCATGCCCCAAAGCTCAAAAGGGCATTTTTTCGTGAATTTCCTCGGAAACCTGGCTTTAGGGGTTCCTTGACCCCTCCTCAAGGGGGGGGTACTGTTAGGCGCCGGGGTCCGCTCGGCCGTGCGGCCCGGCGCCTAGCAACCAGGGACGCCGTGCGCGTTCAGCCGCCAGCTCCCTGGCAACGCTAAGACGCCGGGCGCACGGAGCCGCTCTGACCTTAGCAACGGGGACGCCACGTTCAGCCGCGTTCCCCGTTGCTGGGTCTATTCTCATTACCCTGATTATGTGCTGGCCGTGCAGCATGCAAGCTGCACGGCATTTCTATTTGATTGTCCTGTCTGGATCCTGATTGGAGGGTGCCTGAATAAAGGCACCCTCAGGACTTCTTACAGACGCCGGTGATAGCTTCCTGTTTGCCTGTGTCTGCTGCAGAGAGTTCCCAGTCCCGGTCTTTTCGGTTGTTCCTGTCCTCAGAGATCCTGTACTCGGAAGTTACCATCTGTTCCTGGAGTCTGACCGAGCACCTTTAACATCTGGTGGTGTTCGTGAGTCGCGGCGCAGCCGTGTGTTGCGGCTTGTCCGCTTCTGTTTATTATTTTGTTTAATTGTGTTCTGGAGCTTTGCGGAGGATTCCGCTTCCACAGATCCACTCTGGTGTCCGGCGGTGCCGGATAGGAGTGTCGGATCAGTGGATCCTTGGTTGTCCTTTTTCCTGGCGGCTAGTCCGCACATACCTTTTGATTTAGTTAGTTAGCTTGTAACCCCTGGCCTGGTTGCTTAGTCAGAGGGCCCCTTGTTATCACCCTGTCTCGGACTTCCCCTTGTCTCCCATTAAGACCTGCGGGGGCATCGGGGTTGGGCAGACATAATCCGCCCTTCGAACGCGGCTGCCATGGGCTCAAGCAACCATAGTCTCGCAGGGGATTTCTGATAACACGGGCGAGACAACGGAGTTAGGGCGCCAGGGGTTACTAGGCTATCCAGCTCCCACAACCAGCTTATTTTCCTGTACTCAGATCCCTGCCATAAGATCTCCTCCGGTCTGGAGTACAGGAATCATAACAAAACCAATTTGTAAACCCGGGCTTGTTTGGGTAAGTCCTGCCGTTAGCTAGTGTATGTATGTATGTATGATCAGTATGTTGTGCTATTTATATACACTAGCATACCTTATACCTTTCTCTCCTTTTCCCTCTAGGTTCTTTGGATCCTTCTTTCACTTCGACTCAGTGATGGTAAGTATAACAGGTTTTATTATGTTGCAAATAAATAGCATATGACCAATAACTCTTATGAAACACTCAATAACATGCAGTAGGGTTTTCCCCGCTAATCCCTCTCTATGGACCTATACAAACAAATTTGCATGCAATACAAAAAAACAAAATAATAATAATACCATATATATGAGTGACCCGGGTACTCAGAGTTATTTAGTGCACTGTTGGGGCCCTGGTAAATTAGTTCACACTCTAACAGTGTTCTGGTTTACCTGGTAGTCTTGGTTTATTCGTATTATCCATCAGTCTTCTGCTCAACTTAACTATCTCCAGTATTATAGCTGTGATATTTCCTCTGCGGTACACTAGTAAGCAAAACGATCACCTCTTGTAGTCAGCAGACTGATGATGTAAGTGATTACTTTGTCGCTAAGGCCAATTAAGGACACTCTTTCAGGGAGTACTTCACCACTGGGCTTCCAAGGTCATATAATTCAAATTGTCTTAGTCAAATGACTACTTGGTGGGTCAGGGGTATAGTGGTGTCTATTCGCTAGAAGGGGGTATCAATATAGGTGCATTGTGTTTCTACCTCACGTGGCTCAGAGAGTGGTTTTGCTAAAGTGGCACACCCCTCGTCCATCCATACAATTTCTGGCCGGGGGGAGGAGATCCTTGTACCCTGAGGGGTTGGTTTCACTGACACTGAGCATTAATGTCCATCATACTCCCTTTCCTATCGACCTGTGAACAGTCGAGAGGGAGTAGTGCTCTCTTTCTACTCTGAGTAGTCAATAACTTATTAACATCTGTATATTTAGGCTGCAGCTCATAAATGACTTAGTCCTCTTCCTCCTGATAAGACTTCCAGTAATGCATGTGTGTATACCGCTCAGTCTCCCTGTGTTAATGGTATCACATTCAATATGTAAATGTTCAGAGTGCCATATCCAAATACGAGGCAAAACTACTTCTCCACTGCTATCACCGTTAGCAGCCTGTCCCCGTGCATAGGTATTAACTATAATCTGGTCCCCTATTGATGTACTTTATCCTTTGATCCTCCCCTCTTCTCCGCCTCTCTCTTTAGTGTCAGTCAATGTGTATATGTAAGTACTCCCCCGACTCTCTTCCTCCACACTAGTCCTGACTTATCTGACGTGTAGTTCAGGGACACGGGCACAATCACCTCACCGACCTCCTCTGCAGGTGCGTTGCTACGGGTACCTGTAAGATACCTGACCTCACTGTACCGCTGCTGCCGCTGCCATTCTCTTCTCCTTCAATACCACCACCGCCGGTGGTGTCTCCACATATCCCTCTTTCTCTATCCTCCTGATCTGCTGCTGCTTCTGTGCTCTCCCTCAGCACTGCCGCTCGCACCAACTGTCTTTTTCAGCCGTTACTTTGGGTCCCGTATGTAGTCCGTTTCTGCTGGCTCACGCTCCCTTCCCAGCAGGGAAAAGTCCCATTCCTCGAGACACCCCCGCTCTAGAAAGTTCTCCTGTTCCCTGCGTTGCATATCCATACTTTCTTGTTCAATATATCTATGCATGCATGTACATTATAACAATATCATATAGCACACTATCATTAAAGTTATATACATATTTGTATTTAGAAGTCACACTTGTCTCTATATTTTAATATTGTTTTATTTATCTGGGCTACACTCCATACACCCATCCTCTATGCTCCCCACTCACCCTCACTGCTCTATACTCCTACCCGCCCTTACTGTGCTCTACACCGACCATCCCTTCTCTACACTCAACCTCACTCACTGCTCTCTACACCCACCCTAACTGCACCCTACACTCTCCCTCACTTGCTGCTCCCTACACCCACCCTCACAAATTACACAATACACACAAATATAAATAAATCACTACCGTGCTGCTAGATAGAGTAGTGTTGGGGGGCGGGGGGGGGGGGGAGGAGGGGGAGGGTGGAGGTGAAAGGTTTAGTAAAATAAACAAAGATATTAGAATAAACAATAATTTCTCTTACGACCTAGAGGATACTGGGGTCCAAATTAGTTCCATGGGGTATAGACGGGTCCACTAGGAGGCATAGGCACTTTAAGAAATTAATAGTGTGGGCTGGCTCCTCGCTCTATGCCCCTACTACCAGACTTAGTTTAGAAAATGTGCCCGGAGAAGCCGGTCATGCTTTGGAGAGCTCCTGAAGAGTTTTATACATTTATTTTCTTTTTTGTTATTTTCAGTCAGGGCTGTTTAGGCAACAGCCTGCCTGCTTAGTGGGACTTAGGGGAGAGAACGGCCCAACTTCCAAGAGATTTAATGGTCCCGTTTCTCATGCTGGCAGAACACTGAGCTCCTGAGGGAGCTATTCGCAAGCCACACCATGGTGCAGCGTACCCTCCCGCAGCAACGCCGTCACCCCCTAACAGAGCTTGAAGTAAGAAGAGCAGTGAGTACAGCGCCGGCGCCCCAGTAAGCGGGTCACCGGCGGGAATGGTGGCACTAGGGTAGGAGCACAGCTCTCAGCAAGCTGCGCTCCGGGGGTGATTCAGATGGACACATGCTGCGGCACGGTCCTGCTGTGAGGGGCGACCTGAATCTCCTATGTTACCCACACTGGCTCACACACAGCATTAACAGTGTCCAGGCACCTAGTCAGCGCTGTAAAACGATTCCTCAGGGCGAGTATAATCTCTGAAGTGTGGGAAGCCGCGCACCATTTTAAGGGACGGGGCTTCCCACTGAGCGGTTCCAGCGGCTCTCCGGCACCATTTCCTCTGCAGCTCTGGGTGACACAGCACTGCTGAAGGTGCGCAGCTCCTCTGACAAGACCCTACGCTCCACTGTGGTAACAGGGGGTCTTAGTGAAGGGGGGGAGCAGTTTGGGTGTTTTTACACTACACTATATAATATATATATCGCGCCCCAGCTTAGTTTTACTTCTGCTGATAGGGACGCTGTGTGGCTGGCTCCAAGCTCTGTGTCTCTCTGAGACTTTGCCTACATATACTGTGTTCCCCATTGTGGTGTAGGTGTGTGTGTGTGGGTGTCCCTTACCATATCCAGGGACTGCGTTTCTTGCACAGCTGAATTTCTATCATCTCCTGGGGACTCACTACCCTGTACTCAGAATAGTGTGAACCCCCGTCGTTAGCTTCTATTAAAGGGATGATTTAAAATATTTCCACAAAGCTGTCAAATAATGAAAAGTAAACACAATTCTTGAGGCAGTCTATTGATGACCTGATGCATAGAGATTCAGCTTCCATACCTGCACCCCAAACTCTTGCCATTTGCCCACTAAAACGTACCCTTGCCCAAATCTTGCAGGGTGACACTGATCCTGATACGTCAGTTCATGAGGAGGGTGAGATAGATGCGAGTGGGGGTGATGCCGTCCTGTCACAGGGAATTCAGGCCCTCATTGAGGCTGTCAGAACCGTGTTATACATCACTGACAAGTCTGAGGAGGCTGAGGGGGAATCTTACTTTAATACAAAGAAAAAATCCTGTGCTACTTTCCCCGCTTCAAAGGAAATAAATGTCCTCTTTGAAGAAACATGGGTAAACCCTAATAAGAAGTTTCAAATCCCATTCAGGTTCAGTCGGAAAACGTGACGGCTGTAATGTGCATAAACCGACAGGGAGGAACGAAGAGCAGAGCTGCGATGTCAGAGGTAACAAAAATTATCCTCTGGGCAGAAAGACACGCGGTGGCGTTGTCGGAAATCTTCATTCCGGGAGTAGACAACCGGGAAGCGGACTTCCTCAGCGGACATGACCCACAGGTGTTCGAGTCCTTAACGCATCGGTGGGGAATTCCGCAGACAGACCTGATGGGCTCTTGTCTCAACAAGAAGCTAAATCATTATTGTTCCAGGTCGAGGGACCCACATGCTGTGCGGTGGATGTTCTGGTGACTCCATGGCTCTTTCAGATGGTTTACGTGTTCCCACCTCTACCAGTGATCCCAAGAATTCACAAAAGAATAAAAAGATAAAAGGTTCATGCAATTCTCATTGCTCCAGATTGGCCAAGAAGGGCCTGGTATGCGGATCTACTGGGGTTACACCTGGAGGACCTGTGGCCTCTAACTCTGCGAGCAGATCTTCTGCAGCAGGGGCCGTTCGTCTATCAAGACTTACTGTGGCTATATTTGACGGCATGGAAGTTGAGCGTCAGATTTTAGCCCGGAAGGGCATGCCGAACAAGGTTATTCCGACCCTGATCCAAGCTAGGAAAGGGTAACGTCTAAACATTACCACCGTATTTGAAAAAATATGTCTCGTGGTGTGAAAACAGGAATTTACCTGCACTGGAATTTCAACTGGGACATTTTCTCCTTTTTCTACAGGTAGGTGTGGATGTGGGCCTACGTTTGGGCTCCTTGAAAGTCCAGATTTTGGCCTTGTCCATTTTCTTCCAGAAACAATTGACTTCCCTTCCTGTGGTTCAGACATTCTTGATGGGTGTTCTACACATCCAATCGCCCTTTGTACCTACCACGCACCTTTGGATCTTAACGTGGTGTTGTGTTTTCTGCAATCGGACTGGTTTGAATATTTACAGGAGGTTGACGTTAAGTTTCTTAAGTGGAAGACTGTTACACTGTTGGCCTTGGCTTCCGCAAGGCGTGTGTCAGAACTGGGGGCGTTGTCTCACAAGCCCCTATTTGATTTTTATCATGAAGATAGAGCTGAACTCAGAACTCATCAGCAATTTCTTCCTAAGGTGGTGTCTGCGTTTCATATCAATCAACCTATTGTGGTTCTGGTGTTTATGGATACCTCTGCTACCTCTAAATCCCTGGATATGGTGAGGGCTTTGAGTATATACCTGAAGAGAAAGGCTTGTCACAGAAAATCTGATTCACTGTTTGTCCTCTATGATCCCAAGAAAATTGGGTCACCAGCTTCAAAGCAGTCTATTGCTTGCTGGATCAGGTTTACTATCCAGCAGGCTTATTCATCGGCAGGATTGACGGTTTTCTAAAGTTCCGGCCCACTCTACTAGGTCGGTGGGTTTTTCCTGGGCGGCTGCCCGTGGTGTCTCGGCTTTACAGCTCTGCCGAGCAGCTACTTGGTCAGGTTCGAACACGTTTGCAAGTTTACAAGTTTGATACTTTGGCCTCTGAGGACCTTCAGTTTGGTCAATCAGTTCTGCAGGAACCTCAGCACTCTCCCACCTGGTTTGGGAGCTTTGGTACATCCCCATGGTACTAATGTGGATTTTAATTACCTACCAGTAAATCCTTTTCTAATAGTCCGTAGAGGATACTGGGCACCCGCCCAGTGCTTCATTTCTGTACTATTACTTGGCTAAGTTTTGTTATTGGTTCAGCCGTTGCTGTTCCTATTCAAGTTGGGTTACTGTAGCTTGGCTTTCCTCTTGTTTGTGTGTGCTGGTTCATACCGCACCACTGTTCAGTTAAATCCTTCTCTCGAAGTATGTCCGTCTCCTCGGGCACAGTTTCTAGACTGAGTCTGGTAGGAGGGGCATAGAGGGAGGAGCCAGCCAACGCTATTAATTTCTTAAAGCGCCCATGGCTCCTAGTGGACCTATCTATACTCCATGGTACTAATGTGGACCACAGTATCCTCTACGGTCTACGAGAAAAGGATTTACCGGTAGGCAATTAAAATCCTATTTTTTATTGTTCTTCAATTAATAAACACAGTAGTTGAATTCTAATGCCCCCCCCCCTTCTCCCCTCTGTCTAAGAGTGATCTATCAGAAGGACTAGTGTTTTTTATTGTCAGGAATACTGCGTGGCATAGTCTAAGGTGTACCGATGTGTGGCATTGTTAGGAATGTCTGTGTGTTTGTGTTGCCTTGCATTATGTCTCATTCCTGCCTCTAGGGGTCTCACTTGCTGCCTTAGGTCTGAATGGCAGTTGCACACTCTGTCCCTGCAGGTTGATTACTTGATTGTGAGCAGCTGTGGCCAACACCATGTGCTGCTATTTAGCTCCAGCTCACCAGCATTCATGTGCAGATCATTGTGGTTCCATGTGGATTGTGACTAGGCTCTCTCCAGTTATCCTGTCCTGCTTCTGCCATACCTGCATCTCTGAGACATTTCCTGGAGCCTGGTTTCACCTATGCCTTGTTACGAAACTTCTTGCCCTGCTGGAGCAATATCTGCATTCCTGAATTATTATTTGCAGTCTGTTTCCACCCCAGCCTGGTTACTTCATTTTGGTATGTTATTTTCCCTCAGCTTTGTTTAAACCTGGATTTCTTCATGTTCATTTTTTTACCTCTGCAATTAATCTGGACTGTATCTAAATTCAAGCATAATCATACTCCCTGTTAAATATCAAGCCATTACTATTATCTGGGAATATTGCATTCTGTTCCATGTTTATCAAGGATCCATTCTCTGTATGCTGATATCTTACTGGTTCTTTCACTGCAATAAACCTTGTTTAATTTTGACCTGGCTTCAGCTGACCTCATTTCAGGATCTTCCTGCATGTGCACACACAGAAGCTTAGTAGTCATAACAGAATGATCTGCCCAATAAACATGTGCAGGAGTTGGAGGTAATAGCTGAATTTTATAAAATGGCTTCACTTCAAAAAAGTTCCCTGCCTCTTCAGTTGATGCTGTTCGTAGATTCTACTTTGCTAGCGGATTTCCGAGAGAAACTGGAGAATATACAAACCCTGTCTTCCGAGATACTGTCTGCTCTGCCTGAATTTTCAATAAGATTACCAGATCCCTTTAAGGAGACGCAGAGGAAAAGGGAAAAATACGAGTCTGGTGCTCTCAATTCTGGCCGCTGTTTTCCAATTCCAAGCAAAGGCAAGTTCGGGAGTTTTCCATGACCCAGCCTCTCTGAGGAAGAGAAAAGACACAGAAGGGATAAAAAACTTTGTTTTTATTGCGGCAGGTCTGGACATTTTATTCAATTATGTCCTGCTCGCAAACCCAAAAAGGTCTTTCTTCAGTCTGCTAAAGCGCCTAATTCTGCTCAGTTATGCCATTGTGGCACTCAAATTTCAAAAGGAGGGGTGTCCGGCCAAGCGACCCCAGGAGGGGTGTCCGGCCAAGCGACCCCAGGAGGGGTGTCCGGCCCTGCTGCCCTTGCCTTTGGGCATGAGGACTCTACTGCCCTTGCCTTTGGGCATGAGGACTCTACTGCCCTTGCCTTTGGGCATGAGGACTCTACTGCCCTTGCCTTTGGGCATGAGGACTCTACTGCCCTTGCCTTTGGGCATGAGGACTCTACTGCCCTTGCCTTTGGGCATGAGGTCCCTGCTGCCCTTGCCTTTGGGCATGAGGTCCCTGCTGCCCTTGCCTTTGGGCATGAGGTCCCTGCTGCCCTTGCCTTTGGGCATGAGGTCCCTGCTGCCCTTGCCTTTGGGCATGAGGTCCCTGCTGCCCTTGCCTTTGGGCATGAGATCCCTGCTGCCCTTGCCTTTGGGCATGAGATCCCTGCTGCCCTTGCCTTTGGGCATGAGGTCCCTGCTGCCCTTGCCTTTGGGCATGAGGTCCCTGCTGCCCTTGCCTCACGGCATGAGGTCTCTGTTGCCCTTGCCTCACGGCATGAGGTCTCTGTTGCCCTTGCCTCACGGCATGAGGTCTCTGTTGCCCTTGCCTCACGGCATGAGGTCTCTGTTGCCCTTGCCTCACGGCATGAGGTCTCTGTTGCCCTTGCCTCACGGCATGAGGACTCTGTTTTTCCGTCTATTGGGCAAATAAGGACTGCCGTGTCAATGGTCAGTCCAAATGTTATTTTGTCTTTCAGGGTCACTCAGTCATCCAAGTCTGCCATGCCAGAGGTCCGTGAGGTGTCCGCCTTGCCAGGGGTCCGTGAGGTGTCTGCGCCTTGCCAGAGGTCCGAGAGGTGTCTGCCTTGCCAGATGTCGTGCCAAGGCCTGTCCAGCCCCAGGAGGGGGCTCTGCCTGTCCAGCCCCAGGAGGGGGCTCTGCCTGTCCAGCCCCAGGAGGGGGCTCTGCCTGTCCAGCCCCAGGAGGGGGCTCCGCCTGTCCAGCCCCAGATAGAGGTGCCTGCCATGCCCGAGATCCAAGATTTGCCCGAGGTGTCTGCCCAGCCGGGGCCATCTGAGACTTCCCTGTCTAAGGTCCAAGAAGAGTCCATCTTGTCTGAGAGGCCACGGTTGTCTATCCTCCCTGATGTAACATCTAATTTGGAAAGCCGAGTCGTTGAGGAACTGCCTTACTTTGATGGAGATATCTCTCAGTGTTTAGCTCTCTAAGTATTATCTGATTTTTGATGACTTTTCCCCTATTGATATCATTGCTAACATATGTATGAGGTTCAGAGGGGGGCCTTGTAGTGGGTAAATGGTCTTATAGATGCGGAAGATCCAGTTTTACAAGATTTGCCCGCTTTCCTCAAGGCAGTGTCCGAAAGATTCAGTCCACCAACTGTCCTCGCTCTCCTGGATGAATCTGTTAAAGTGTGCCCGTCTGAGAACCTGCCTTTGCAGTGTGGGCAGCACCCTCAGTTTTTGAGATGTGGGCACGTATCTTTAGGTGTTCACGCAGATTGCTCGGCAAGTTTGGCTTCTACAAATTTACCATCCGCTCTTGATACGATCCAAGAAAATAAGGGGTCACTACTGCCGTTGGGTTGTGGCTCTGATTCTGAGAGTGAGCTTCTGGAGGATCCTAGACGGACCTGTACTGCCGAGTAGTGTCTTTGTGACACCTTCAAATAGGTCTAGGCAACCCAAAAAGAGGAGAGGAAAAAAGAAGAGAAGGTGAACTTTTAGGCGTCTGGAATCCGCCTGTTTAAGGGGGGGGGGGGGGGGGAAATAATGTTAGGAATGTCCTTGTGTTTGTGTTGCCTTGCATTATGTCTCATTCCTGCCTCTAGGGGTCTCACTTGCTGCCTTAGGTCTGAATGGCAGTTGCACACTCTGTCCCTGCAGGTTGATTACCTGATTGTGAGCAGCTGTGGCCAACACCTTGTGCTACTATTTAGCTCCAGCTCACCAGCATTCATGTGCAGATCATTGTGGTTCCATGTGGATTGTGACTAGGCTCTCTCCAGTTATCCTGTCCTGCTTCTGCCATATCTGCATCTCTATGACATTTCCTGGAGCCTGGTTTCACCTATGCCTTGTTACGAAACTTCTTGCCCTACTGGAGCAATATGTGCATTCCTGAATTATTATTTGCAGTCTGTTTCCACCCCAGCCTGGTTACTTCATTTTGGTATGTTATTTTCCCTCAGCTTTGTTTAAACCTGGATTTCTTCATGTTCATTTTCACCTCTGCAATTAATCTGGACTGTATCTAAATTCAAGCATAATCATACTCCCTGTTAAATATCAAGCCATTACTATTATCTGGGAATATTGCATTCTGTTCCATGTTTATCAAGGATCCATTCTCTGTATGCTGATATCTTACTGGTTCTTTCACTGCAATAAACCTTGTTTCATTTTCACCTGGCTTCAGCTGACCTCATTTCAGGATCTTCCTGCATGTGCACACACAGAAGCTTAGTAGTCATAACAGGCATACTGTGTATAAAGAGTACTGCTGTGTGGTACACTGTGTATAAGGGGTACTACTAAGTGGCATACTGTGTATAAGGAGTAATACTGTTGCATACTGGGTAGCAGGTGTACTATTGTTTGGCGTACTGTGTATAAGGGTACTATTGTGGCATAAAATGTATAAGGGGTAATACTGTGGCATAATGTGTATAAGACATTTTACTGTGTGGCGTACTATGTATAAGATGTACTACTGTGTGACATACTGAATATAAGGGGTACTACTGTAGCGTAACATGAATAAGTGACACTACTGTGTTATGTAACGTGAATGTATAACGGGTACTACTGTGGCATAATGTGTATAAGGTGTACTACTGTGTGGCGTTCTGTTTTATAAGGTGTACTACTGTGTGGCATACTGTATATAAGGGGTACTACTGTGGTGTAACATGAATAAGTGGCACTACTGTGTGATGTAACGTGAATGTACTGTATAAGGGGTACTACTGTGACATAAAGTGTATAAGGTGTACTACTGTGTTGTGTACTGTGTATAAGGTGTACTACTGTGTATATTGGGTACTACTGTGTATAAGGGGTACTACTGTGGCCTAACATGAATAAGTGGCATTACTGTGTGATGTAAAGTGACCAAGCGCCATTCCTGCAAGACCATGCAAGTAACAGCCATGGTACCAGCAAAGTCTCAATGCCGATGCCTGTGGGGATTGTCTGGAATCAGGACCCCCAAAAAAGAGGCATGGGAGCAGGTGGATTACTCAGGACATCCAGACATCGGTACCATCATGCAAGCAGCTTGTACTTCGTCTCTACAACTGATGTACTCAGAGAACAAACATTTGTGAGTTTAAAGTTTTTGGCCAACCCATCAGTTCTAAGCTCCCTGCCGAGATCACGTTCCCATGCACTGGTTAAGGCCAATTAGAGCAACGGCCAAATAGAAGCTGATATAATTGGGATATGGCATGGTAAGGTATATGATGTGAAACACAAAGATGTTCAAATGATGAGAGCTCCCTGCAGGAAAGCTCAGCAAGGCTACTGTTGGATAGAGAGTGGCAAATTTGGACATAGTGCCATTCCACTCTAGGGGCAAGTGCCCAAGTAGTACACAACATGTAAAAGGAGCAAATGCCCCCAGGATTCACCAGCTGTCCAATCCTAAATATACCTGCGGAAAGCCAGTGTTGAAATGACCTAGTATCTAAGCTCGATTTATTAGGATTTACTAGCATATAAACGGGCATGTAGAGGAGATGGAATTTAAAGCAGCGTAGGTTTGGCACACCGTCTAATGGCATATAAAGGACCAGGAAGTTGCCTTGATGGTATGTAAAGAGGCATGTGGAGCAGATGGCATATAAAAGGGAAGGGTCTTATGTCTTTATAAGATTGATAAGAAAATAGCATGTATGTTGATATGTGCTAACCAACTCCCCCTCTGTACTATGTAATCAGTGCTGCAGGCAAGGGGCTGCAGCTGCTGCTGATTGTAACCCTACTGTGGTTTTAGCCACACCACCTGATCACACCCCCGGATCACATTCCCTGTCTTTGAATCTGAAAATAAAGTAACCCTAGATCAGGACTATAAAGCTTTTGTAGAATAGTAAACACAAATTTAATCTCTCCTGAATTTTGACACTAGTGCCCAGATTTATCAAGCCTTGGAGAGTGATAAATAGCACGGTGATAAAATACCAACCAATCAGCTCTTAACTGTCATTTTTCAAACACAGCCTGTAACATGTCAGGAGCTGGTTGGCTGGTAGTTTATCATTGTGCTATTTATCACTCTCCAATGCTTGATAAATGGGCCCCTAATTATGTAATTTTAGTTCTAATCAACAAAGCACAATTTAAAAAAACAAATCCCTTTAAAAAGTCAATGAGGTTGATTTTTGGCCCAATAGGGCATAGAACATACTTGCCTACCTTTTTAGTCTCCTTTCCAGGAGAAGCCCGGAGAGGAGAAGCAGCAGGCTATTTCGGGGGTGGGGGGATAATGACTGTGATGTCACTAGGCCCCGCCCCTGAGAAAATGTCTGCAACTTGTAGGGGGTGGTTGCCAAGAGTGCATTCTTTTTATCCCCATCCTGCCCGATTCACTAAGAAGTGGGCGTGAATGCATGGGATGCAGAAGAACCACCTACTCTTCCGGGGCTGCGGGGGGCCACCCAAAAAATTGGGAGCCTCCCGCAGCTTTGCCCATATGGCAAAGTTATTGACAATTTTTGACGGAGTTGCCAACTTTTTTAGAACCTGCCTAAAGTAGGCAGAGTATAGAACTTGCAACAGTACAGGTGTGTCCTTTTGGTCTGTTGCGCGCACAGAGCATGGCATAGCGTTCGCCAGGGGTGTATCTAACCATTGGCCAGGATGGCACTCGCCAGGGGCGCCAGACGAGGAGGGGGCGCCGGCCGGAAGTGCCACCTTCGACCAACGGTTGGAATCACTTAGTAGTGGCATCGCCTAGGCTGGAGGATCTCACAGTAGGCAGGAACAGGCGCTGGTGTTCGGCACCACAATGCACTAGTAAAGAATGTGAAAGTAAACTACAGTTCCCAGCAGCCCTTGTTGTCAGGAGCTCCTGCCAGCAAGGGTTGCTGGGAGCTGTAGTTTACTTTTACTTTCTTCACGAAGTTTAGTACGGTGCCAAAGTGTGGTGTTCCTGCCTACTGTGCAATCCTCCAGCCCAGGCGATGCCCAGTTCATCACACTAGGTACTGCAACATATTGATATGTGATTTGAGGGGGAAAGACTATATGCAGGGAGGGGAAAGGACTATGGGGGTAATTCAGACCTAATCATTCGCTGTTTTTTGCAGTCCTGTGTTCACATAGTCGCCGCCCACCAGGGAGTGTATTTTAGCTGTGCAAGTGTGCGATCGCATGTGCAGCCGAGCGGTACAAAAAGATTTTGTGCAGTTTCTGAGTAGCCCAGGACTTACTCAGCCGTTGCGATCACTTCAGCCTGTCCGGGACCGGAATTGACGTCTGACACCCGCCCTGCAAATGCTTGGGAACGCCTGCGTTTTTCAAACCACTCCCAGAAAATGGTCAGTTGACACCCACAAACGCCTACTTCCTGTCAATCACCATGTGATCGCCCGTGCGAATGGATTCTTCGCACAAACCCATCGCAGAGCAACGAACCGCTTTGTACCTGTGCAGCGCGTCTGCGCATTGCGGTGCATACGCATGCCAGTTCTGACCTGATCGCAGCGCTGCAAAAAAACGCTAGCAAGCAATCAGGTTTGAATTACCCCCTATATGTAGGGGGGGAAGGGGGACTCTGTGCTGGGAGGGGAGAGGACTATATGCAAGGAGGGGGGGAGACCATGGCTATGTGCTAGGAGAGGGGAGACCATGGCTATGTACTGGGAGGGGGATGGGAGCTACGGCTATGTACTGGGAGGGGGATGGGAGCTACGGCTATGTGCTGGGAGGGGAATGGAGATTACGGCTATGTGCTGGGAGGAGGAGGGGGACTACGGCTATGTGCTGGGAGGAGGAGGGGGACTACAGCTATGTGCTGGGAGCGGGATGGAGACTACGGCTATGTGCTGGGAGGAGGATGGGGACTACTTCTATGTGCTGGGAGGGGGTGGGGAATATGGCTATGTGCTGGGGACAGGAGGTTATCTACCCATTGGCCAGGATGGCACTCACCAGGTGCACTGGCTGAGGGGGGGGCGCTGCCTGGTGGTGCCACCCTTGGCCAGGGAGTGGAATCACTTAGTATTGGTAGTGCATGGCCTGGTGGTTCGCACAGCAGCCAAGAGCTGGCATTGGTGTTCGGCACCACAATGAAGAAACTCAAAATAAACTACTAGAATGCTATTCTTAATATATCACTACATCACCAATACTAGGTAGTGCACAGAGATACCTTTTCACTTCCATTAATATTTAATTATACCCCCGTCTGCGGGTGGCATCGCTGGGCTGTGCCTCTCCTTGGCCGCGTCATGCACTGCTGATTTCTCTATCGTCCTAGTGGATGCTGGGGTTCCTGAAAGGACCATGGGGAATAGCGGCTCCGCAGGAGACAGGGCACAAAAAGTAAAGCTTTAGGATCAGGTGGTGTGCACTGGCTCCTCCCCCTATGACCCTCCTCCAAGCCCCAGTTAGATTTTTGTGCCCGGCCGAGAAGGGTGCAATCTAGGTGGCTCTCCTAAAGAGCTGCTTAGAAAAGTTTAGCTTAGGTTTTTTATTTTACAGTGAGTCCTGCTGGCAACAGGATCACTGCAACGAGGGACTTAGGGGAGAAGAAGTGAACTCACCTGCGTGCAGGATGGATTGGCTTCTTTGGCTACTGGACATTAGCTCCAGAGGGACGATCACAGGTACAGCCTGGATGGTCACCGGAGCCTCGGCGCCGGCCCCCTTGCAGATGCTGAAACGAGAAGAGGTCCAGAATCGGCGGCAGAAGACTCCTCAGTCTTCTTAAGGTAGCGCACAGCACTGCAGCTGTGCGCCATTTCCTCTCAGCACACTTCACACGGCAGTCACTGAGGGTGCAGGGCGCTGGGAGGGGGGCGCCCTGGGAGGCAAATGAAAACCTTTTTTGGCTAAAAATACCTCACATATAGCCTCCGGGGGCTATATGGAGATATTTAACCCCTGCCAGAATCCATTAAAGAGCGGGAGACGAGCCCGCCGAAAAAGGGGCGGGGCCTATCTCCTCAGCACACAGCGCCATTTTCCCTCACAGAAAGGCTGGAGGGAAGGCTCCCAGGCTCTCCCCTGCACTGCACTACAGAAACAGGGTTAAAACAGAGAGGGGGGGGCACTAATTTGGCGTTAGAAATATATAAAAGATGCTATAAGGGAAAACACTTATATAAGGTTGTCCCTATATAATTATAGCGTTTTTGGTGTGTGCTGGCAAACTCTCCCTCTGTCTCTCCAAAGGGCTAGTGGGTCCTGTCCTCTATCAGAGCATTCCCTGTGTGTGTGCTGTGTGTCGGTACGTGTGTGTCGACATGTATGAGGACGATGTTGGTGAGGAGGCGGAGCAATTGCCTGTAATGGTGATGTCACTCTCTAGGGAGTCGACACCGGAATGGATGGCTTATTTAGGGAATTACGTGATAATGTCAACACGCTGCAAGGTCGGTTGACGACATGAGACGGCCGACAAACAATTAGTACCGGTCCAGACGTCTCAGAAACACCGTCAGGGGTTTTAAAACGCCCGTTTACTTTAGTCGGTCGACACAGACACAGACACGGACACTGAATCCAGTGTCGACGGTGAATAAACAAACGTATTCCTTATTAGGGCCACACGTTAAGGGCAATGAAGGAGGTGTTACATATTTCTGATACTACAAGTACCACAAAAGAGGGTATTATGTGGGATGTGAAAAAACTACCGTAGTTTTTCCTGAATCAGATAAATTAAATGAAGTGTGTGATGATGCGTGGGTTCCCCCCGATAGAAAATTATGGGCGGTATACCCTTTCCCGCCAGAAGTTAGGGCGCGTTGGGAAACACCCCTTAGGGTGGATAAGGCGCTCACACGCTTATCAAAACAAGTGGCGGTACCGTCTATAGATAGGGCCGTCCTCAAGGAGCCAGCTGACAGGAGGCTGGAAAATATCATAAAAAGTATATACACACATACTGGTGTTATACTGCGACCAGCGATCGCCTCAGCCTGGATGTGCAGAGCTGGGGTGGCTTGGTCGGATTCCCTGACTAAAAATATTGATACCCTTGACAGGGACAGTATTTTATTGACTATAGAGCATTTAAAGGATGCATTTTCTATATATGCGAGATGCACAGAGGGATATTTGCACTCTG
This sequence comes from Pseudophryne corroboree, assembly GCF_028390025.1. Taxonomy (NCBI): domain Eukaryota; kingdom Metazoa; phylum Chordata; class Amphibia; order Anura; family Myobatrachidae; genus Pseudophryne; species Pseudophryne corroboree. The sequence continues at coordinate 534,257,589 of NC_086445.1, forward strand.
GCATCAAGAGTAAGTGCGATGTCCATATCTGCCAGAAGATGTTTATGGACACGACAGTGGTCAGGTGATGCAGATTCCAAACGGCACAAAGGTGTATTGCCGTATAAAGGAAGAGGAGTTATTTGGGGTCGGTCCATCGGACCTGGTGGCCACGGCAACTGCTGGAAAATCCACCGTTTTTACCCTAAGTCACATCTCTGCAGAAAAAGACACCGTCTTTTCAGCCTCAGTCCTTTCGTCCCTATAAGAGTCATATCTGCCCAGGGATAGAGGAAAGGGAAGAAGACTGCAGCAGGCAGCCCATTCCCAGGAACAGAAGCGTTCCACCGCTTCTGCCAAGCTCTCAGCATGACGCTGGGACCGTACAGGACCCCTGGATCCTACATGTAGTATCCCAGGGGTACAGATTGGAATGTCGAGACGTTTCCCCTTCGCAGGCTCCTGAAGTCTGGTTTACCAAGGTCTCCCTCCGACAAGGAGGCAGTATGGGAAACAATTCACAAGCTGTATTCCCAGCAGGTGATAATCAAATTACCCCTCCTACAACAAGAAAAGGGGTATTATTCCACATTATATTGTGGTACTGAAGCCAGAAGGCTAGGTGAGACCTATTCTAAATCTAAAAAAATTTGAACACTTACAAAGGTTCAAATCAAGATGGAGTCACTCAGAGCAGTGATAACGAACCAGGAAGAAGGGGACTATATAGTGTCCCGAGACATCAGGGATGCTTACCTCCATGTCCAAAATTTGCCCTTCTCACTAAGGGTACCTCAGGTTCGTGGTACAGAACTGTCACTATCAGTTTCAGACGCTGCCGTTTGGATTGTCCACGGCACCCCGGGTCTTTACCAAGGTAATGGCCGAAATGATGACTCTTCTTCGAAGAAAAGGCGTCTTAATTATCCCTTACTTGGACGATCTCCTGATAAGGGCAAAGTCCAGGGAACAGTTGGAGGTCGGAGTAGCACTATCTCGGATACTGCTACAACAGCACGGGTGGATTCTAAATATTCCAAAATCGCAGCTGATCCCGACGACAAGTCTGCTGTGCCTAGGGATGATTCTGGACACAGTCCAGAAAAAGGTGTTTCTCCCGGAAGAGAAAGCCAGGGAGTTATCCGAGCTAGTCAGGAACCTCCTAAAATCAGTGCATCATTGCACAAGGGTCCTGGTAAAGATGGTGACTTCCTACGAAGCAATTCCATTCGGCAGATTTCACGCAAGAATTTTTCAGTGGGATCTGCTGGACAAATGGTCCGGATCGCATCTTCAGATGCATCAGCGGATAACCCTATATCCAAGGACAAGGGTGTCTCTCCTGTGGTGGTTACAGAGTGCTCATCTTCTAGAGGGCCGCAGATTCGGCATTCAGGATTGGATGCTGGTGACCACGGAGGCCAGCCCGAGAGGCTGGGGAGCAGTCACACAAGGAAAAAATTTCCAGGGAGTGTGATCAAGTCTGGAGACTTTTCTCCACATAAATATACTGGAGCTAAGGGTAAATTTATAATACTCTAAGCTTAGCAAGACCTCTGCTTCAAGGTCAGCCGGTATTGATCCAGTGGGAAAAACATCACGGCAGTCGCCCACGTAAATAGACAGGGCGGCACAAGAAGCAGGAGGGCAATGGCAAAAACTGCAAGGACTTTTCGCTGGGCGGAAAATCATGTGATAGCACTGTCAGCAGTGTTTCATTCCGGGAATGGAAACTGGGAAGCAGACTTCCTCAGCAGGCACGACCTCCACCCGGCAGAGTGGAAACTTCATCGGGAAGTTTTCCACATGATTGTAAACCGTTGGGAAATACCAAAGGTGGACATGATGGCGTCCCGTCTGAACAAAAAACGGGACAGGTATTGCGCCAGGTTAAGAGACCCTCAGGCAATAGCTGTGGACGTTCTGGTAACACCATGGATGTACCAGTCGGTGTATGTGTTCCATCCTCTGCTTCTCATACCTAAGGTACTGAGACTTATAAGACGTAGAGGAGTAAGAACTATACTCATGGCTCCGGATTGGCCAAGAAGGACTTGGTACCCGGAACTTCAAGAGATGCTCACAGAGGACTTATGGCCTCTGCCGCTAAGAAGGAACTTGTTTCAGCAAGTACCATGTCTGTTCCAAGACTTACCGCAGCTGCGTTTGACGGCATGGCGGTGGAACGCCGGATCCTAAGGGAAAAAGGCATTCCGGAAGAGGTCATTCCTACCCTGGTCAAAGCCAGAAAGGAGGTGACCGCACAACATTATCACCACATGTGGCAAAAATATGTTGCGTGGTGTGAGGCCAGAAAGGCCCCACGAAGAAATTTCAACTCGGTCGATTCCTGCATTTCCTGCAAACAGGAGTGTCTATGGGCCTCAAATTGGGGTCCATTAAGGTTCAAATTTCGGCCCTGTCGATTTTCTTCCAGAAAGAAGTGGCTTCAGTTCCTGGAGTCCAGAAGTTTGTCAAGGGAGTATTGCATATACAACCCCCTTTTGTGCCTCCAGTGGCACTGTGGGATCTCAACGTAGTTCTGGGATTCCTCAAATCACATTGGTTTAAAACCAGTCAAATCTGTGGATTTGAAGCATCTCACATGAAAAGTGACCATGCTCTTGGCCCTGGCCTGGACCAGGCGAGTGTCAAATTGGTGGTTTTTTTCTCAAAAAAGCCCATATCTGGTTGTCCATTTGGACAGGGCAGAGCTGCGGACTCGTCCCCAGTTCTCTCCCTAAGGTGGTGTCAGTGTTTCACCTGAACCAGCTTATTTTGGTGCCTTGCGCCTACTAGGGACTTGGAGGACTCCAGGTTGCTAGATGTTGTCAGGGCCCTGTAAATATAGGTTCCAGGACGGCTGGAGTCAGGAAAACTGACTTGCTGTTATCCTGTATGCACCCAACAAACTGGGTGCTCTTGCTTCTAAGCAGACTATTGCTAGTTGGATGTGTAATACAATTCAGCTTGCACATTCTGTGGCAGGCCTGCCACAGCCAAAATATGTAAATGCCCATTCCACAAGGAAGGTGGGCTTATCTTGGGCGGCTGCCCGAGGGGTCTCGGCTTTACAACTTTGCCGAGCGGCTATTTAGTCAGGGGCAAACACGTTGGTAAAATCCTACAAATTTGATACCCTGGCTAAGGAGGACCTGGAGTTCTCTCATTCGGTGCTGCAGAGTCATCCGCACTCTCCCGCCCATTTGGGAGCTTTGGTATTATCCCCATGGTCCTTTCAGGAACCCCAGCATCCACTAGGACGATAGAGAAAATAAGAATTTACTTACCGATAATTCTATTTCTCGGAGTCCGTAGTGGATGCTGGGCGCCCATCCCAAGTGCGGATTATCTGCAATACTTGTACATAGTTACAAAAATCGGGTTATTATTGTTGTGAGCCATCTTTTCAGAGGCTCCGCTGTTATCATACTGTTAACTGGGTTCAGATCACAGGTTGTACAGTGTGATTGGTGTGGCTGGTATGAGTCTTACCCGGGATTCAAAATCCTTCCTTATTGTGTACGCTCGTCCGGGCACAGTATCCTAACTGAGGCTTGGAGGAGGGTCATAGGGGGAGGAGCCAGTGCACACCACCTGATCCTAAAGCTTTACTTTTTGTGCCCTGTCTCCTGCGGAGCCGCTATTCCCCATGGTCCTTTCAGGAACCCCAGCATCCACTACGGACTCCGAGAAATAGAATTATCGGTAAGTAAATTCTTATTTTCTCCACAGTGTGACAAGGATTACTGTGGGCATGACGTGTAAGGGGCACTAGTGTGTGACATAATGTGTATAAGGGGTACTACTGTCTAACGTAATTTGAATTGGGAGTACTATTGTGTGGTCATGCCCCTTTCCCAGAAGATCATGTCCCTTTTTTGCACATGCACCGTCCCTATTTCAAATATGAAGGGGGGCGCCAGTCCCTTACTTTCAAAGGGGCGCCCGGTCCCCTAGATACACCGCTGGTGTTCGCATTGCATACACTACGCTATACAAAGAAGTGAAAGGGAGAGAAGAGCAGGGTAGAGCATAGACATATCCATGCCAATTGCAGCTCCCTGTGGACAGGTGTAAATACAGTATATGCTGGTAATTGTGAGAATTGCAGCACTTGCTAGTTTGTGTGCTTCTGATTGGCTGACAGCTAATTCACAACTCAAACTAATAAGTGCTATATTTAGCATTCATACATATATTATAGGAATTTGTGAGCATATTTTAGTAATTCTTTCTTTTTTCATGCAAGGGAAAGTTATACCTGCTGTTCTTGAGCTTCAGTTTTCATTTTATTGAAACATATTAGCATTTACGCATTTTGCTATCAGAGTAAATGTTAACAAAAACGAGTATGTGATTGACACATGACTGGTGCATGTGCTCCTGGTGCAGACCTGCATGCATCTTGCAGCTTTTGAAATTTTGCATACATGTACACAATTTTGTTTTTGGAGTAAACATATTAGGCAAATTTTGTAATTTTGCCCACAGATGGGTTCTGTTGGAGTATAGTGCACTCAGGGGGTCATTCCGACCCGATCGAACGCTGCACTTTATTTCAGCGGTGCGATCGGGTCGGAACTGTGCATGCGCGGCGTGCGCATTGCGCACACGTGTCGTTGCGGTCGCTGGGCTATGACGCTGGAAACAAAGAAAGCGGTAGCAGCGGCGACAGCAAGAAAATTGACAGAAGGCGTTCCAGGGCGTCGCCTGTCTGTCGGCAGCTGTTTTCGGGGAGTGGTAAGGAAAACGCAGGTGTGTCCAGGAGAACGGAGGGCGGATGTCTGACCTCAAAGCCGGCCTCATCATCGCTGGATCCGTCGCACAGGGTAAGTATGTCCAGGGATGGTCTTGTTTAATGTGAAAAATTTTTAGCATTGCAGGGCTGCACAAGCGTTCGCAGCCTTGCTATGCTAAAATACACTCCCTCATAGGCAGAGATTAGTTGATCGCACCAGCAGTAAAAAGTTGCTTGGTGTGATCAACTCAGAATGACCCCCTCAGTACCTGGTCTCCTGTGTATGCATTACACTGGGTGCGCATCCTCCAGTGTTTACCCTATAGTTCTAGAGCATCAGGAAGGCGGAGACTGATGACAAAGTTCCTCCTGCAGTGGAGAGAGAGACACAGTTCCTCCTGCAGTGGAGAGAGAGAGAGAGAGACAGTTCCTCCTGCAGCGTATGTCGCACTGCTTGAGCGGGATGGAGAGCAGTGGGCGGTGTGTGTTCCTTCCAACAGGAGTCAGTCTGCATGGATGTGCAGCCTTACATCCCATACTGTCAGAGTCACTACCTTTTCACAGCCGCATGACATATAGCGATAAGTTCCGCGCTTTCACTGTACCAGCCTGTCATATGTATGAGTGAGTTACTGCTGCTGCAGAACATCTTCCGCATTAACGAGTGTTGTCTTTGTATGTTAATAAACCAGCGTTCTGGTTAACTTTCAATTGTGTGGATTAACATCACTATCAAACACTGCAAGACTCTGCCAACAGGTTCATACTCCGCATTATCCCCAATTTGTGTAAGAAAACAGATTTGTTTTATGATCTCTGTATGAGACAAGTTATGCACCACATTGTTTCTATTGGAATGTATAGGAGTGTGTGAAATTTAGAAAATAGCATTGAGTGAAAACACAGCTAGGTAGCAGCTGTTTCTAAGTGGATTATTACTTTTAATACTTAAAAGTAAAGAAAAGAGATTTAGGGGCATATTTATCACAATTTTCATTTTTTATTGCAGATTGCGGGTGTCTTTAAGTCCCATCCCTTAGAATGTAAGTTCTCACGAGTAGGGCCCTCTTCCCTCATGTGCTTATCCTTTTCTTACTTTAATAATCCTCAACTGCCCAAATCACGCAGTTTTTTGGCCACCTGGAACTTATCTCTGTCATTTACTGGTGTAGTTATGCTTAGTTACCCTGTACTTGTCCTAAATTGTCTTCAACTGTAAGTCACTGTTTTCCTGTTTTGATTATGTGCATGTGTACTCTGTAATTGGGCGCTGCGGAACCCTTGTGGCGCCATATAAATAAAGGATAATAATAAAAATAATAATAATCCCTGCCATGGAAAAATGCTGTGACTCGCTGTTCTGCAGAGAGGGGCAGGGCTAAAATGTGATTCACATAATTTAGCCCCGCACCCTCTGTACGGAGTCTGATTACTCTGATAACCTCCCAATCTTGCCCGCTTTACTAGGAAGCAGGGAGGATGTGGGTGATCCATCTACTCTTCTGGGGGCACAGGGGACTACCTGAAAAAAATGTGAGAAGTAAATATTTTTGGAAAATATGGAGATAATCAGTTTGGAAGTTGGAGTCAACAATTCAATGGTAGCTCAGTTCATACAGATAATTGTAGAATTAACTGCTGCAGAAACTGAAACATTAAAACAAGCTATACCCTTGATAATTAAATATAAGAGTGGGAATCACTCAGGATCCTGACAGTTGGGATCCCGGCAGTTGAAATACCGGTGCCAGAATCCTGACACTGCTCAGGGGGTATTCTAACCATCAGAAAGCAGAGGTCGGTATTCTGACTGCTGCCATCCCGACAGCTGGCATTTTAGCCCCAGCCCACAAGAAAACTCTGTACTGTATAACAGCCAGATAATGAAAGTAGTAGGCTCATTAAAGTATGCCATTGGACATAAGTGTTGTAACACCAGTCAAAATGTGAGTTGCAGGCAGGGACAGATTAAGCCTTAGGGATGCCGGGGCACTAAAGACATTGATCATGTTGGGAGGTATGGTTGTGTATATTAAATTTAAAACAATGGTGTATATTAGATTTAAACCTTAAAATACACATAGAAAAATAAAATCAATGATTTATCTTGTCACGTTCAAGAATAGCAGCAGCCTCTGTACTACTTACACACTGGGACAGGACTCAGGAGGACTGTGTGTGTCTCTCTCTCTTTCTGAAACCAGATACTCCTGTGTCTCTGACTGCACTGCATACTATCCTGTTAACATTCTGGCTGACTGGTTTTGCTGCTGCACAATAGGGAGAGCTAGTGATGTCAGTGTACTCTGTACAGGGGGCCCCATGATAGAGGAAGGCCCAGGGTACAGTATCCCCTGCATCCCTACTCCTCTTGATCTGGCTATGGTAGTGTGGCACTGTGCAGATGGTATCCAGGCAGTGTCAGGATTATTCCATTTTCAACTGTTCTCCCTCCACACAGCCTTTCTCCGCCCACTCCAGTCCCTACAGTATGTGGCTATTTACTGTGGACTGGCCCCTCCTCTAGGACCAGACCCGCGCCCTTCTCACCTTCCACTTCATATGTACCTCTCCTCTTCCCCCTCAGATCCCTCTTCCCCCTTTCTCTCCCCCCCAGGTAGATAGAAAGAAAGAAAGATATATCTACTGTATATAACATAAAGGCTAAACATTCACAACAGTTAAATCAGTCTTAAAAATATTACAATGTATGAGATCCATAACAGGTTGAACTCTATGGACAAATTGTCTTTTTTTCAACCTTGGAAACTATGTTACTATGTTACTATCTATATATCTATCTCTGCCAAGTAGGTGGTGCGGTGGTAAGTCACACTGCCCCTGGGGTGGGGGCATTCAGTAATTTAGGGGCACCAAAATGAAATCATAACTTGCCCCCCCCCCAACCTAATAACATTGTGGTGCCCCTGCCAGTGGACACATGCAGCCAGTGTAGCAGGGAAAGTTTCAAATGCTGGACACCACAACATTGAAACCTTCCATCTGCTAATACTGTAACCAGTAAGCAAACATTAAAAAAATGTTTTAAGTATTAAAACATTGGTCCTGATTAGAGATGAGCGGGTTCGGTTCGTCGAGATCCGAACCCCCCCGAACTTCACGTGTTTTACATGGGTCCGAGGCAGCCTCGGATCTTCCCACCTTGCTCGGTTAACCCGAACGAGGCCGAACGTCATCATCCCGCTGTCGGATTCTCGCGAGATTCGTATTCCATATAAAGAAACGCGCATCGCCGCCATTTTCACTCGTGTATTGTGGATTGAGCGGAGAGGATGTGGCTACGTTCTCTGCCTGAAAAGCTCAATATCTGTGCTCAATGTGCTGCATTGTGGTGACCACCAGTATATTATAGTAGTACAGTACAGTAGGCCATTGCTGTATCTTGCAGCTCTGTGTCAGACTCAGTTCTAGACAGTATCCTGATCAGTGCTCAATATCTGCTGCATTGTTGTGTGACCAGTATATACTATATAGTAGTACAGTGCAGCATTTTGGTGACCACTAGTATAGTAGTACAGTACAGTAGGCCATTGCTGTATCTTACAGCTCTGTGTCACTTCAAGTATCTATATCTGTGCTGCATTGTTGTGAGCAGTATATAGTAGTACAGTGCAGCATTTTGGTGACCACCAGTATATAGTTGTACAGTACAGTAGGCCATTGCTGTATCTTGCAGCTCCGTGTCACTTCAAGTATCCATATCTGTGCTGCATTGTTGTGAGCAGTATATAGTAGTACAGTGCAGCATTTTGGTGACCACCAGTATATATAGTAGTACAGTACAGTAGGCCATTGCTGTACCTTGCAGCTCCGTGTCACTTCAAGTATCCATATCTGTGCTGCACTGTTGTGAGCAGTATATAGTAGTACAGTGCAGCATTTTGGTAACCACCAGTATATATAGTAGTACAGTACAGTAGGCCATTGCTGTACCTTGCAGCTCCATGTCACTTCAAGTATCCATATCTGTGCTGCATTGTTGTGAGTAGTATATAGTAGTACAGTGCAGCATTTTGGTGACCACCAGTATATATAGTAGTACAGAAGGCCATTGCTGTACCTTGCAGCTCCGTGTCACTTCAAGTATCCATATCTGTGCTGCATTGTTGTGAGCAGTATATAGTAGTACAGTGCAGCATTTTGGTGACCACCAGTATATATAGTAGTACAGTACAGTAGGCCATTGCTGTACCTTGCAGCTCCATGTCACTTCAATTATCCATATCTGTGCTGCATTGTTGTGAGCAGTATATTGTTGTACAGTGCAGTAGGCCATTGCTATTGATGTAATAATAATATTACTGGCATATAATTCCACACATTAAAAAATGGAGAACAAAAATGTGGAGGGTAAAATAGGGAAAAATCAAGATCCCCTTCCACCTAGTGCTGAAGCTGCTGCCACTAGTCATGGCAGAGACGATGAAATGCCATCAACGTCGTCTGCCAAGGCTGAGGCCCAATGTCATAGTAGAGAGCGTGTAAAATCCAAAAAGCAAAAGTTCAGTAAAATGATGACCCAAAAATCGAAATTAAAATCATCTGAGGAGAAGCGTAAACTTGCCAATATGCCATTTATGACACAGAGTGGCAAGGAACAGCTGAGGCCCTGGCTTATGTTCATGGCTAGTGGTTCAGTTTCACATGAGGATGGAAGCACTCATCCTCCCGCTAGAAAAATGAAAAGAGTTAAGCTGGCAAAAGCACAGCAAAGAACTGTGCGTTCTTCTAAATCACAAATCCCCAAGGAGAGTCCGATTGTGTCGGTTGCGATGCCTGACCTTCCCAACACTGGACGGGAAGAGGTGGCTCCTTCCACCTTTTGCACGCCCCCTGCAAGTGCTGGAAGGAGCACCCACAGTCCAGTTCCTGATAGTCAAATTGAAGATGTCACTGTTGAAGTACACCAGGATGAGGAAATTGACAAGGAGGATTCTGATGGTGAGGTGGTTTGTTTAAGTCAAGCACCCGGGGAGACACCTGTTGTCCATGGGATGAATATGGCCATTGACATGCCTCGTCAAAATACAAAAAAAATCACCTCTTTGGTGTGGAATTATTTTAACAGAAATGCGGACAACAGATGTCAAGCCGTGTGTTGCCTTTGTCAAGCTGTATAAGTAGGGGTAAGGATGTTAACCACCTAGGAACATCCTACCTTATACGTCACCTGGAGCGCATTCATCAGAAGTCATTGACAAGTTCAAAAACTGTGGGTGACAGCGGAAGCAGTCCACTGACAACTAAATCCTTCTTCCTCTTGTACCCAAGCTCCTGCAAACCACACCACCAACTCCCTCAGTGTCAATTTCCTCCTTAGACAGGAACGCCAATAGTCCTGCAGGCCATGTCACTGGCAAGTCTGACGAGTCCTCTCCTGACTGGGATTCCTCCGATGCATCCTTGAGTGTAACGCCTACTGCTGCTGGTGCTGCTGTTGTTGCTGCTGGGAGTCGATCGTCATCCCAGAGGGAAAGTCGGAAGACCACTTGTACTACTTCCAGTAAGCAATTGACTGTCCAACAGTCCTTTGCGAGGAAGATGAAATATCACAGCAGTCATCCTGTTGCAAAGCGGATAACTCAGGCCTTGGCAGCTGTGTTGGTGTCAGACATGCATCCGGTATCCACTGTTAGTTCACAGGGACTTAGAGAATTTCTTCAGGTAGTGTGTCCCCGGTACCAAATGCCATCTAGGTTCCACTTCTCTAGGCAGGCGATACCGAGAATGTACACAGACGTCAGAAAAAGAGTCACCAGTGTCCTAAAAAAATGCAGTTGTACCCAATGTCCACTTAACCACGGACATGTGGACAAGTGGAGCAGGGCAGACTCAGGACTATATGACTGTGACAGCCCACTGGGTAGATGTATTGCCTCCCGCAGCAACAACAGCAGCGGCGGCACCAGTAGCAGCATCTCGCAAATGCCAACTCGTTCCTAGGCAGGCTACGCTTTGTATCACCGCTTTCCATAAGAGGCACACAGCTGACAACCTCTTACGGAAACTGAGGAACATCATCGCAGATTGGCTTACCCCAAATGGACTCTCCTGGGGATTTGTGATATCGGACAACGCCATCAATATTGTGCGTGCATTACATATGCGCAAATTCCAGCACGTCCCATGTTTTGCACATACAATGAATTTGGTGGTGCAGAATTTAAAAAAAAAAAAAATGACAGGGGTGTGCAAGAGATGCTGTCGGTGGCCTGAAGAATTGCGGGCCACTTTCGGCATTCAGCCACCACGTGCCGAAGACTGGAGCACCAGCAAACACTCCTGAACCTGCCCCGCCATCAGCTGAAGCAAGAGGTGGTAACGAGGTGGAATTCAACCCTCTATATGCTTCAGAGGATGGAGGAGCAGCAAATGGCCATTCAAGCCTATACATCTGCCTACGATATAGGCAAAGGAGGGGGAATGCACCTGACTCAAGAGCAGTGGAGAATGATTTCAACATTGTGCAAGGTTCTGCAACCCTTTGAACTTGCCACACGTGAAGTCAGTTCAGACACTGCCAGCCTGAGTCAGGTCATTCCCCTCATCAGGCTTTTGCAGAAGCAGCTGGAGAGATGGAAGGAGGAGCTAAAACGGAGCGATTCCGCTAGGCATGTGGGACTTGTGGATGGAGCCCTTAATTCGCTTAACCAGGATTCACGGGTGGTCAATCTGTTGAAATCAGAGCACTACATTTTGGCCACCATGCTCGATCCTAGGTTTAAAGCCTACATTGTATCTCTGAACATCTGCAGACTTGTGTCTGCCGGAAAGAAACACCTGCTGGTGAGACACTAGTCAAGTCAAGCGGAACGTGACCTGCCAACAGCTCCTCCTTAATTTTCTACCGCCACTGGAGCTGACAGGAAAAGGATCAGATTTCCAAAACCACACACTGGCGGTGATGCAGGGCAGTCAGGAGCGAAAACTGACATCTGGTCCGGACTGAAGGACCTGCCAACGATTACTGACATGTCGTCTACTGTCACTGCATATGATTCTGTCACCATTGAAAGAATGGTGGAGGATTATATGAGTGACAGCATCACTGTAGGCACGTCAGACAGTCCGTACGTATACTGGCAGGAAAAAGAGGCAATTTGGAGGCCCTTGCACAAACTGGCTTTATTTTACCTAAGTTGCCACCCCCCTCCAGTGTGTACTCCGAAAGAGTGTTTAGTGCAGCCGGTCACCTTGTCAACGATCGGCGTACGAGGTTACTTCCACAAAATGTGGAGAAGATGATGTTCATCAAAATGAATTATAATCAATTCCTCCGTGGAGACATTTACCAGCAATTGCCTCCAGAAAGTACACAGGGACCTGTGATGGTGGATTCCAGTGGGGACGAATTAATACTCTGTGACGAGGGGGATGTACACAGTGAAAGGGGTGAGGAATCGGAGGATGATGATGAGGTCGACATCTTGCCTCTGTAGAGCCAGTTTGTGCAAGGAGAGATTGATTGCTTCTTTTTTGGTGTCATTTCAGCCACAGTCGTGTGGCAGACCCTGCCGCTGAAATGATGGGTTTGTTAAAGTGTGCATGTCCTGTTTATACAACATAAGGGTGGGTGGGAGGACCCAAGGACAATTCCATCTTGCACCTCTTTTTTATTTTTTTATTTATATTTGCATCATGTGATGTTTGGGACCAATTTTTTTTAAGTGCCATCCTGTCTGACACTGCAGTGCCACTCCTAGATGGGCCAGGTGTTTGTGCCGGCCACTTGGTTCGCTTAGCTGAGTCATCCAGCGACCTCGGTGCAAATTTTAGGACTAAAAATAATATTGTGAGGTGTGAGGTGTGAGGTGTTCAGAATAGACTGGAAATTATGGTTATGGCTCAAATGTCCAAAGTGCCAGACGAGGGTCACACTTTGGATCTGATACTGCGTTTATGGACACAGGAAGCAAATCTAATAAGATGATAGTGGATTATTTTTTCACAAAAGACAATACCTGTGGCATTATGCATTCAGATCCGCTGTGCCTGAAGATATACTGTAGCACCGATCCACACTCCGTCTGCCTCTGAATCAGTACTAGAGATGTGCAACCTTCCTGAAAATTTTTTGTCGGATTCGGATGTGTTTTGGATTCAGGTGTTTTTTTACAAAAACCCCTCAAAAACAGCTTAAATCATATAATTTGGGGGT